>NW_027478829.1:0-300000 GCF_051014685.1 Ptiloglossa arizonensis | reverse complement strand
CGTTTCTCCGTTTCTTTGTTCGTTTCTCCGATTATTTCTTCGTTTTTCCATTTATATCTCCGTTTCTCCGTTTCTTTCTTCGTTTCTCCATTTATTTCTCTGCATCTCCGTTTCTTTCTTTGTTTCTCCGATTCTTTCTTCGTTTCTCCGATTCTTTGTTCGTTTCTCCGTTTCTCTCTTCGTTTCTCCGTTTCTTTGCTCGTTTCTCCGTTTCTTTCTTCGTTTCTCCGTTTCATTCTTCGTTTCTCCGTTTCTTTCTTCGTTTCTCCATTTCTTTCTTCGTTTCTCCGTTTCTTTGCTCGTTTCTCCGTTTCTTTCTCTGTTTCTCCGTTTCTTTCTTCATTTCTCCGTTTATTTCTTCGTTTCTCCGTTTCATTCTTCGTTCCTGCGTTTCTTTGTCCGATTCTCAGTTTATTTCTTTGTTTCTCCATTTATTTCTCCGTTTCACCGTTTCTTTGTTCGTTTCTCCGTTTCTTTGTTCGTTTCTCCGTTTCTTTGTTCGTTTCTCCGTTTCTTTGTTCGTTTCTCCGTTTATTTCTTCGATTCTCCATTTATTTCTCCGTTTCTCCGTTTCTTTCTTCGTTTCTCGGTTTCTTTGTTCGTTTCTCCGTTTCTTTTTTCGTTTCTCCGTTTCTTTCTTCGTTTCTCCGTTTCTTTCTTCGTTTCTCCATTTATTTCTCCGTTTCTTTCTTCTTTTCTCCGTTTATTTCTTCGTTTCTCCATTTATTGCTCCGTTTCTCGGTTTATTTCTTCGTTTCTCCATTTATTTCTCCGATTCTCCGTTTCTTTCTTCGTTTCTCCGTTCCTTTCTCTGTTTCTCCGTATCTTTCTTCGTTTCTCCATTTATTTCTCCGTTTCTTTCTTCGTTTCTCCGTTTATTTCTTCGTTTCTCCATTTATTTCTCCGTTTCTCGGTTTATTTCTTCGTTTCTCCATTTATTTCTCCGATTCTCCGTTTCTTTCTTCGTTTCTCCGTTCCTTTCTTCGTTTCTCCGTTTCTTTCTTCGTTTCTCCGTTTCTTTCTTAGTTTCTCCGTTTATTTCTTCGTTTCTCCATTTATTTCTCCGTTTCTCCGTTTCTTTCTCCGTTTCTCCGTTTCTTTGTTCGTTTCTCCGTTTCTTTCTTCGTTTCTCCGTTTCTTTCTTCGTTTCTATGTTTCTTTGTTCGTTTCTCCGTTTCTTTCTCCGTTTCTCGGTTTATCTCTTCGTTTCTCCACTTATTTCTCCGATTCTCCGTTTCTTTCTCCGTTTCTCCGTTTCCTTCTTCGTTTCTCCGTTTCTTTGTTCGTTTCTCCGTTTCTTTCTTCGCTTCTCCGTTTCTTTCTTCGTTTCTCCGTTTATTTCTTCGTTTCTCCATTTATTTCTCCGTTTCTCCGTTTCTTTCTTCGTTTCTCCATTTCTTTCATCGTTTCTTCGCTTCTCCGTTTCTTTCTTCCGTTCTCCGTTTATATCTTCGTTTCTCCATTTATTCCTCCGTTTCTTTCTTCGTTTCTCCGTTTCATTCTTCGTTTCTCCGTTTCATTCTTCGTTTCTCAGTTTCTTTCTTCGTTTCTCCGTTTCTTTATTCGTTTCTCCGTTTCTTTGCTCGTTTCTCCGTTTCTTTCTCTGTTTCTCCGTTTCTTTCTTCATTTCTCCGTTTCTCTCTTCGTTTCTCCGTTTCTTTCTTCGTTTCTCCGTTTATTTCTTCGTTTCTCCATTTATTTCTGCGTTACTCCGTTTCTTTCTTCGTTTCTCCGTTCCTTTGTTCGTTTCTCCGTTTCTTTCTTCGTTTCACCGTTTCGTTGTTCGTTTCTCCGTTTCTTTCTTCGTTTCTCCGTTTCGTTCTCCGTTTCTCCGTTTATTTCTTCGTTTCTCCATTCATTTCACCGTTTCTCCGTTTCTTTATTCGTTTCTCCGTTTCTTTGTTCGTTTCTCCGTTTATTTCTTCGTTTCTCCATTTATTTCTCCGTTTCTCCGTTTCTTTCTTCGTTTCTCGGTTTCTTTGTTCGTTTCTCCGTTTCTTTTTTCGTTTCTCCGTTTCTTTCTTCGTTTCTCCGTTTCTTTCTTCGTTTCTCCATTTATTTCTCCGTTTCTTTCTTCGTTTCTCCGTTTATTTCTTCGTTCCTCCATTTATTTCTCCGTTTCTCGGTTTATTTCTTCGTTTCTCCATTTATTTCTCCGATTCTCCGTTTCTTTCTTCGTTTCTCCGTTTCTTTCTTCGTTTCTCCGTTTCTTTCTTAGTTTCTCCGTTTATTTCTTCGTTTCTCCATTTATTTCTCCGTTTCTCCGTTTCTTTCTTCGTTTCTTCGTTTCTTTGTTCGTTTCTCCGTTTCTATCTTCGTTTCTCCGTTTCTTTCTTCGTTTCTATGTTTCTTTGTTCGCTTCTCCGTTTCTTTCTTCGTTTCTCCGTTTCTTTGTTCGTTTCTCCGTTTCTTTCTTCATTTCTCCGTTTCTTTCTTCGTTTCTCCATTTATTTCTCCGTTTCTTTCTGCGTTTCTCCGTTTATTTCTTCGTTTCTCCATTTATTTCTCCGTTTCTCGGTTTATTTCTTCGTTTCTCCATTTATTCCTCCGATTCTCCGTTTCTTTCTTCGTTTCTCCGTTTCTTTCTCCGTTTCTCCGTTTCTTTCTTAGTTTCTCCGTTTATTTCTTCGTTTCTCCATTTATTTCACCGTTTCACCGTTTCTTTCTTCGTTTCTCCGTTTCTTTGTTCGTTTCTACGTTTCTTTCTTCGTTTCTCCGTTTCTTTCTTCGTTTCTATGTTTCTTTGTTCGTTTCTCTGTTTCTTTCTCCGTTTCTCGGTTTATCTATTCGTTTCTTCATTTATTTCTCCGATTCTCCGTTTCTTTCTTCGTTACTCCGATTCTTTCTTCGTTTCTCCATTTATTTTTCCGTTTCTCCGTTTCCTTCTTCGTTTCTCCGTTTCTCTGTTCGTTTCTCCGTTTCTTTCTTCGCTTCTCCGTTTCTTTCTTCGTTTCTCCGTTTCTTTGTTAGCTTCTCCGTTTCTTTCTCCGTTTCTCGGTTTATTTCTTCGTTGCTCCATTTATTTCTCCGATTCTCCGTTTCTTTCTTCCTTTCTCCGTTTCTTTCTTCGTTTCTTTCTTCGTTTCTCCGTTTCTTTCTTCGTTTCTCCGTTTCTTTCTTCGTTTCTCCGTTTCTTTCTTCGTTTCTCCGTTTCTTTCTTCGTTTCTTCGTTTCTTTCATCGTTTCTCCGTTTCTTTCGTCGTTTCTCCGTTTCTTTCATCGTTTCTTCGTTTCTCCGTTTCTTTGTTCGTTTCACCGTTTCTTTCTTTGTTTCTCGGTTTCTTTCTTCATTTCTCCGTTTATTTCTCCGATTGTCCGTTTCATTTTTCGTTTCTGCGTTTCTTTGTTCGATTCTCGGTTTATTTCTTCGTTTCTCCGTTTCTTTGTTCGTTTCTCCGTTTCTTTGTTCGCTTCTCCGTTTCTTTCTTCTTTTCACCGTTTCTTTGTTCGTTTCTCCGTTTCTCGGTTTATTTCTTCGTTTCTCCATTTATTTCTCCGATTCTCCGCTTCTTTCTTCCTTTCTCCGTTTCTTTCTTCGTTTCTCCGTTTCTTTCTCTGTTTCTTTCTGCGTTTCTCCGTTTATTTCTTCGTTTCTCCATTTATTTCTCCGTTTCTCGGTTTATTTCTTCGTTTCTCCATTTATTCCTCCGATTCTCCGTTTCTTTCTTCGTTTCTCCGTTTCTTTCTTCGTTTCTCCGTTTCTTTCTTAGTTTCTCCGTTTATTTCTTCGTTTCTCCATTTATTTCTCCGTTTCTCCGTTTCTTTCTTCGTTTCTCCGTTTCTTTGTTCGTTTCTACGTTTCTTTCTTCGTTTCTATGTTTCTTTGTTCGTTTCTCCGTTTCTTTCTCCGTTTCTCGGTTTATCTCTTCGTTTCTTCACTTATTTCTCCGATTCTCCGTTTCTTTCTTCGTTACTCCGATTCTTTCTTCGTTTCTCCATTTATTTTTCCGTTTCTCCGTTTCCTTCTTCGTTTCTCCGTTTCTCTGTTCGTTTCTCCGTTTCTTTCTTCGCTTCTCCGTTTCTTTCTTCGTTTCTCCGTTTCTTTCTTCGTTTCTCCGTTTCTTTCTTCGTTTCTTCGTTTCTTTCATCGTTTCTCCGTTTCTTTCGTCGTTTCTCCGTTTCTTTCATCGTTTCTTCGTTTCTCCGTTTCTTTGTTCGTTTCACCGTTTCTTTCTTTGTTTCTCGGTTTCTTTCTTCATTTCTCCGTTTATTTCTCCGATTGTCCGTTTCATTCTTCGTTTCTGCGTTTCTTTGTTCGATTCTCGGTTTATTTCTTCGTTTCTCCGTTTCTTTGTTCGTTTCTCCGTTTCTTTGTTCGTTTCTCCGTTTATTTCGTCGTTTCTCCATTTATTTCTTCGTTTCACCGTTTCTTTCTTCGTTTCTCCTTTTCTTTGTTCGTTTCTCCGTTTATTTCTTCGTTTCTCCATTTATTTCTCTGTATCTCCGTTTCTTTCTTTGTTTCTCCGATTCTTTGTTCGTTTCTCCGTTTCTTTCTTCGCTTCTCTGTTTCTTTCTACGTATCTCCATTTATTTCTCCGTTTCTCCGTTTCTTTCTTCGTTTCTCCGTTTCTTTGTTCGTTCCTCCGTTTCTTTCTCCGTTTCTCGGCCTATTTCTTCGTTTCTCCATTTATTTCCCCGATTCTCCGTTTCTTTCTTCGTTTCTTCGTTTCTTTCTTCGTTACTCCGTTTCTTTCTTCCTATCTCCGTTTCTTTGTTCGTTTCTCCGTTTCTTTGTTCGTTTCGCCGTTTCATTATTCGTTTCTCCGTTTCTTTGTTCGTTTCTTTGTTCGTTTCTCCTTTTCTTTCTTTGTTTCTCCGTTTCTTTCTTCATTTCTCCGTTTATTTCTTCGTTTCTCCGTTTCATTCTTCGTTTCTGCGTTTCTTTGTTCGATTCTCGGTTTATTTCTTCGTTTCTCCGTTTCTTTGTTCGTTTCTCCGTTTCTCTGTTCGCTTCTCCGTTTCTTTCTTCTTTTCACCGTTTCTTTGTTCGTTTCTCCGTTTCTCGGTTTATTTCTTCGTTTCTCCATTTATTTCTCCGATTCTCCGCTTCTTTCTTCCTTTCTCCGTTTCTTTCTTCGTTTCTCCGTTTCTTTCTCTGTTTCTTTCTGCGTTTCTCCGTTTATTTCTTCGTTTCTCCATTTATTTCTCCGTTTCTCGGTTTATTTCTTCGTTTCTCCATTTATTCCTCCGATTCTCCGTTTCTTTCTTCGTTTCTCCGTTTCTTTCTTCGTTTCTCCGTTTCTTTCTTAGTTTCTCCGTTTATTTCTTCGTTTCTCCATTTATTTCTCCGTTTCTCCGTTTCTTTCTTCGTTTCTCCGTTTCTTTGTTCGTTTCTACGTTTCTTTCTTCGTTTCTCCGTTTCTTTCTTCGTTTCTATGTTTCTTTGTTCGTTTCTCCGTTTCTTTCTCCGTTTCTCGGTTTATCTCTTCGTTTCTTCACTTATTTCTCCGATTCTCCGTTTCTTTCTTCGTTACTCCGATTCTTTCTTCGTTTCTCCATTTATTTTTCCGTTTCTCCGTTTCCTTCTTCGTTTCTCCGTTTCTCTGTTCGTTTCTCCGTTTCTTTCTTCGCTTCTCCGTTTCTTTCTTCGTTTCTCCGTTTCTTTGTTAGCTTCTCCGTTTCTTTCTCCGTTTCTCGGTTTATTTCTTCGTTGCTCCATTTATTTCTCCGATTCTCCGTTTCTTTCTTCCTTTCTCCGTTTCTTTCTTCGTTTCTTTGTTCGTTTCTCCGTTTCTTTCTTCGTTTCTCCGTTTCTTTCTTCGTTTCTCCGTTTCTTTCTTCGTTTCTCCGTTTCTTTCTTCGTTTCTTCGTTTCTTTCATCGTTTCTCCGTTTCTTTCGTCGTTTCTCCGTTTCTTTCATCGTTTCTTCGTTTCTCCGTTTCTTTGTTCGTTTCACCGTTTCTTTCTTTGTTTCTCGGTTTCTTTCTTCATTTCTCCGTTTATTTCTCCGATTGTCCGTTTCATTCTTCGTTTCTGCGTTTCTTTGTTCGATTCTCGGTTTATTTCTTCGTTTCTCCGTTTCTTTGTTCGTTTCTCCGTTTCTTTGTTCGTTTCTCCGTTTATTTCTTCGTTTCTCCATTTATTTCTTCGTTTCACCGTTTCTTTCTTCGTTTCTCCTTTTCTTTGTTCGTTTCTCCGTTTATTTCTTCGTTTCTCCATTTATTTCTCTGTATCTCCGTTTCTTTCTTTGTTTCTCCGATTCTTTGTTCGTTTCTCCGTTTCTTTCTTCGCTTCTCTGTTTCTTTCTACGTATCTCCATTTATTTCTCCGTTTCTCCGTTTCTTTCTTCGTTTCTCCGTTTCTTTGTTCGTTCCTCCGTTTCTTTCTCCGTTTCTCGGCCTATTTCTTCGTTTCTCCATTTATTTCCCCGATTCTCCGTTTCTTTCTTCGTTTCTTCGTTTCTTTCTTCGTTACTCCGTTTCTTTCTTCGTATCTCCGTTTCTTTGTTCGTTTCTCCGTTTCTTTGTTCGTTTCGCCGTTTCATTATTCGTTTCTCCGTTTCTTTGTTCGTTTCTTTGTTCGTTTCTCCTTTTCTTTCTTTGTTTCTCCGTTTCTTTCTTCATTTCTCCGTTTATTTCTTCGTTTCTCCGTTTCATTCTTCGTTTCTGCGTTTCTTTGTTCGATTCTCGGTTTATTTCTTCGTTTCTCCGTTTCTTTCTTCGTTTCTCCGTTTCTTTCTTCGTTTCTCCGTTTATTTCTTCGTTATTCCATTTATATCTCCGTTTCTCCGTTTCTTTCTTCGTTTCTCCTTTTCTTTGTTCGTTTCTCCGTTTATTTCTTCGTTCCTCGGTTTATTTGTCCGTTTCTCCATTTATTTCTCCGATTCTCCGTTTCATTATTCGTTTCTCCGTTTCTTTCTTCGTTTCTCCCTTTCTTTGTTCGTTTCTCCGTTTCTTTCTTTGTTTCTCCGTTTCTTTCTTCATTTCTCCGTTTATTTCTTCGTTTCTCCGTTTCTTTCTTCGTTTCTCCGTTTCTTTCTTCGTTTCTCCGTTTATTTCTTCGCTTCTCCATTTATTTCTCCGTTTCTCGGTTTATTTCTTCGTTTCTCCATTTATTTCTCCGATTCTCCGTTTCTTTCTTCGTTTCTCCGTTTCTTTCTTCGTTTCTCCGTTTCTTTCTCCGTTTTTCCGTTTCTTTGTTCGTTTCTCCGTTTCTTTCTCTGTTTCTCCGTTTCTTTCTTCATTTCTCCGTTTAATTCTTCGTTTCTCCATTCATTTCGCCGTTTCTCGGTTTATTTCGTCGTTTCTCCATTTATTTCTCCGATTCTCCGTTTCTTTCTTCGTTTCTCCGTTTCTTTCTCTGTTTCTCCGTTTCTTTCTTCATTTCTCCGTTTATTTCTTCGTTTCTCCCTTTCGTTCTACGTTTCTTCGTTTCTTTCTTCGTTTCTCCGTTTCTTTCTTCGTTTCTCGGTTTATTTCGTCGTTTCTCCGTTTCTTTCTTCGTTTCTCCGTTTCTTTGTTCGTTTCTCCGATTATTTCTTCGTTTTTCCATTTATATCTCCGTTTCTCCGTTTCTTTCTTCGTTTCTCCATTTATTTCTCTGCATCTCCGTTTCTTTCTTTGTTTCTCCGATTCTTTGTTCGTTTCTCCGTTTCTTTCTTCGCTTCTCTGTTTCTTTCATCGTATCTCCATTTATTTCTCCGTTTCTCCGTTTCTCCGTTTCTCCGTTTCTTTCTTCGTTTCTCCGTTTCTTTGTTCGTTTCTCCGTCTTTCGGCCTATTTCTTCGTTTCTCCATTTATTTCCCCGATTCTCCGTTTATTTCTTCGTTTCTCCATTTATTTCTCCGTTTCACCGTTTCGTTCCTCGTTTCTCCTTTTCTTTGTTCGTTTCTCCGTTTATTTCTTCGTTTCTCCATTTATTTCTCTGTATCTCCGTTTCTTTCTTTGTTTCTCCGATTCTTTGCTCGTTTCTCCGTTTCTTTGTTCGTTTCTCCGTTTCTTTCTCCGTTTCTCGGCCTATTTCTTCGTTTCTCCATTTATTTCCCCGATTCTCCGTTTCTTTCTTCGTTTCTTCGTTTCTTTTTTCGTTACACCGTTTCTTTCTTCGTATCTCCGTTTCTTTGTTCGTTTCTCCGTTTCTTTGTTCGTTTCGCCGTTTCATTATTCGTTTCTCCGTTTCTTTGTTCGTTTCTCCTTTTCTTTCTTTGTTTCTACGTTTCTTTCTTCATTTCTCCGTTTATTTCTTCGTTTCTCCGTTTCATTCTTCGTTTCTGCGTTTCTTTGTTCGATTCTCGGTTTATTTCTTCGTTTCTCCGTTTCATTCTTCGTTTCTCGGTTTATTTGTCCGTTTCTCCATTTATTTCTCCGATTCTCCGTTTCATTATTCGTTTCTCCGTTTCTTTCTTCGTTTCTCCGTTTCTTTCTTTGTTTCTCGGTTTCTTTCTTCATTTCTCCGTTTATTTCTCCGATTGTCCGTTTCATTTTTCGTTTCTGCGTTTCTTTGTTCGATTCTCGGTTTATTTCTTCGTTTCTCCGTTTCTTTGTTCGTTTCTCCGTTTCTTTGTTCGCTTCTCCGTTTCTTTCTTCTTTTCACCGTTTCTTTCTTCGTTTCTCCGTTTCTCGGTTTATTTCTTCGTTTCTCCATTTATTTCTCCGATTCTCCGCTTCTTTCTTCCTTTCTCCGTTTCTTTCTTCGTTTCTCCGTTTCTTTCTCTGTTTCTTTCTGCGTTTCTCCGTTTATTTCTTCGTTTCTCCATTTATTTCTCCGTTTCTCGGTTTATTTCTTCGTTTCTCCATTTATTCCTCCGATTCTCCGTTTCTTTCTTCGTTTCTCCGTTTCTTTCTTCGTTTCTCCGTTTCTTTCTTAGTTTCTCCGTTTATTTCTTCGTTTCTCCATTTATTTCTCCGTTTCTCCGTTTCTTTCTTCGTTTCTCCGTTTCTTTGTTCGTTTCTACGTTTCTTTCTTCGTTTCTCCGTTTCTTTCTTCGTTTCTATGTTTCTTTGTTCGTTTCTCGGTTTATCTCTTCGTTTCTTCACTTATTTCTCCGATTCTCCGTTTCTTTCTTCGTTACTCCGATTCTTTCTTCGTTTCTCCATTTATTTTTCCGTTTCTCCGTTTCCTTCTTCGTTTCTCCGTTTCTCTGTTCGTTTCTCCGTTTCTTTCTTCGCTTCTCCGTTTCTTTCTTCGTTTCTCCGTTTCTTTGTTAGCTTCTCCGTTTCTTTCTCCGTTTCTCGGTTTATTTCTTCGTTGCTCCATTTATTTCTCCGATTCTCCGTTTCTTTCTTCCTTTCTCCGTTTCTTTCTTCGTTTCTTTGTTCGTTTCTCCGTTTCTTTGTTCGTTTCTCCGTTTCTTTCTTCGTTTCTCCGTTTCTTTCTTCGTTTCTCCGTTTCTTTCTTCGTTTCTTCGTTTCTTTCATCGTTTCTCCGTTTCTTTCGTCGTTTCTCCGTTTCTTTCATCGTTTCTTCGTTTCTCCGTTTCTTTGTTCGTTTCACCGTTTCTTTCTTTGTTTCTCGGTTTCTTTCTTCATTTCTCCGTTTATTTCTCCGATTGTCCGTTTCATTCTTCGTTTCTGCGTTTCTTTGTTCGATTCTCGGTTTATTTCTTCGTTTCTCCGTTTCTTTGTTCGTTTCTCCGTTTCTTTGTTCGTTTCTCCGTTTATTTCTTCGTTTCTCCATTTATTTCTTCGTTTCACCGTTTCTTTCTTCGTTTCTCCTTTTCTTTGTTCGTTTCTCCGTTTATTTCTTCGTTTCTCCATTTATTTCTCCGTTTCTCCGTTTCTCCGTTTCTCCGTTTCTCCGTTTCTTTCTTCGTTTCTCCGTTTCTTTGTTCGTTTCTCCGTCTTTCGGCCTATTTCTTCGTTTCTCCATTTATTTCCCCGATTCTCCGTTTATTTCTTCGTTTCTCCATTTATTTCTCCGTTTCACCGTTTCGTTCCTCGTTTCTCCTTTTCTTTGTTCGTTTCTCCGTTTATTTCTTCGTTTCTCCATTTATTTCTCTGTATCTCCGTTTCTTTCTTTGTTTCTCCGATTCTTTGTTCGTTTCTCCGTTTCTTTGTTCGTTTCTCCGTTTCTTTCTCCGTTTCTCGGCCTATTTCTTCGTTTCTCCATTTATTTCCCCGATTCTCCGTTTCTTTCTTCGTTTCTTCGTTTCTTTTTTCGTTACACCGTTTCTTTCTTCGTATCTCCGTTTCTTTGTTCGTTTCTCCGTTTCTTTGTTCGTTTCGCCGTTTCATTATTCGTTTCTCCGTTTCTTTGTTCGTTTCTCCTTTTCTTTCTTTGTTTCTACGTTTCTTTCTTCATTTCTCCGTTTATTTCTTCGTTTCTCCGTTTCATTCTTCGTTTCTGCGTTTCTTTGTTCGATTCTCGGTTTATTTCTTCGTTTCTCCGTTTCATTCTTCGTTTCTCGGTTTATTTGTCCGTTTCTCCATTTATTTCTCCGATTCTCCGTTTCATTATTCGTTTCTCCGTTTCTTTCTTCGTTTCTCCGTTTCTTTCTTTGTTTCTCGGTTTCTTTCTTCATTTCTCCGTTTATTTCTCCGATTGTCCGTTTCATTTTTCGTTTCTGCGTTTCTTTGTTCGATTCTCGGTTTATTTCTTCGTTTCTCCGTTTCTTTGTTCGTTTCTCCGTTTCTTTGTTCGCTTCTCCGTTTCTTTCTTCTTTTCACCGTTTCTTTGTTCGTTTCTCCGTTTCTCGGTTTATTTCTTCGTTTCTCCATTTATTTCTCCGATTCTCCGCTTCTTTCTTCCTTTCTCCGTTTCTTTCTTCGTTTCTCCGTTTCTTTCTCTGTTTCTTTCTGCGTTTCTCCGTTTATTTCTTCGTTTCTCCATTTATTTCTCCGTTTCTCGGTTTATTTCTTCGTTTCTCCATTTATTCCTCCGATTCTCCGTTTCTTTCTTCGTTTCTCCGTTTCTTTCTTCGTTTCTCCGTTTCTTTCTTAGTTTCTCCGTTTATTTCTTCGTTTCTCCATTTATTTCTCCGTTTCTCCGTTTCTTTCTTCGTTTCTCCGTTTCTTTGTTCGTTTCTACGTTTCTTTCTTCGTTTCTCCGTTTCTTTCTTCGTTTCTATGTTTCTTTGTTCGTTTCTCGGTTTATCTCTTCGTTTCTTCACTTATTTCTCCGATTCTCCGTTTCTTTCTTCGTTACTCCGATTCTTTCTTCGTTTCTCCATTTATTTTTCCGTTTCTCCGTTTCCTTCTTCGTTTCTCCGTTTCTCTGTTCGTTTCTCCGTTTCTTTCTTCGCTTCTCCGTTTCTTTCTTCGTTTCTCCGTTTCTTTGTTAGCTTCTCCGTTTCTTTCTCCGTTTCTCGGTTTATTTCTTCGTTGCTCCATTTATTTCTCCGATTCTCCGTTTCTTTCTTCCTTTCTCCGTTTCTTTCTTCGTTTCTTTGTTCGTTTCTCCGTTTCTTTCTTCGTTTCTCCGTTTCTTTCTTCGTTTCTCCGTTTCTTTCTTCGTTTCTCCGTTTCTTTCTTCGTTTCTTCGTTTCTTTCATCGTTTCTCCGTTTCTTTCGTCGTTTCTCCGTTTCTTTCATCGTTTCTTCGTTTCTCCGTTTCTTTGTTCGTTTCACCGTTTCTTTCTTTGTTTCTCGGTTTCTTTCTTCATTTCTCCGTTTATTTCTCCGATTGTCCGTTTCATTCTTCGTTTCTGCGTTTCTTTGTTCGATTCTCGGTTTATTTCTTCGTTTCTCCGTTTCTTTGTTCGTTTCTCCGTTTCTTTGTTCGTTTCTCCGTTTATTTCTTCGTTTCTCCATTTATTTCTTCGTTTCACCGTTTCTTTCTTCGTTTCTCCTTTTCTTTGTTCGTTTCTCCGTTTATTTCTTCGTTCCTCCATTTATTTCTCTGTATCTCCGTTTCTTTCTTTGTTTCTCCGATTCTTTGTTCGTTTCTCCGTTTCTTTCTTCGCTTCTCTGTTTCTTTCTACGTATCTCCATTTATTTCTCCGTTTCTCCGTTTCTTTCTTCGTTTCTCCGTTTCTTTGTTCGTTCCTCCGTTTCTTTCTCCGTTTCTCGGCCTATTTCTTCGTTTCTCCATTTATTTCCCCGATTCTCCGTTTCTTTCTTCGTTTCTTCGTTTCTTTCTTCGTTACTCCGTTTCTTTCTTCGTATCTCCGTTTCTTTGTTCGTTTCTCCGTTTCTTTGTTCGTTTCGCCGTTTCATTATTCGTTTCTCCGTTTCTTTGTTCGTTTCTTTGTTCGTTTCTCCTTTTCTTTCTTTGTTTCTCCGTTTCTTTCTTCATTTCTCCGTTTATTTCTTCGTTTCTCCGTTTCATTCTTCGTTTCTGCGTTTCTTTGTTCGATTCTCGGTTTATTTCTTCGTTTCTCCGTTTCTTTGTTCGTTTCTCCGTTTCTTTGTTCGTTTCTCCGTTTATTTCTTCGTTTCTCCATTTATTTCTTCGTTTCACCGTTTCTTTCTTCGTTTCTCCTTTTCTTTGTTCGTTTCTCCGTTTATTTCTTCGTTTCTCCATTTATTTCTCTGTATCTCCGTTTCTTTCTTTGTTTCTCCGATTCTTTGTTCGTTTCTCCGTTTCTTTCTTCGCTTCTCTGTTTCTTTCTACGTATCTCCATTTATTTCTCCGTTTCTCCGTTTCTTTCTTCGTTTCTCCGTTTCTTTGTTCGTTCCTCCGTTTCTTTCTCCGTTTCTCGGCCTATTTCTTCGTTTCTCCATTTATTTCCCCGATTCTCCGTTTCTTTCTTCGTTTCTTCGTTTCTTTCTTCGTTACTCCGTTTCTTTCTTCGTATCTCCGTTTCTTTGTTCGTTTCTCCGTTTCTTTGTTCGTTTCGCCGTTTCATTATTCGTTTCTCCGTTTCTTTGTTCGTTTCTTTGTTCGTTTCTCCTTTTCTTTCTTTGTTTCTCCGTTTCTTTCTTCATTTCTCCGTTTATTTCTTCGTTTCTCCGTTTCATTCTTCGTTTCTGCGTTTCTTTGTTCGATTCTCGGTTTATTTCTTCGTTTCTCCGTTTCTTTCTTCGTTTCTCCGTTTCTTTCTTCGTTTCTCCGTTTATTTCTTCGTTATTCCATTTATATCTCCGTTTCTCCGTTTCTTTCTTCGTTTCTCCTTTTCTTTGTTCGTTTCTCCGTTTATTTCTTCGTTCCTCGGTTTATTTGTCCGTTTCTCCATTTATTTCTCCGATTCTCCGTTTCATTATTCGTTTCTCCGTTTCTTTCTTCGTTTCTCCCTTTCTTTGTTCGTTTCTCCGTTTCTTTCTTTGTTTCTCCGTTTCTTTCTTCATTTCTCCGTTTATTTCTTCGTTTCTCCGTTTCTTTCTTCGTTTCTCCGTTTCTTTCTTCGTTTCTCCGTTTATTTCTTCGCTTCTCCATTTATTTCTCCGTTTCTCGGTTTATTTCTTCGTTTCTCCATTTATTTCTCCGATTCTCCGTTTCTTTCTTCGTTTCTCCGTTTCTTTCTTCGTTTCTCCGTTTCTTTCTCCGTTTTTCCGTTTCTTTGTTCGTTTCTCCGTTTCTTTCTCTGTTTCTCCGTTTCTTTCTTCATTTCTCCGTTTAATTCTTCGTTTCTCCATTCATTTCGCCGTTTCTCGGTTTATTTCGTCGTTTCTCCATTTATTTCTCCGATTCTCCGTTTCTTTCTTCGTTTCTCCGTTTCTTTCTCTGTTTCTCCGTTTCTTTCTTCATTTCTCCGTTTATTTCTTCGTTTCTCCCTTTCGTTCTTCGTTTCTGCGTTTCTTTCTTCGTTTCTCCGTTTCTTTCTTCGTTTCTTGGTTTATTTCGTCGTTTCTCCGTTTCTTTCTTCGTTTCTCCGTTTCTTTGTTCGTTTCTCCGATTATTTCTTCGTTTTTCCATTTATATCTCCGTTTCTCCGTTTCTTTCTTCGTTTCTCCATTTATTTCTCTGCATCTCCGTTTCTTTCTTTGTTTCTCCGATTCTTTGTTCGTTTCTCCGTTTCTTTCTTCGCTTCTCTGTTTCTTTCATCGTATCTCCATTTATTTCTCCGTTTCTCCGTTTCTTTCTTCGTTTCTCCGTTTCTTTGTTCGTTTCTCCGTCTTTCGGCCTATTTCTTCGTTTCTCCATTTATTTCCCCGATTCTCCGTTTATTTCTTCGTTTCTCCATTTATTTCTCCGTTTCACCGTTTCGTTCCTCGTTTCTCCTTTTCTTTGTTCGTTTCTCCGTTTATTTCTTCGTTTCTCCATTTATTTCTCTGTATCTCCGTTTCTTTCTTTGTTTCTCCGATTCTTTGTTCGTTTCTCCGTTTCTTAGTTCGTTTCTCCGTTTCTTTCTCCGTTTCTCGGCCTATTTCTTCGTTTCTCCATTTATTTCCCCGATTCTCCGTTTCTTTCTTCGTTTCTTCGTTTCTTTTTTCGTTACACCGTTTCTTTCTTCGTATCTCCGTTTCTTTGTTCGTTTCTCCGTTTCTTTGTTCGTTTCTCCGTTTCTTTCTTCGTTTCTCCGTTTCTTTGTTCGTTTCTCCTTTTCTTTCTTTGTTTCTACGTTTCTTTCTTCATTTCTCCGTTTATTTCTTCGTTTCTCCGTTTCATTCTTCGTTTCTGCGTGTCTTTGTTCGATTCTCGGTTTATTTCTTCGTTTCTCCGTTTCATTCTTCGTTTCTCGGTTTATTTGTCCGTTTCTCCATTTATTTCTCCGATTCTCCGTTTCATTATTCGTTTCTCCGTTTCTTTCTTCGTTTCTCCGTTTCTTTCTTTGTTTCTCGGTTTCTTTCTTCATTTCTCCGTTTATTTCTCCGATTGTCCGTTTCATTTTTCGTTTCTGCGTTTCTTTGTTCGATTCTCGGTTTATTTCTTCGTTTCTCCGTTTCTTTGTTCGTTTCTCCGTTTCTTTGTTCGCTTCTCCGTTTCTTTCTTCTTTTCACCGTTTCTTTCTTCGTTTCTCCGTTTCTCGGTTTATTTCTTCGTTTCTCCATTTATTTCTCCGATTCTCCGCTTCTTTCTTCCTTTCTCCGTTTCTTTCTTCGTTTCTCCGTTTCTTTCTCTGTTTCTTTCTGCGTTTCTCCGTTTATTTCTTCGTTTCTCCATTTATTTCTCCGTTTCTCGGTTTATTTCTTCGTTTCTCCATTTATTCCTCCGATTCTCCGTTTCTTTCTTCGTTTCTCCGTTTCTTTCTTCGTTTCTCCGTTTCTTTCTTAGTTTCTCCGTTTATTTCTTCGTTTCTCCATTTATTTCTCCGTTTCTCCGTTTCTTTCTTCGTTTCTCCGTTTCTTTGTTCGTTTCTACGTTTCTTTCTTCGTTTCTCCGTTTCTTTCTTCGTTTCTATGTTTCTTTGTTCGTTTCTCGGTTTATCTCTTCGTTTCTTCACTTATTTCTCCGATTCTCCGTTTCTTTCTTCGTTACTCCTATTCTTTCTTCGTTTCTCCATTTATTTTTCCGTTTCTCCGTTTCCTTCTTCGTTTCTCCGTTTCTCTGTTCGTTTCTCCGTTTCTTTCTTCGCTTCTCCGTTTCTTTCTTCGTTTCTCCGTTTCTTTGTTAGCTTCTCCGTTTCTTTCTCCGTTTCTCGGTTTATTTCTTCGTTGCTCCATTTATTTCTCCGATTCTCCGTTTCTTTCTTCCTTTCTCCGTTTCTTTCTTCGTTTCTTTGTTCGTTTCTCCGTTTCTTTGTTCGTTTCTCCGTTTCTTTCTTCGTTTCTCCGTTTCTTTCTTCGTTTCTCCGTTTCTTTCTTCGTTTCTTCGTTTCTTTCATCGTTTCTCCGTTTCTTTCGTCGTTTCTCCGTTTCTTTCATCGTTTCTTCGTTTCTCCGTTTCTTTGTTCGTTTCACCGTTTCTTTCTTTGTTTCTCGGTTTCTTTCTTCATTTCTCCGTTTATTTCTCCGATTGTCCGTTTCATTCTTCGTTTCTGCGTTTCTTTGTTCGATTCTCGGTTTATTTCTTCGTTTCTCCGTTTCTTTGTTCGTTTCTCCGTTTCTTTGTTCGTTTCTCCGTTTATTTCTTCGTTTCTTCATTTATTTCTTCGTTTCACCGTTTCTTTCTTCGTTTCTCCTTTTCTTTGTTCGTTTCTCCGTTTATTTCTTCGTTTCTCCATTTATTTCTCTGTATCTCCGTTTCTTTCTTTGTTTCTCCGATTCTTTGTTCGTTTCTCCGTTTCTTTCTTCGCTTCTCTGTTTCTTTCTACGTATCTCCATTTATTTCTCCGTTTCTCCGTTTCTTTCTTCGTTTCTCCGTTTCTTTGTTCGTTCCTCCGTTTCTTTCTCCGTTTCTCGGCCTATTTCTTCGTTTCTCCATTTATTTCCCCGATTCTCCGTTTCTTTCTTCGTTTCTTCGTTTCTTTCTTCGTTACTCCGTTTCTTTCTTCGTATCTCCGTTTCTTTGTTCGTTTCTCCGTTTCTTTGTTCGTTTCGCCGTTTCATTATTCGTTTCTCCGTTTCTTTGTTCGTTTCTCCTTTTCTTTCTTTGTTTCTCCGTTTCTTTCTTCATTTCTCCGTTTATTTCTTCGTTTCTCCGTTTCATTCTTCGTTTCTGCGTTTCTTTGTTCGATTCTCGGTTTATTTCTTCGTTTCTCCGTTTCTTTCTTCGTTTCTCCGTTTCTTTCTTCGTTTCTCCGTTTATTTCTTCGTTATTCCATTTATATCTCCGTTTCTCCGTTTCTTTCTTCGTTTCTCCTTTTCTTTGTTCGTTTCTCCGTTTATTTCTTCGTTCCTCGGTTTATTTGTCCGTTTCTCCATTTATTTCTCCGATTCTCCGTTTCATTATTCGTTTCTCCGTTTCTTTCTTCGTTTCTCCCTTTCTTTGTTCGTTTCTCCGTTTCTTTCTTTGTTTCTCCGTTTCTTTCTTCATTTCTCCGTTTATTTCTTCGTTTCTCCGTTTCTTTCTTCGTTTCTCCGTTTCTTTCTTCGTTTCTCCGTTTATTTCTTCGCTTCTCCATTTATTTCTCCGTTTCTCGGTTTATTTCTTCGTTTCTCCATTTATTTCTCCGATTCTCCGTTTCTTTCTTCGTTTCTCCGTTTCTTTCTTCGTTTCTCCGTTTCTTTCTCCGTTTTTCCGTTTCTTTGTTCGTTTCTCCGTTTCTTTCTCTGTTTCTCCGTTTCTTTCTTCATTTCTCCGTTTAATTCTTCGTTTCTCCATTCATTTCGCCGTTTCTCGGTTTATTTCGTCGTTTCTCCATTTATTTCTCCGATTCTCCGTTTCTTTCTTCGTTTCTCCGTTTCTTTCTCTGTTTCTCCGTTTCTTTCTTCATTTCTCCGTTTATTTCTTCGTTTCTCCCTTTCGTTCTTCGTTTCTGCGTTTCTTTCTTCGTTTCTCCGTTTCTTTCTTCGTTTCTCGGTTTATTTCGTCGTTTCTCCGTTTCTTTCTTCGTTTCTCCGTTTCTTTCTTCGTTTCTCCGTTTCTTTCTCTGTTTCTCCGTTTCTTTCTTCATTTCTCCGTTTATTTCTTCGTTTCTCCCTTTCGTTCTTCGTTTCTGCGTTTCTTTCTTCGTTTCTCCGTTTCTTTCTTCGTTTCTCGGTTTATTTCGTCGTTTCTCCGTTTCTTTCGTCGTTTCTCCGTTTCTTTCATCGTTTCTTCGTTTCTCCGTTTCTTTGTTCGTTTCACCGTTTCTTTCTTTGTTTCTCGGTTTCTTTCTTCATTTCTCCGTTTATTTCTCCGATTGTCCGTTTCATTCTTCGTTTCTGCGTTTCTTTGTTCGATTCTCGGTTTATTTCTTCGTTTCTCCGTTTCTTTGTTCGTTTCTCCGTTTCTTTGTTCGTTTCTCCGTTTATTTCTTCGTTTCTCCATTTATTTCTTCGTTTCACCGTTTCTTTCTTCGTTTCTCCTTTTCTTTGTTCGTTTCTCCGTTTATTTCTTCGTTTCTCCATTTATTTCTCTGTACCTCCGTTTATTTCTTCGTTTCTCCGTTTCTTTGTTCGTTTCTCCGTTTATTTCTTCGTTTCTCCATTTATTTCTTCGTTTCACCGTTTCTTTCTTCGTTTCTCCTTTTCTTTGTTCGTTTCTCCGTTTATTTCTTCGTTTCTCCATTTATTTCTCTGTACCTCCGTTTCTTTCTTTGTTTCTCCGATTCTTTGTTCGTTTCTCCGTTTCTTTCTTCGCTTCTCTGTTTCTTTCTACGTATCTCCATTTATTTCTCCGTTTCTCCGTTTCTTTCTTCGTTTCTCCGTTTCTTTGTTCGTTTCTCCGTTTCTTTCTCCGTTTCTCGGCCTATTTCTTCGTTTCTCCATTTATTTCCCCGATTCTCCGTTTCTTTCTTCGTTTCTTCGTTTCTTTCTTCGTTACTCCGTTTCTTTCTTCGTATCTCCGTTTCTTTGTTCGTTTCTCCGTTTCTTTGTTCGTTTCGCCGTTTCATTATTCGTTTCTCCGTTTCTTTGTTCGTTTCTTTGTTCGTTTCTCCTTTTCTTTCTTTGTTTCTCCGTTTCTTTCTTCATTTCTCCGTTTATTTCTTCGTTTCTCCGTTTCATTCTTCGTTTCTGCGTTTCTTTGTTCGATTCTCGGTTTATTTCTTCGTTTCTCCGTTTCTTTCTTCGTTTCTCCGTTTCTTTCTTCGTTTCTCCGTTTATTTCTTCGTTATTCCATTTATATCTCCGTTTCTCCGTTTCTTTCTTCGTTTCTCCTTTTCTTTGTTCGTTTCTCCGTTTATTTCTTCGTTCCTCGGTTTATTTGTCCGTTTCTCCATTTATTTCTCCGATTCTCCGTTTCATTATTCGTTTCTCCGATTCTTTCTTCGTTTCTCCCTTTCTTTGTTCGTTTCTCCGTTTCTTTCTTTGTTTCTCCGTTTCTTTCTTCATTTCTCCGTTTATTTCTTCGTTTCTCCGTTTCTTTCTTCGTTTCTCCGTTTCTTTCTTCGTTTCTCCGTTTATTTCTTCGCTTCTCCATTTATTTCTCCGTTTCTCGGTTTATTTCTTCGTTTCTCCATTTATTTCTCCGATTCTCCGTTTCTTTCTTCGTTTCTCCGTTTCTTTCTTCGTTTCTCCGTTTCTTTCTCCGTTTTTCCGTTTCTTTGTTCGTTTCTCCGTTTCTTTCTCTGTTTCTCCGTTTCTTTCTTCATTTCTCCGTTTAATTCTTCGTTTCTCCATTCATTTCGCCGTTTCTCGGTTTATTTCGTCGTTTCTCCATTTATTTCTCCGATTCTCCGTTTCTTTCTTCGTTTCTCCGTTTCTTTCTCTGTTTCTCCGTTTCTTTCTTCATTTCTCCGTTTATTTCTTCGTTTCTCCCTTTCGTTCTTCGTTTCTGCGTTTCTTTCGTCGTTTCTCCGTTTCTTTTTTCGTTTCTCGGTTTATTTCGTCGTTTCTCCGTTTCTTTCTTCGTTTCTCCGTTTCTTTGTTCGTTTCTCCGATTATTTCTTCGTTTTTCCATTTATATCTCCGTTTCTCCGTTTCTTTCTTCGTTTCTCCATTTATTTCTCTGCATCTCCGTTTCTTTCTTTGTTTCTCCGATTCTTTCTTCGTTTCTCCATTTCTTTCTTCGTTTCTCCGTTTCTTTGCTCGTTTCTCCGTTTCTTTCTCTGTTTCTCCGTTTCTTTCTTCATTTCTCCGTTTATTTCTTCGTTTCTCCGTTTCAGTCTTCGTTCCTGCGTTTCTTTGTTCGTTTCTCCGTTTATTTCTTCGATTCTCCATTTATTTCTTCGTTTCACCGTTTCTTTCTTCGTTTCTCCTTTTCTTTGTTCGTTTCTCCGTTTATTTCTTCGTTTCTCCATTTATTTCTCTGTATCTCCGTTTCTTTCTTTGTTTCTCCGATTCTTTGTTCGTTTCTCCGTTTCTCTCTTCGTTTCTCCGTTTCTTTGCTCGTTTCTCCGTTTCTTTCTTCGTTTCTCCGTTTCGTTCTTCGTTTCTCCGTTTCTTTCTTCGTTTCTCCATTTCTTTCTTCGTTTCTCCGTTTCTTTGCTCGTTTCTCCGTTTCTTTCTCTGTTTCTCCGTTTCTTTCTTCATTTCTCCGTTTATTTCCTCGTTTCTCCGTTTCATTCTTCGTTCCTGCGTTTCTTTGTCCGATTCTCAGTTTATTTCTTTGTTTCTCCATTTATTTCTCCGTTTCACCGTTTCTTTGTTCGTTTCTCCGTTTCTTTGTTCGTTTCTCCGTTTCTTTGTTCGTTTCTCCGTTTCTTTGTTCGTTTCTCCGTTTATTTCTTCGTTTCTCCATTTATTTCTCCGTTTCTCCGTTTCTTTCTTCGTTTCTCGGTTTCTTTGTTCGTTTCTCCGTTTCTTTTTTCGTTTCTCCGTTTCTTTCTTCGTTTCTCCGTTTCTTTCTTCGTTTCTCCATTTATTTCTCCGTTTCATTCTTCGTTTCTCCGTTTATTTCTTCGTTTCTCCATTTATTTCTCCGTTTCTCGGTTTATTTCTTCGTTTCTCCATTTATTTCTCCGATTCTCCGTTTCTTTCTTCGTTTCTCCGTTCCTTTCTCTGTTTCTCCGTTTCTTTCTTCGTTTCTCCATTTATTTCTCCGTTTCTTTCTTCGTTTCTCCGTGTATTTCTTCGTTTCTCCATTTATTTCTCCGTTTCTCGGTTTATTTCTTCGTTTCTCCATTTATTTCTCCGATTCTCCGTTTCTTTCTTCGTTTCTCCGTTCCTTTCTTCGTTTCTCCGTTTCTTTCTTCGTTTCTCCGTTTCTTTCTTAGTTTCTCCGTTTATTTCTTCGTTTCTCCATTTATTTCTCCGTTTCTCCGTTTCTTTCTCCGTTTCTCCGTTTCTTTGTTCGTTTCTCCGTTTCTTTCTTCGTTTCTCCGTTTCTTTCTTCGTTTCTATGTTTCTTTGTTCGTTTCTCCGTTTCTTTCTCCGTTTCTCGGTTTATCTCTTCGTTTCTCCACTTATTTCTCCGATTCTCCGTTTCTTTCTCCGTTTCTCCGTTTCCTTCTTCGTTTCTCCGTTTCTTTGTTCGTTTCTCCGTTTCTTTCTTCGCTTCTCCGTTTCTTTCTTCGTTTCTCCGTTTATTTCTTCGTTTCTCCATTTATTTCTCCGTTTCTCCGTTTCTTTCTCTGTTTCTCCGTTTCTTTCTTCATTTCTCCGTTTATTTCTTCGTTTCTCCCTTTCGTTCTTCGTTTCTGCGTTTCTTTCGTCGTTTCTCCGTTTCTTTCTTCGTTTCTCGGTTTATTTCGTCGTTTCTCCGTTTCTTTCTTCGTTTCTCCGTTTCTTTGTTCGTTTCTCCGATTATTTCTTCGTTTTTCCATTTATATCTCCGTTTCTCCGTTTCTTTCTTCGTTTCTCCATTTATTTCTCTGCATCTCCGTTTCTTTCTTTGTTTCTCCGATTCTTTCTTCGTTTCTCCGATTCTTTGTTCGTTTCTCCGTTTCTCTCTTCGTTTCTCCGTTTCTTTGCTCGTTTCTCCGTTTCTTTCTTCGTTTCTCCGTTTCATTCTTCGTTTCTCCGTTTCTTTCTTCGTTTCTCCATTTCTTTCTTCGTTTCTCCGTTTCTTTGCTCGTTTCTCCGTTTCTTTCTCTGTTTCTCCGTTTCTTTCTTCATTTCTCCGTTTATTTCTTCGTTTCTCCGTTTCATTCTTCGTTCCTGCGTTTCTTTGTCCGATTCTCAGTTTATTTCTTTGTTTCTCCATTTATTTCTCCGTTTCACCGTTTCTTTGTTCGTTTCTCCGTTTCTTTGTTCGTTTCTCCGTTTCTTTGTTCGTTTCTCCGTTTCTTTGTTCGTTTCTCCGTTTATTTCTTCGTTTCTCCATTTATTTCTCCGTTTCTCCGTTTCTTTCTTCGTTTCTCGGTTTCTTTGTTCGTTTCTCCGTTTCTTTTTTCGTTTCTCCGTTTCTTTCTTCGTTTCTCCGTTTCTTTCTTCGTTTCTCCATTTATTTCTCCGTTTCTTTCTTCTTTTCTCCGTTTATTTCTTCGTTTCTCCATTTATTTCTCCGTTTCTCGGTTTATTTCTTCGTTTCTCCATTTATTTCTCCGATTCTCCGTTTCTTTCTTCGTTTCTCCGTTCCTTTCTCTGTTTCTCCGTATCTTTCTTCGTTTCTCCATTTATTTCTCCGTTTCTTTCTTCGTTTCTCCGTTTATTTCTTCGTTTCTCCATTTATTTCTCCGTTTCTCGGTTTATTTCTTCGTTTCTCCATTTATTTCTCCGATTCTCCGTTTCTTTCTTCGTTTCTCCGTTCCTTTCTTCGTTTCTCCGTTTCTTTCTTCGTTTCTCCGTTTCTTTCTTAGTTTCTCCGTTTATTTCTTCGTTTCTCCATTTATTTCTCCGTTTCTCCGTTTCTTTCTCCGTTTCTCCGTTTCTTTGTTCGTTTCTCCGTTTCTTTCTTCGTTTCTCCGTTTCTTTCTTCGTTTCTATGTTTCTTTGTTCGTTTCTCCGTTTCTTTCTCCGTTTCTCGGTTTATCTCTTCGTTTCTCCACTTATTTCTCCGATTCTCCGTTTCTTTCTCCGTTTCTCCGTTTCCTTCTTCGTTTCTCCGTTTCTTTGTTCGTTTCTCCGTTTCTTTCTTCGCTTCTCCGTTTCTTTCTTCGTTTCTCCGTTTATTTCTTCGTTTCTCCATTTATTTCTCCGTTTCTCCGTTTCTTTCTTCGTTTCTCCATTTCTTTCATCGTTTCTTCGCTTCTCCGTTTCTTTCTTCCGTTCTCCGTTTATATCTTCGTTTCTCCATTTATTCCTCCGTTTCTTTCTTCGTTTCTCCGTTTCATTCTTCGTTTCTCCGTTTCATTCTTCGTTTCTCAGTTTCTTTCTTCGTTTCTCCGTTTCTTTATTCGTTTCTCCGTTTCTTTGCTCGTTTCTCCGTTTCTTTCTCTGTTTCTCCGTTTCTTTCTTCATTTCTCCGTTTCTCTCTTCGTTTCTCCGTTTCTTTCTTCGTTTCTCCGTTTATTTCTTCGTTTCTCCTTTTATTTCTGCGTTACTCCGTTTCTTTCTTCGTTTCTCCGTTCCTTTGTTCGTTTCTCCGTTTCTTTCTTCGTTTCACCGTTTCGTTGTTCGTTTCTCCGTTTCTTTCTTCGTTTCTCCGTTTCGTTCTCCGTTTCTCCGTTTATTTCTTCGTTTCTCCATTCATTTCACCGTTTCTCCGTTTCTTTATTCGTTTCTCCGTTTCTTTGTTCGTTTCTCCGTTTATTTCTTCGTTTCTCCATTTATTTCTCCGTTTCTCCGTTTCTTTCTTCGTTTCTCGGTTTCTTTGTTCGTTTCTCCGTTTCTTTTTTCGTTTCTCCGTTTCTTTCTTCGTTTCTCCGTTTCTTTCTTCGTTTCTCCATTTATTTCTCCGTTTCTTTCTTCGTTTCTCCGTTTATTTCTTCGTTCCTCCATTTATTTCTCCGTTTCTCGGTTTATTTCTTCGTTTCTCCATTTATTTCTCCGATTCTCCGTTTCTTTCTTCGTTTCTCCGTTTCTTTCTTCGTTTCTCCGTTTCTTTCTTAGTTTCTCCGTTTATTTCTTCGTTTCTCCATTTATTTCTCCGTTTCTCCGTTTCTTTCTTCGTTTCTTCGTTTCTTTGTTCGTTTCTCCGTTTCTATCTTCGTTTCTCCGTTTCTTTCTTCGTTTCTATGTTTCTTTGTTCGCTTCTCCGTTTCTTTCTTCGTTTCTCCGTTTCTTTGTTCGTTTCTCCGTTTCTTTCTTCATTTCTCCGTTTCTTTCTTCGTTTCTCCATTTATTTCTCCGTTTCTTTCTGCGTTTCTCCGTTTATTTCTTCGTTTCTCCATTTATTTCTCCGTTTCTCGGTTTATTTCTTCGTTTCTCCATTTATTCCTCCGATTCTCCGTTTCTTTCTTCGTTTCTCCGTTTCTTTCTCCGTTTCTCCGTTTCTTTCTTAGTTTCTCCGTTTATTTCTTCGTTTCTCCATTTATTTCACCGTTTCACCGTTTCTTTCTTCGTTTCTCCGTTTCTTTGTTCGTTTCTACGTTTCTTTCTTCGTTTCTCCGTTTCTTTCTTCGTTTCTATGTTTCTTTGTTCGTTTCTCTGTTTCTTTCTCCGTTTCTCGGTTTATCTATTCGTTTCTTCATTTATTTCTCCGATTCTCCGTTTCTTTCTTCGTTACTCCGATTCTTTCTTCGTTTCTCCATTTATTTTTCCGTTTCTCCGTTTCCTTCTTCGTTTCTCCGTTTCTCTGTTCGTTTCTCCGTTTCTTTCTTCGCTTCTCCGTTTCTTTCTTCGTTTCTCCGTTTCTTTGTTAGCTTCTCCGTTTCTTTCTCCGTTTCTCGGTTTATTTCTTCGTTGCTCCATTTATTTCTCCGATTCTCCGTTTCTTTCTTCCTTTCTCCGTTTCTTTCTTCGTTTCTTTCTTCGTTTCTCCGTTTCTTTCTTCGTTTCTCCGTTTCTTTCTTCGTTTCTCCGTTTCTTTCTTCGTTTCTCCGTTTCTTTCTTCGTTTCTTCGTTTCTTTCATCGTTTCTCCGTTTCTTTCGTCGTTTCTCCGTTTCTTTCATCGTTTCTTCGTTTCTCCGTTTCTTTGTTCGTTTCACCGTTTCTTTCTTTGTTTCTCGGTTTCTTTCTTCATTTCTCCGTTTATTTCTCCGATTGTCCGTTTCATTTTTCGTTTCTGCGTTTCTTTGTTCGATTCTCGGTTTATTTCTTCGTTTCTCCGTTTCTTTGTTCGTTTCTCCGTTTCTTTGTTCGCTTCTCCGTTTCTTTCTTCCTTTCACCGTTTCTTTGTTCGTTTCTCCGTTTCTCGGTTTATTTCTTCGTTTCTCCATTTATTTCTCCGATTCTCCGCTTCTTTCTTCCTTTCTCCGTTTCTTTCTTCGTTTCTCCGTTTCTTTCTCTGTTTCTTTCTGCGTTTCTCCGTTTATTTCTTCGTTTCTCCATTTATTTCTCCGTTTCTCGGTTTATTTCTTCGTTTCTCCATTTATTCCTCCGATTCTCCGTTTCTTTCTTCGTTTCTCCGTTTCTTTCTTCGTTTCTCCGTTTCTTTCTTAGTTTCTCCGTTTATTTCTTCGTTTCTCCATTTATTTCTCCGTTTCTCCGTTTCTTTCTTCGTTTCTCCGTTTCTTTGTTCGTTTCTACGTTTCTTTCTTCGTTTCTATGTTTCTTTGTTCGTTTCTCCGTTTCTTTCTCCGTTTCTCGGTTTATCTCTTCGTTTCTTCACTTATTTCTCCGATTCTCCGTTTCTTTCTTCGTTACTCCGATTCTTTCTTCGTTTCTCCATTTATTTTTCCGTTTCTCCGTTTCCTTCTTCGTTTCTCCGTTTCTCTGTTCGTTTCTCCGTTTCTTTCTTCGCTTCTCCGTTTCTTTCTTCGTTTCTCCGTTTCTTTCTTCGTTTCTCCGTTTCTTTCTTCGTTTCTTCGTTTCTTTCATCGTTTCTCCGTTTCTTTCGTCGTTTCTCCGTTTCTTTCATCGTTTCTTCGTTTCTCCGTTTCTTTGTTCGTTTCACCGTTTCTTTCTTTGTTTCTCGGTTTCTTTCTTCATTTCTCCGTTTATTTCTCCGATTGTCCGTTTCATTCTTCGTTTCTGCGTTTCTTTGTTCGATTCTCGGTTTATTTCTTCGTTTCTCCGTTTCTTTGTTCGTTTCTCCGTTTCTTTGTTCGTTTCTCCGTTTATTTCGTCGTTTCTCCATTTATTTCTTCGTTTCACCGTTTCTTTCTTCGTTTCTCCTTTTCTTTGTTCGTTTCTCCGTTTATTTCTTCGTTTCTCCATTTATTTCTCTGTATCTCCGTTTCTTTCTTTGTTTCTCCGATTCTTTGTTCGTTCCTCCGTTTCTTTCTCCGTTTCTCGGCCTATTTCTTCGTTTCTCCATTTATTTCCCCGATTCTCCGTTTCTTTCTTCGTTTCTTCGTTTCTTTCTTCGTTACTCCGTTTCTTTCTTCGTATCTCCGTTTCTTTGTTCGTTTCTCCGTTTCTTTGTTCGTTTCGCCGTTTCATTATTCGTTTCTCCGTTTCTTTGTTCGTTTCTTTGTTCGTTTCTCCTTTTCTTTCTTCGTTTCTCCGTTTCTTTCTTCGTTTCTCCGTTTATTTCTTCGCTTCTCCATTTATTTCTCCGTTTCTCGGTTTATTTCTTCGTTTCTCCATTTATTTCTCCGATTCTCCGTTTCTTTCTTCGTTTCTCCGTTTCTTTCTTCGTTTCTCCGTTTATTTCTTCGTTATTCCATTTATATCTCCGTTTCTCCGTTTCTTTCTTCGTTTCTCCTTTTCTTTGTTCGTTTCTCCGTTTATTTCTTCGTTCCTCGGTTTATTTGTCCGTTTCTCCATTTATTTCTCCGATTCTCCGTTTCATTATTCGTTTCTCCGTTTCTTTCTTCGTTTCTCCCTTTCTTTGTTCGTTTCTCCGTTTCTTTCTTTGTTTCTCCGTTTCTTTCTTCATTTCTCCGTTTATTTCTTCGTTTCTCCGTTTCTTTCTTCGTTTCTCCGTTTCTTTCTTCGTTTCTCCGTTTATTTCTTCGCTTCTCCATTTATTTCTCCGTTTCTCGGTTTATTTCTTCGTTTCTCCATTTATTTCTCCGATTCTCCGTTTCTTTCTTCGTTTCTCCGTTTCTTTCTTCGTTTCTCCGTTTCTTTCTCCGTTTTTCCGTTTCTTTGTTCGTTTCTCCGTTTCTTTCTCTGTTTCTCCGTTTCTTTCTTCATTTCTCCGTTTAATTCTTCGTTTCTCCATTCATTTCGCCGTTTCTCGGTTTATTTCGTCGTTTCTCCATTTATTTCTCCGATTCTCCGTTTCTTTCTTCGTTTCTCCGTTTCTTTCTCTGTTTCTCCGTTTCTTTCTTCATTTCTCCGTTTATTTCTTCGTTTCTCCCTTTCGTTCTACGTTTCTTCGTTTCTTTCTTCGTTTCTCCGTTTCTTTCTTCGTTTCTCGGTTTATTTCGTCGTTTCTCCGTTTCTTTCTTCGTTTCTCCGTTTCTTTGTTCGTTTCTCCGATTATTTCTTCGTTTTTCCATTTATATCTCCGTTTCTCCGTTTCTTTCTTCGTTTCTCCATTTATTTCTCTGCATCTCCGTTTCTTTCTTTGTTTCTCCGATTCTTTGTTCGTTTCTCCGTTTCTTTCTTCGCTTCTCTGTTTCTTTCATCGTATCTCCATTTATTTCTCCGTTTCTCCGTTTCTCCGTTTCTCCGTTTCTTTCTTCGTTTCTCCGTTTCTTTGTTCGTTTCTCCGTCTTTCGGCCTATTTCTTCGTTTCTCCATTTATTTCCCCGATTCTCCGTTTATTTCTTCGTTTCTCCATTTATTTCTCCGTTTCACCGTTTCGTTCCTCGTTTCTCCTTTTCTTTGTTCGTTTCTCCGTTTATTTCTTCGTTTCTCCATTTATTTCTCTGTATCTCCGTTTCTTTCTTTGTTTCTCCGATTCTTTGCTCGTTTCTCCGTTTCTTTGTTCGTTTCTCCGTTTCTTTCTCCGTTTCTCGGCCTATTTCTTCGTTTCTCCATTTATTTCCCCGATTCTCCGTTTCTTTCTTCGTTTCTTCGTTTCTTTTTTCGTTACACCGTTTCTTTCTTCGTATCTCCGTTTCTTTGTTCGTTTCTCCGTTTCTTTGTTCGTTTCGCCGTTTCATTATTCGTTTCTCCGTTTCTTTGTTCGTTTCTCCTTTTCTTTCTTTGTTTCTACGTTTCTTTCTTCATTTCTCCGTTTATTTCTTCGTTTCTCCGTTTCATTCTTCGTTTCTGCGTTTCTTTGTTCGATTCTCGGTTTATTTCTTCGTTTCTCCGTTTCATTCTTCGTTTCTCGGTTTATTTGTCCGTTTCTCCATTTATTTCTCCGATTCTCCGTTTCATTATTCGTTTCTCCGTTTCTTTCTTCGTTTCTCCGTTTCTTTCTTTGTTTCTCGGTTTCTTTCTTCATTTCTCCGTTTATTTCTCCGATTGTCCGTTTCATTTTTCGTTTCTGCGTTTCTTTGTTCGATTCTCGGTTTATTTCTTCGTTTCTCCGTTTCTTTGTTCGTTTCTCCGTTTCTTTGTTCGCTTCTCCGTTTCTTTCTTCTTTTCACCGTTTCTTTCTTCGTTTCTCCGTTTCTCGGTTTATTTCTTCGTTTCTCCATTTATTTCTCCGATTCTCCGCTTCTTTCTTCCTTTCTCCGTTTCTTTCTTCGTTTCTCCGTTTCTTTCTCTGTTTCTTTCTGCGTTTCTCCGTTTATTTCTTCGTTTCTCCATTTATTTCTCCGTTTCTCGGTTTATTTCTTCGTTTCTCCATTTATTCCTCCGATTCTCCGTTTCTTTCTTCGTTTCTCCGTTTCTTTCTTCGTTTCTCCGTTTCTTTCTTAGTTTCTCCGTTTATTTCTTCGTTTCTCCATTTATTTCTCCGTTTCTCCGTTTCTTTCTTCGTTTCTCCGTTTCTTTGTTCGTTTCTACGTTTCTTTCTTCGTTTCTCCGTTTCTTTCTTCGTTTCTATGTTTCTTTGTTCGTTTCTCGGTTTATCTCTTCGTTTCTTCACTTATTTCTCCGATTCTCCGTTTCTTTCTTCGTTACTCCGATTCTTTCTTCGTTTCTCCATTTATTTTTCCGTTTCTCCGTTTCCTTCTTCGTTTCTCCGTTTCTCTGTTCGTTTCTCCGTTTCTTTCTTCGCTTCTCCGTTTCTTTCTTCGTTTCTCCGTTTCTTTGTTAGCTTCTCCGTTTCTTTCTCCGTTTCTCGGTTTATTTCTTCGTTGCTCCATTTATTTCTCCGATTCTCCGTTTCTTTCTTCCTTTCTCCGTTTCTTTCTTCGTTTCTTTGTTCGTTTCTCCGTTTCTTTGTTCGTTTCTCCGTTTCTTTCTTCGTTTCTCCGTTTCTTTCTTCGTTTCTCCGTTTCTTTCTTCGTTTCTTCGTTTCTTTCATCGTTTCTCCGTTTCTTTCGTCGTTTCTCCGTTTCTTTCATCGTTTCTTCGTTTCTCCGTTTCTTTGTTCGTTTCACCGTTTCTTTCTTTGTTTCTCGGTTTCTTTCTTCATTTCTCCGTTTATTTCTCCGATTGTCCGTTTCATTCTTCGTTTCTGCGTTTCTTTGTTCGATTCTCGGTTTATTTCTTCGTTTCTCCGTTTCTTTGTTCGTTTCTCCGTTTCTTTGTTCGTTTCTCCGTTTATTTCTTCGTTTCTCCATTTATTTCTTCGTTTCACCGTTTCTTTCTTCGTTTCTCCTTTTCTTTGTTCGTTTCTCCGTTTATTTCTTCGTTTCTCCATTTATTTCTCCGTTTCTCCGTTTCTCCGTTTCTCCGTTTCTCCGTTTCTTTCTTCGTTTCTCCGTTTCTTTGTTCGTTTCTCCGTCTTTCGGCCTATTTCTTCGTTTCTCCATTTATTTCCCCGATTCTCCGTTTATTTCTTCGTTTCTCCATTTATTTCTCCGTTTCACCGTTTCGTTCCTCGTTTCTCCTTTTCTTTGTTCGTTTCTCCGTTTATTTCTTCGTTTCTCCATTTATTTCTCTGTATCTCCGTTTCTTTCTTTGTTTCTCCGATTCTTTGTTCGTTTCTCCGTTTCTTTGTTCGTTTCTCCGTTTCTTTCTCCGTTTCTCGGCCTATTTCTTCGTTTCTCCATTTATTTCCCCGATTCTCCGTTTCTTTCTTCGTTTCTTCGTTTCTTTTTTCGTTACACCGTTTCTTTCTTCGTATCTCCGTTTCTTTGTTCGTTTCTCCGTTTCTTTGTTCGTTTCGCCGTTTCATTATTCGTTTCTCCGTTTCTTTGTTCGTTTCTCCTTTTCTTTCTTTGTTTCTACGTTTCTTTCTTCATTTCTCCGTTTATTTCTTCGTTTCTCCGTTTCATTCTTCGTTTCTGCGTTTCTTTGTTCGATTCTCGGTTTATTTCTTCGTTTCTCCGTTTCATTCTTCGTTTCTCGGTTTATTTGTCCGTTTCTCCATTTATTTCTCCGATTCTCCGTTTCATTATTCGTTTCTCCGTTTCTTTCTTCGTTTCTCCGTTTCTTTCTTTGTTTCTCGGTTTCTTTCTTCATTTCTCCGTTTATTTCTCCGATTGTCCGTTTCATTTTTCGTTTCTGCGTTTCTTTGTTCGATTCTCGGTTTATTTCTTCGTTTCTCCGTTTCTTTGTTCGTTTCTCCGTTTCTTTGTTCGCTTCTCCGTTTCTTTCTTCTTTTCACCGTTTCTTTGTTCGTTTCTCCGTTTCTCGGTTTATTTCTTCGTTTCTCCATTTATTTCTCCGATTCTCCGCTTCTTTCTTCCTTTCTCCGTTTCTTTCTTCGTTTCTCCGTTTCTTTCTCTGTTTCTTTCTGCGTTTCTCCGTTTATTTCTTCGTTTCTCCATTTATTTCTCCGTTTCTCGGTTTATTTCTTCGTTTCTCCATTTATTCCTCCGATTCTCCGTTTCTTTCTTCGTTTCTCCGTTTCTTTCTTCGTTTCTCCGTTTCTTTCTTAGTTTCTCCGTTTATTTCTTCGTTTCTCCATTTATTTCTCCGTTTCTCCGTTTCTTTCTTCGTTTCTCCGTTTCTTTGTTCGTTTCTACGTTTCTTTCTTCGTTTCTCCGTTTCTTTCTTCGTTTCTATGTTTCTTTGTTCGTTTCTCGGTTTATCTCTTCGTTTCTTCACTTATTTCTCCGATTCTCCGTTTCTTTCTTCGTTACTCCGATTCTTTCTTCGTTTCTCCATTTATTTTTCCGTTTCTCCGTTTCCTTCTTCGTTTCTCCGTTTCTCTGTTCGTTTCTCCGTTTCTTTCTTCGCTTCTCCGTTTCTTTCTTCGTTTCTCCGTTTCTTTGTTAGCTTCTCCGTTTCTTTCTCCGTTTCTCGGTTTATTTCTTCGTTGCTCCATTTATTTCTCCGATTCTCCGTTTCTTTCTTCCTTTCTCCGTTTCTTTCTTCGTTTCTTTGTTCGTTTCTCCGTTTCTTTCTTCGTTTCTCCGTTTCTTTCTTCGTTTCTCCGTTTCTTTCTTCGTTTCTCCGTTTCTTTCTTCGTTTCTTCGTTTCTTTCATCGTTTCTCCGTTTCTTTCGTCGTTTCTCCGTTTCTTTCATCGTTTCTTCGTTTCTCCGTTTCTTTGTTCGTTTCACCGTTTCTTTCTTTGTTTCTCGGTTTCTTTCTTCATTTCTCCGTTTATTTCTCCGATTGTCCGTTTCATTCTTCGTTTCTGCGTTTCTTTGTTCGATTCTCGGTTTATTTCTTCGTTTCTCCGTTTCTTTGTTCGTTTCTCCGTTTCTTTGTTCGTTTCTCCGTTTATTTCTTCGTTTCTCCATTTATTTCTTCGTTTCACCGTTTCTTTCTTCGTTTCTCCTTTTCTTTGTTCGTTTCTCCGTTTATTTCTTCGTTCCTCCATTTATTTCTCTGTATCTCCGTTTCTTTCTTTGTTTCTCCGATTCTTTGTTCGTTTCTCCGTTTCTTTCTTCGCTTCTCTGTTTCTTTCTACGTATCTCCATTTATTTCTCCGTTTCTCCGTTTCTTTCTTCGTTTCTCCGTTTCTTTGTTCGTTCCTCCGTTTCTTTCTCCGTTTCTCGGCCTATTTCTTCGTTTCTCCATTTATTTCCCCGATTCTCCGTTTCTTTCTTCGTTTCTTCGTTTCTTTCTTCGTTACTCCGTTTCTTTCTTCGTATCTCCGTTTCTTTGTTCGTTTCTCCGTTTCTTTGTTCGTTTCGCCGTTTCATTATTCGTTTCTCCGTTTCTTTGTTCGTTTCTTTGTTCGTTTCTCCTTTTCTTTCTTTGTTTCTCCGTTTCTTTCTTCATTTCTCCGTTTATTTCTTCGTTTCTCCGTTTCATTCTTCGTTTCTGCGTTTCTTTGTTCGATTCTCGGTTTATTTCTTCGTTTCTCCGTTTCTTTGTTCGTTTCTCCGTTTCTTTGTTCGTTTCTCCGTTTATTTCTTCGTTTCTCCATTTATTTCTTCGTTTCACCGTTTCTTTCTTCGTTTCTCCTTTTCTTTGTTCGTTTCTCCGTTTATTTCTTCGTTTCTCCATTTATTTCTCTGTATCTCCGTTTCTTTCTTTGTTTCTCCGATTCTTTGTTCGTTTCTCCGTTTCTTTCTTCGCTTCTCTGTTTCTTTCTACGTATCTCCATTTATTTCTCCGTTTCTCCGTTTCTTTCTTCGTTTCTCCGTTTCTTTGTTCGTTCCTCCGTTTCTTTCTCCGTTTCTCGGCCTATTTCTTCGTTTCTCCATTTATTTCCCCGATTCTCCGTTTCTTTCTTCGTTTCTTCGTTTCTTTCTTCGTTACTCCGTTTCTTTCTTCGTATCTCCGTTTCTTTGTTCGTTTCTCCGTTTCTTTGTTCGTTTCGCCGTTTCATTATTCGTTTCTCCGTTTCTTTGTTCGTTTCTTTGTTCGTTTCTCCTTTTCTTTCTTTGTTTCTCCGTTTCTTTCTTCATTTCTCCGTTTATTTCTTCGTTTCTCCGTTTCATTCTTCGTTTCTGCGTTTCTTTGTTCGATTCTCGGTTTATTTCTTCGTTTCTCCGTTTCTTTCTTCGTTTCTCCGTTTCTTTCTTCGTTTCTCCGTTTATTTCTTCGTTATTCCATTTATATCTCCGTTTCTCCGTTTCTTTCTTCGTTTCTCCTTTTCTTTGTTCGTTTCTCCGTTTATTTCTTCGTTCCTCGGTTTATTTGTCCGTTTCTCCATTTATTTCTCCGATTCTCCGTTTCATTATTCGTTTCTCCGTTTCTTTCTTCGTTTCTCCCTTTCTTTGTTCGTTTCTCCGTTTCTTTCTTTGTTTCTCCGTTTCTTTCTTCATTTCTCCGTTTATTTCTTCGTTTCTCCGTTTCTTTCTTCGTTTCTCCGTTTCTTTCTTCGTTTCTCCGTTTATTTCTTCGCTTCTCCATTTATTTCTCCGTTTCTCGGTTTATTTCTTCGTTTCTCCATTTATTTCTCCGATTCTCCGTTTCTTTCTTCGTTTCTCCGTTTCTTTCTTCGTTTCTCCGTTTCTTTCTCCGTTTTTCCGTTTCTTTGTTCGTTTCTCCGTTTCTTTCTCTGTTTCTCCGTTTCTTTCTTCATTTCTCCGTTTAATTCTTCGTTTCTCCATTCATTTCGCCGTTTCTCGGTTTATTTCGTCGTTTCTCCATTTATTTCTCCGATTCTCCGTTTCTTTCTTCGTTTCTCCGTTTCTTTCTCTGTTTCTCCGTTTCTTTCTTCATTTCTCCGTTTATTTCTTCGTTTCTCCCTTTCGTTCTTCGTTTCTGCGTTTCTTTCTTCGTTTCTCCGTTTCTTTCTTCGTTTCTTGGTTTATTTCGTCGTTTCTCCGTTTCTTTCTTCGTTTCTCCGTTTCTTTGTTCGTTTCTCCGATTATTTCTTCGTTTTTCCATTTATATCTCCGTTTCTCCGTTTCTTTCTTCGTTTCTCCATTTATTTCTCTGCATCTCCGTTTCTTTCTTTGTTTCTCCGATTCTTTGTTCGTTTCTCCGTTTCTTTCTTCGCTTCTCTGTTTCTTTCATCGTATCTCCATTTATTTCTCCGTTTCTCCGTTTCTTTCTTCGTTTCTCCGTTTCTTTGTTCGTTTCTCCGTCTTTCGGCCTATTTCTTCGTTTCTCCATTTATTTCCCCGATTCTCCGTTTATTTCTTCGTTTCTCCATTTATTTCTCCGTTTCACCGTTTCGTTCCTCGTTTCTCCTTTTCTTTGTTCGTTTCTCCGTTTATTTCTTCGTTTCTCCATTTATTTCTCTGTATCTCCGTTTCTTTCTTTGTTTCTCCGATTCTTTGTTCGTTTCTCCGTTTCTTAGTTCGTTTCTCCGTTTCTTTCTCCGTTTCTCGGCCTATTTCTTCGTTTCTCCATTTATTTCCCCGATTCTCCGTTTCTTTCTTCGTTTCTTCGTTTCTTTTTTCGTTACACCGTTTCTTTCTTCGTATCTCCGTTTCTTTGTTCGTTTCTCCGTTTCTTTGTTCGTTTCTCCGTTTCTTTCTTCGTTTCTCCGTTTCTTTGTTCGTTTCTCCTTTTCTTTCTTTGTTTCTACGTTTCTTTCTTCATTTCTCCGTTTATTTCTTCGTTTCTCCGTTTCATTCTTCGTTTCTGCGTTTCTTTGTTCGATTCTCGGTTTATTTCTTCGTTTCTCCGTTTCATTCTTCGTTTCTCGGTTTATTTGTCCGTTTCTCCATTTATTTCTCCGATTCTCCGTTTCATTATTCGTTTCTCCGTTTCTTTCTTCGTTTCTCCGTTTCTTTCTTTGTTTCTCGGTTTCTTTCTTCATTTCTCCGTTTATTTCTCCGATTGTCCGTTTCATTTTTCGTTTCTGCGTTTCTTTGTTCGATTCTCGGTTTATTTCTTCGTTTCTCCGTTTCTTTGTTCGTTTCTCCGTTTCTTTGTTCGCTTCTCCGTTTCTTTCTTCTTTTCACCGTTTCTTTCTTCGTTTCTCCGTTTCTCGGTTTATTTCTTCGTTTCTCCATTTATTTCTCCGATTCTCCGCTTCTTTCTTCCTTTCTCCGTTTCTTTCTTCGTTTCTCCGTTTCTTTCTCTGTTTCTTTCTGCGTTTCTCCGTTTATTTCTTCGTTTCTCCATTTATTTCTCCGTTTCTCGGTTTATTTCTTCGTTTCTCCATTTATTCCTCCGATTCTCCGTTTCTTTCTTCGTTTCTCCGTTTCTTTCTTCGTTTCTCCGTTTCTTTCTTAGTTTCTCCGTTTATTTCTTCGTTTCTCCATTTATTTCTCCGTTTCTCCGTTTCTTTCTTCGTTTCTCCGTTTCTTTGTTCGTTTCTACGTTTCTTTCTTCGTTTCTCCGTTTCTTTCTTCGTTTCTATGTTTCTTTGTTCGTTTCTCGGTTTATCTCTTCGTTTCTTCACTTATTTCTCCGATTCTCCGTTTCTTTCTTCGTTACTCCTATTCTTTCTTCGTTTCTCCATTTATTTTTCCGTTTCTCCGTTTCCTTCTTCGTTTCTCCGTTTCTCTGTTCGTTTCTCCGTTTCTTTCTTCGCTTCTCCGTTTCTTTCTTCGTTTCTCCGTTTCTTTGTTAGCTTCTCCGTTTCTTTCTCCGTTTCTCGGTTTATTTCTTCGTTGCTCCATTTATTTCTCCGATTCTCCGTTTCTTTCTTCCTTTCTCCGTTTCTTTCTTCGTTTCTTTGTTCGTTTCTCCGTTTCTTTGTTCGTTTCTCCGTTTCTTTCTTCGTTTCTCCGTTTCTTTCTTCGTTTCTCCGTTTCTTTCTTCGTTTCTTCGTTTCTTTCATCGTTTCTCCGTTTCTTTCGTCGTTTCTCCGTTTCTTTCATCGTTTCTTCGTTTCTCCGTTTCTTTGTTCGTTTCACCGTTTCTTTCTTTGTTTCTCGGTTTCTTTCTTCATTTCTCCGTTTATTTCTCCGATTGTCCGTTTCATTCTTCGTTTCTGCGTTTCTTTGTTCGATTCTCGGTTTATTTCTTCGTTTCTCCGTTTCTTTGTTCGTTTCTCCGTTTCTTTGTTCGTTTCTCCGTTTATTTCTTCGTTTCTTCATTTATTTCTTCGTTTCACCGTTTCTTTCTTCGTTTCTCCTTTTCTTTGTTCGTTTCTCCGTTTATTTCTTCGTTTCTCCATTTATTTCTCTGTATCTCCGTTTCTTTCTTTGTTTCTCCGATTCTTTGTTCGTTTCTCCGTTTCTTTCTTCGCTTCTCTGTTTCTTTCTACGTATCTCCATTTATTTCTCCGTTTCTCCGTTTCTTTCTTCGTTTCTCCGTTTCTTTGTTCGTTCCTCCGTTTCTTTCTCCGTTTCTCGGCCTATTTCTTCGTTTCTCCATTTATTTCCCCGATTCTCCGTTTCTTTCTTCGTTTCTTCGTTTCTTTCTTCGTTACTCCGTTTCTTTCTTCGTATCTCCGTTTCTTTGTTCGTTTCTCCGTTTCTTTGTTCGTTTCGCCGTTTCATTATTCGTTTCTCCGTTTCTTTGTTCGTTTCTCCTTTTCTTTCTTTGTTTCTCCGTTTCTTTCTTCATTTCTCCGTTTATTTCTTCGTTTCTCCGTTTCATTCTTCGTTTCTGCGTTTCTTTGTTCGATTCTCGGTTTATTTCTTCGTTTCTCCGTTTCTTTCTTCGTTTCTCCGTTTCTTTCTTCGTTTCTCCGTTTATTTCTTCGTTATTCCATTTATATCTCCGTTTCTCCGTTTCTTTCTTCGTTTCTCCTTTTCTTTTTTCGTTTCTCCGTTTATTTCTTCGTTCCTCGGTTTATTTGTCCGTTTCTCCATTTATTTCTCCGATTCTCCGTTTCATTATTCGTTTCTCCGTTTCTTTCTTCGTTTCTCCCTTTCTTTGTTCGTTTCTCCGTTTCTTTCTTTGTTTCTCCGTTTCTTTCTTCATTTCTCCGTTTATTTCTTCGTTTCTCCGTTTCTTTCTTCGTTTCTCCGTTTCTTTCTTCGTTTCTCCGTTTATTTCTTCGCTTCTCCATTTATTTCTCCGTTTCTCGGTTTATTTCTTCGTTTCTCCATTTATTTCTCCGATTCTCCGTTTCTTTCTTCGTTTCTCCGTTTCTTTCTTCGTTTCTCCGTTTCTTTCTCCGTTTTTCCGTTTCTTTGTTCGTTTCTCCGTTTCTTTCTCTGTTTCTCCGTTTCTTTCTTCATTTCTCCGTTTAATTCTTCGTTTCTCCATTCATTTCGCCGTTTCTCGGTTTATTTCGTCGTTTCTACATTTATTTCTCCGATTCTCCGTTTCTTTCTTCGTTTCTCCGTTTCTTTCTCTGTTTCTCCGTTTCTTTCTTCATTTCTCCGTTTATTTCTTCGTTTCTCCCTTTCGTTCTTCGTTTCTGCGTTTCTTTCTTCGTTTCTCCGTTTCTTTCTTCGTTTCTCGGTTTATTTCGTCGTTTCTCCGTTTCTTTCTTCGTTTCTCCGTTTCTTTGTTCGTTTCTCTGATTATTTCTTCGTTTTTCCATTTATATCTCCGTTTCTCCGTTTCTTTCTTCGTTTCTCCATTTATTTCTCTGCATCTCCGTTTCTTTCTTTGTTTCTCCGATTCTTTGTTCGTTTCTCCGTTTCTTTCTTCGCTTCTCTGTTTCTTTCATCGTATCTCCATTTATTTCTCCGTTTCTCCGTTTCTCCGTTTCTCCGTTTCTCCGTTTCTTTCTTCGTTTCTCCGTTTCTTTGTTCGTTTCTCCGTCTTTCGGCCTATTTCTTCGTTTCTCCATTTATTTCCCCGATTCTCCGTTTATTTCTTCGTTTCTCCATTTATTTCTCCGTTTCACCGTTTCGTTCCTCGTTTCTCCTTTTCTTTGTTCGTTTCTCCGTTTATTTCTTCGTTTCTCCATTTATTTCTCTGTATCTCCGTTTCTTTCTTTGTTTCTCCGATTCTTTGTTCGTTTCTCCGTTTCTTTGTTCGTTTCTCCGTTTCTTTCTCCGTTTCTCGGCCTATTTCTTCGTTTCTCCATTTATTTCCCCGATTCTCCGTTTCTTTCTTCGTTTCTTCGTTTCTTTTTTCGTTACACCGTTTCTTTCTTCGTATCTCCGTTTCTTTGTTCGTTTCTCCGTTTCTTTGTTCGTTTCGCCGTTTCATTATTCGTTTCTCCGTTTCTTTGTTCGTTTCTCCTTTTCTTTCTTTGTTTCTACGTTTCTTTCTTCATTTCTCCGTTTATTTCTTCGTTTCTCCGTTTCATTCTTCGTTTCTGCGTTTCTTTGTTCGATTCTCGGTTTATTTCTTCGTTTCTCCGTTTCATTCTTCGTTTCTCGGTTTATTTGTCCGTTTCTCCATTTATTTCTCCGATTCTCCGTTTCATTATTCGTTTCTCCGTTTCTTTCTTCGTTTCTCCGTTTCTTTCTTTGTTTCTCGGTTTCTTTCTTCATTTCTCCGTTTATTTCTCCGATTGTCCGTTTCATTTTTCGCTTCTCCGTTTCTTTCTTCTTTTCACCGTTTCTTTGTTCGTTTCTCCGTTTCTCGGTTTATTTCTTCGTTTCTCCATTTATTTCTCCGATTCTCCGCTTCTTTCTTCCTTTCTCCGTTTCTTTCTTCGTTTCTCCGTTTCTTTCTCTGTTTCTTTCTGCGTTTCTCCGTTTATTTCTTCGTTTCTCCATTTATTTCTCCGTTTCTCGGTTTATTTCTTCGTTTCTCCATTTATTCCTCCGATTCTCCGTTTCTTTCTTCGTTTCTCCGTTTCTTTCTTCGTTTCTCCGTTTCTTTCTTAGTTTCTCCGTTTATTTCTTCGTTTCTCCATTTATTTCTCCGTTTCTCCGTTTCTTTCTTCGTTTCTCCGTTTCTTTGTTCGTTTCTACGTTTCTTTCTTCGTTTCTCCGTTTCTTTCTTCGTTTCTATGTTTCTTTGTTCGTTTCTCGGTTTATCTCTTCGTTTCTTCACTTATTTCTCCGATTCTCCGTTTCTTTCTTCGTTACTCCGATTCTTTCTTCGTTTCTCCATTTATTTTTCCGTTTCTCCGTTTCCTTCTTCGTTTCTCCGTTTCTCTGTTCGTTTCTCCGTTTCTTTCTTCGCTTCTCCGTTTCTTTCTTCGTTTCTCCGTTTCTTTGTTAGCTTCTCCGTTTCTTTCTCCGTTTCTCGGTTTATTTCTTCGTTGCTCCATTTATTTCTCCGATTCTCCGTTTCTTTCTTCCTTTCTCCGTTTCTTTCTTCGTTTCTTTGTTCGTTTCTCCGTTTCTTTCTTCGTTTCTCCGTTTCTTTCTTCGTTTCTCCGTTTCTTTCTTCGTTTCTCCGTTTCTTTCTTCGTTTCTTCGTTTCTTTCATCGTTTCTCCGTTTCTTTCGTCGTTTCTCCGTTTCTTTCATCGTTTCTTCGTTTCTCCGTTTCTTTGTTCGTTTCACCGTTTCTTTCTTTGTTTCTCGGTTTCTTTCTTCATTTCTCCGTTTATTTCTCCGATTGTCCGTTTCATTCTTCGTTTCTGCGTTTCTTTGTTCGATTCTCGGTTTATTTCTTCGTTTCTCCGTTTCTTTGTTCGTTTCTCCGTTTCTTTGTTCGTTTCTCCGTTTATTTCTTCGTTTCTCCATTTATTTCTTCGTTTCACCGTTTCTTTCTTCGTTTCTCCTTTTCTTTGTTCGTTTCTCCGTTTATTTCTTCGTTCCTCCATTTATTTCTCTGTATCTCCGTTTCTTTCTTTGTTTCTCCGATTCTTTGTTCGTTTCTCCGTTTCTTTCTTCGCTTCTCTGTTTCTTTCTACGTATCTCCATTTATTTCTCCGTTTCTCCGTTTCTTTCTTCGTTTCTCCGTTTCTTTGTTCGTTCCTCCGTTTCTTTCTCCGTTTCTCGGCCTATTTCTTCGTTTCTCCATTTATTTCCCCGATTCTCCGTTTCTTTCTTCGTTTCTTCGTTTCTTTCTTCGTTACTCCGTTTCTTTCTTCGTATCTCCGTTTCTTTGTTCGTTTCTCCGTTTCTTTGTTCGTTTCGCCGTTTCATTATTCGTTTCTCCGTTTCTTTGTTCGTTTCTTTGTTCGTTTCTCCTTTTCTTTCTTTGTTTCTCCGTTTCTTTCTTCATTTCTCCGTTTATTTCTTCGTTTCTCCGTTTCATTCTTCGTTTCTGCGTTTCTTTGTTCGATTCTCGGTTTATTTCTTCGTTTCTCCGTTTCTTTGTTCGTTTCTCCGTTTCTTTGTTCGTTTCTCCGTTTATTTCTTCGTTTCTCCATTTATTTCTTCGTTTCACCGTTTCTTTCTTCGTTTCTCCTTTTCTTTGTTCGTTTCTCCGTTTATTTCTTCGTTTCTCCATTTATTTCTCTGTATCTCCGTTTCTTTCTTTGTTTCTCCGATTCTTTGTTCGTTTCTCCGTTTCTTTCTTCGCTTCTCTGTTTCTTTCTACGTATCTCCATTTATTTCTCCGTTTCTCCGTTTCTTTCTTCGTTTCTCCGTTTCTTTGTTCGTTCCTCCGTTTCTTTCTCCGTTTCTCGGCCTATTTCTTCGTTTCTCCATTTATTTCCCCGATTCTCCGTTTCTTTCTTCGTTTCTTCGTTTCTTTCTTCGTTACTCCGTTTCTTTCTTCGTATCTCCGTTTCTTTGTTCGTTTCTCCGTTTCTTTGTTCGTTTCGCCGTTTCATTATTCGTTTCTCCGTTTCTTTGTTCGTTTCTTTGTTCGTTTCTCCTTTTCTTTCTTTGTTTCTCCGTTTCTTTCTTCATTTCTCCGTTTATTTCTTCGTTTCTCCGTTTCATTCTTCGTTTCTGCGTTTCTTTGTTCGATTCTCGGTTTATTTCTTCGTTTCTCCGTTTCTTTCTTCGTTTCTCCGTTTCTTTCTTCGTTTCTCCGTTTCTTTCTTCGTTTCTCCGTTTATTTCTTCGCTTCTCCATTTATTTCTCCGTTTCTCGGTTTATTTCTTCGTTTCTCCATTTATTTCTCCGATTCTCCGTTTCTTTCTTCGTTTCTCCGTTTCTTTCTTCGTTTCTCCGTTTCTTTCTCCGTTTTTCCGTTTCTTTGTTCGTTTCTCCGTTTCTTTCTCTGTTTCTCCGTTTCTTTCTTCATTTCTCCGTTTAATTCTTCGTTTCTCCATTCATTTCGCCGTTTCTCGGTTTATTTCGTCGTTTCTCCATTTATTTCTCCGATTCTCCGTTTCTTTCTTCGTTTCTCCGTTTCTTTCTCTGTTTCTCCGTTTCTTTCTTCATTTCTCCGTTTATTTCTTCGTTTCTCCCTTTCGTTCTTCGTTTCTGCGTTTCTTTCTTCGTTTCTCCGTTTCTTTCTTCGTTTCTTGGTTTATTTCGTCGTTTCTCCGTTTCTTTCTTCGTTTCTCCGTTTCTTTGTTCGTTTCTCCGATTATTTCTTCGTTTTTCCATTTATATCTCCGTTTCTCCGTTTCTTTCTTCGTTTCTCCATTTATTTCTCTGCATCTCCGTTTCTTTCTTTGTTTCTCCGATTCTTTGTTCGTTTCTCCGTTTCTTTCTTCGCTTCTCTGTTTCTTTCATCGTATCTCCATTTATTTCTCCGTTTCTCCGTTTCTTTCTTCGTTTCTCCGTTTCTTTGTTCGTTTCTCCGTCTTTCGGCCTATTTCTTCGTTTCTCCATTTATTTCCCCGATTCTCCGTTTATTTCTTCGTTTCTCCATTTATTTCTCCGTTTCACCGTTTCGTTCCTCGTTTCTCCTTTTCTTTGTTCGTTTCTCCGTTTATTTCTTCGTTTCTCCATTTATTTCTCTGTATCTCCGTTTCTTTCTTTGTTTCTCCGATTCTTTGTTCGTTTCTCCGTTTCTTAGTTCGTTTCTCCGTTTCTTTCTCCGTTTCTCGGCCTATTTCTTCGTTTCTCCATTTATTTCCCCGATTCTCCGTTTCTTTCTTCGTTTCTTCGTTTCTTTTTTCGTTACACCGTTTCTTTCTTCGTATCTCCGTTTCTTTGTTCGTTTCTCCGTTTCTTTGTTCGTTTCTCCGTTTCTTTCTTCGTTTCTCCGTTTCTTTGTTCGTTTCTCCGTTTCTTTCTTTGTTTCTCCGTTTCTTTCTTCATTTCTCCGTTTATTTCTTCGTTTCTCCGGTTCTTTCATCGTTTCTTCGCTTCTCCGTTTCCTTCTTCCTTTCTCCGTTTATATCTTCGATTCTCCATTTATTTCTCCGTTTCTTTCTGCGTTTCTCCGTTTCATTCTTCGTTTCTCCGTTTATTTCTTCGTTTTTCCGTTTCTTTGTTCGTTTCTCCGTTTCTTTCTCAGTTTCTCCGTTTCTTTCTTCATTTCTCCGTTTATTTCTTCGTATCTCCATTCATTTCGCCGTTTCTCGGTTTATTTCTTCGTTTCTCCATTTATTTCACCGATTCTCCGTTTCTTTCTTCGTTTCTCCGTTTCATTCTTCGTTTCACCGTTTCTTTGTTCGTTTCTCCGTTTCTTTCTTCGCTTCTCTGTTTCTTTCTTCGTATCTCCATTTATTTCTCCGTTTCTCCGTTTCTTTCTTCGTTTCTCCGTTTCTTTGTTCGTTTCTCCGTTTCTTTTTCCGTTTCTCGGCCTATTTCTTCGTTTCTCCATTTATTTCCCCGATTCCCCGTTTCTTTCTTCGTTTCTTCGTTTCTTTCTTCGTTACTCCGTTTCTTTCTTCGTATCTCCGTTTCTTTGTTCGTTTCTCCGTTTCTTTGTTCGTTTCGCCGTTTCATTATTCGTTTCTCCGTTTCTTTGTTCGTTTCTTTGTTCGTTTCTCCTTTTCTTTCTTTGTTTCTCCGTTTCTTTCTTCATTTCTCCGTTTATTTCTTCGTTTCTCCGTTTCATTCTTCGTTTCAGCGTTTCTTTGTTCGATTCTCGGTTTATTTCTTCGTTTCTCCGTTTCTTTCTTCGTTTCTCCGTTTCCTTGTTCGTTTCTCCGTTTATTTCTTCGTTTTTCCATTTATATCTCCGTTTCTCCGTTTCTTTCTTCGTTTCTCCTTTTCTTTTTTCGTTTCTCCGTTTATTTCTTCGTTTCTCGGTTTATTTGTCCGTTTCTCCATTTATTTCTCCGATTCTCCGTTTCATTATTCGTTTCTCCGTTTCTTTCTTCGTTTCTCCGTTTCTTTGTTCGTTTCTCCGTTTCTTTCTTGGTTTCTCCGTTTCTTTCTTCATTTCTCCGTTTATTTCTTCGCTTCTCCATTTATTTCTCCGTTTCTCGGTTTATTTCTTCGTTTCTCCATTTATTTCTCCGTTTCTCCGTTTCTTTCTTCGTTTCTCCGTTTCCTTCTTCGTTTCTCCGTTTCTTTCTTCGTTTCTCCGTTTCTTTCATCGTTTCTTCGCTTCTCCGTTTCTTTCTTCCTTTCTCCGTTTATATCTTCGATTCTCCATTTATTTCTCCGTTCCTTTCTTCGTTTCTCCATTTATTTCTCCGATTCTCCGTTTCTTTCTTCGTTTCTCCGTTTCTTTCTCTGTTTCTCCGTTTCTTTCTTCATTTCTCCGTTTATTTCTTCGTTTCTCCGTTTCATTCTTCGTTTCTCCGTTTCTTTCTTCGTTTCTCCATTTCTTTCTTCGTTTCTCCGTTTCTTTGCTCGTTTCTCCGTTTCTTTCTCTGTTTCTCCGTTTCTTTCTTCATTTCTCCGTTTATTTCTTCGTTTCTCCGTTTCATTCTTCGTTCCTGCGTTTCTTTGTCCGATTCTCAGTTTATTTCTTTGTTTCTCCGTTTCTTTCTTCGTTTCTCCGTTTCTTTGTTCGTTTCTCCGTTTCTTTGTTCGTTTCTCCGTTTCTTTCCCGGTTTCTCGGTTTATATCTTCGTTTCTCCATTCATTTCTCCGATTCTCCGTTTCTTTCTTCGTTTCTCCTTTTCTTTGTTCGTTTCTCCGTTTATTTCTTCGTTTCTCGGTTTATTTGTCCGTTTCTCCATTTATTTCTCCGATTCTCCGTTTCATTATTCGTTTCTCCGTTTCTTGCTTCGTTTCTCCATTTCGTTGTTCGTTTCTCCGTTTCTTTCTTCGTTTCTCCGTTTCGTTCTCTGTTTCTCCGTTTATTTCTTCGTTTCTCCATTTATTTCTCCGTTTCACCGTTTCTTTGTTCTTTTCTCCGTTTCTTTGTTCGTTTCTCCGTTTCTTTGTTCGTTTCTCCGTTTCTTTGTTCGTTTCTCCGTTTCTTTCCCGGTTTCTCGGTTTATATCTTCGTTTCTCCATTCATTTCTCCGATTCTCCGTTTCTTTCTTCGTTTCTCCTTTTCTTTGTTCGTTTCTCCGTTTATTTCTTCGTTTCTCGGTTTATTTGTCCGTTTCTCCATTTATTTCTCCGATTCTCCGTTTCATTATTCGTTTCTCCGTTTCTTGCTTCGTTTCTCCATTTCGTTGTTCGTTTCTCCGTTTCTTTCTTCGTTTCTCCGTTTCTTTCTCTGTTTCTCCGTTTCTTTCTTCATTTCTCCGTTTATTTCTTCGTTTCTCCCTTTCGTTCTTCGTTTCTGCGTTTCTTTCTTCGTTTCTCCGTTTCTTTCTTCGTTTCTTGGTTTATTTCGTCGTTTCTCCGTTTCTTTCTTCGTTTCTCCGTTTCTTTGTTCGTTTCTCCGATTATTTCTTCGTTTTTCCATTTATATCTCCGTTTCTCCGTTTCTTTCTTCGTTTCTCCATTTATTTCTCTGCATCTCCGTTTCTTTCTTTGTTTCTCCGATTCTTTGTTCGTTTCTCCGTTTCATTCTTCGTTTCTGCGTTTCTTTGTTCGATTCTCGGTTTATTTCTTCGTTTCTCCGTTTCTTTCTTCGTTTCTCCGTTTCTTTCTTCGTTTCTCCGTTTATTTCTTCGTTATTCCATTTATATCTCCGTTTCTCCGTTTCTTTCTTCGTTTCTCCTTTTCTTTGTTCGTTTCTCCGTTTATTTCTTCGTTCCTCGGTTTATTTGTCCGTTTCTCCATTTATTTCTCCGATTCTCCGTTTCATTATTCGTTTCTCCGTTTCTTTCTTCGTTTCTCCCTTTCTTTGTTCGTTTCTCCGTTTCTTTCTTTGTTTCTCCGTTTCTTTCTTCATTTCTCCGTTTATTTCTTCGTTTCTCCGTTTCTTTCTTCGTTTCTCCGTTTCTTTCTTCGTTTCTCCGTTTATTTCTTCGCTTCTCCATTTATTTCTCCGTTTCTCGGTTTATTTCTTCGTTTCTCCATTTATTTCTCCGATTCTCCTTTTCTTTCTTCGTTTCTCCGTTTCTTTCTTCGTTTCTCCGTTTCTTTCATCGTTTCTTCGTTTCTTTCTTCATTTCTCCGTTTATTTCTGCGTTTCTCCGTTTCATTCTTCGTTTCTGCGTTTCTTTGTTCGATTCTCGGTTTATTTCTTCGTTTCTCCGTTTCTTTGTTCGTTTCTCCGTTTCTTTGTTCGTTTCTCCGTATCTTTCTTCGTTTCTCCGTTTCTTTGTTCGTGTCTGCGTTTCTTTGTTCGTTACGCCGTTTCTTTCTTCGTTTCTCCATTTATTTCTCCGTTTCTCCGTTTCCTTCTTCGTTTCTCGGTTTCTTTGTTCGTTTCTCCGTTTCTTTTTTCGTTTCTCCGTTTCTTTCTTCGTTTCTCCGTTTCTTTCTTCGTTTCTCCATTTATTTCTCCGTTTCTTTCTGCGTTTCTCCGTTTATTTCTTCGTTTCTCCATTTATTTCTCCGTTTCTCGGTTTATTTCTTCGTTTCTCCATTTATTCCTCCGATTCTCCGTTTCTTTCTTCGTTTCTCCGTTTCTTTCTTCGTTTCTCCGTTTCTTTCTTAGTTTCTCCGTTTATTTCTTCGTTTCTCCATTTATTTCTCCGTTTCTCCATTTCTTTCTTCGTTTCTCCGTTTCATTATTCGTTACTCCGTTTCTTTCTTCGTTTCTCCGTTTCTTTGTTCGTTTCTCCGTTTCTTTCTTGGTTTCTCCGTTTCTTTCTTCATTTCTCCGTTTATTTCTTCGCTTCTCCATTTATTTCTCCGTTTCTCGGTTTATTTCTTCGTTTCTCCATTTATTTCTCCGTTTCTCCGTTTCTTTCTTCGTTTCTCCGTTTCTTTCTTCGTTTCTCCGTTTCTTTCTTCGTTTCTCCGTTTCTTTCATCGTTTCTTCGCTTCTCCGTTTCTTTCTTCCTTTCTCCGTTTATATCTTCGATTCTCCAATTATTTCTCCGTTCCTTTCTGCGTTTCTCCGTTTCATTCTTCGTTTCTCCGTTTCTTTCTTCGTTTTTCCGTTTCTTTGTTCGTTTCTCCGTTTCTTTCTCTGTTTCTCCGTTTCTTTCTTCATTTCTCCGTTTAATTCTTCGTTTCTCCATTCATTTCGCCGTTTCTCGGTTTATTTCTTCGTTTCTCCATTTATTTCTCCGATTCTCCGTTTCTTTCTTCGTTTCTCCGTTTCTTTCTCTGTTTCTCCGTTTCTTTCTTCATTTCTCCGTTTATTTCTTCGTTTCTCCGTTTCGTTCTTCGTTTCTGCGTTTCTTTCTTCGTTTCTCCGTTTCTTTCTTCGTTTCTCCGTTTCTTTCTTCGTTTCTCCGGTTCTTTCATCGTTTCTTCGCTTCTCCGTTTCTTTCTTCCTTTCTCCGTTTATATCTTCGTTTCTCCAATTATTTCTCCGTTTCTTTCTTCGTTTCTCCGTTTCATTCTTCGTTTCTCCGTTTCTTTCTTCGTTTCTCCGTTTCTCTCTTCGTTTCTCCGTTTCTTTGCTCGTTTCTCCGTTTCTTTCTACGTTTCTCCGTTTCATTCTTCGTTTCTCCGTTTCTTTCTTCGTTTCTCCATTTCTTTCTTCGTTTCTCCGTTTCTTTGCTCGTTTCTCCGTTTCTTTCTCTGTTTCTCCGTTTCTTTCTTCATTTCTCCGTTTATTTCTTCGTTTCTCCGTTTCATTCTTCGTTCCTGCGTTTCTTTGTCCGATTCTCAGTTTATTTCTTTGTTTCTCCGTTTCTTTCTTCGTTTCTCCGTTTCTTTGTTCGTTTCTCCGTTTCTTTCTTCGTTTCTCCGTTTCTTTCCCGGTTTCTCGGTTTATATCTTCGTTTCTCCATTCATTTCTCCGATTCTCCGTTTCTTTCTTCGTTTCTCCTTTTCTTTGTTCGTTTCTCCGTTTATTTCTTCGTTTCTCGGTTTATTTGTCCGTTTCTCCATTTATTTCTCCGACTCTCCGTTTCATTATTCGATTCTCCGTTTCTTGCTTCGTTTCTCCATTTCGTTGTTCGTTTCTCCGTTTCTTTCTTCGTTTCTCCGTTTCGTTCTCCGTTTCTCCGTTTATTTCTTCGTTTCTCCATTTATTTCTCCGTTTCACCGTTTCTTTGTTCGTTTCTCCGTTTCTTTGTTCGTTTCTCCGTTTCTTTGTTCGTTTCTCCGTTTCTTTGTTCGTTTCTCCGTTTATTTCTTCGTTTCTCCATTTATTTCTCCGTTTCTCCGTTTCTTTCTTCGTTTCTCGGTTTCTTTGTTCGTTTCTCCGTTTCTTTTTTCGTTTCTCCGTTTCTTTCTTCGTTTCTCCGTTTCTTTCTTCGTTTCTCCATTTATTCCTCCGTTTCTTTCTTCGTTTCTCCGTTTCTTTCTTCGTTTCTCCATTTCTTTCTTCGTTTCTCCGTTTCTTTGCTCGTTTCTCCGTTTCTTTCTCTGTTTCTCCGTTTCTTTCTTCATTTCTCCGTTTATTTCTTCGTTTCTCCGTTTCATTCTTCGTTCCTGCGTTTCTTTGTCCGATTCTCAGTTTATTTCTTTGTTTCTCCGTTTCTTTCTTCGTTTCTCCGTTTCTCTCTCCGTTTCACCGTTTCTTTGTTCGTTTCTCCGTTTCTTTCTCCGTTTCTCCGTTTCTTTGTTCGTTTCTCCGTTTCTTTCTTCGTTTCTCCGTTTCTTTCTTCGTTTCTATGTTTCTTTGTTCGTTTCTCCGTTTCTTTCTCCGTTTCTCGGTTTATCTCTTCGTTTCTCCACTTATTTCTCCGATTCTCCGTTTCTTTCTCCGTTTCTCCGTTTCCTTCTTCGTTTCTCCGTTTCTTTGTTCGTTTCTCCGTTTCTTTCTTCGCTTCTCCGTTTCTTTCGTCGTTTCTCCGTTTATTTCTTCGTTTCTCCATTTATTTCTCCGTTTCTCCGTTTCTTTCTTCCTTTCTCCGTTTATATCTTCGTTTCTCCATTTATTCCTCCGTTTCTTTCTTCGTTTCTCCGTTTCATTCTTCGTTTCTCCGTTTCATTCTTCGTTTGTCAGTTTCTTTCTTGGTTTCTCCGTTTCTTTATTCGTTTCTCCGTTTCTTTGCTCGTTTCTCCGTTTCTTTCTCTGTTTCTCCGTTTCTTTCTTCATTTCTCCGTTTCTCTCTTCGTTTCTCCGTTTCTTTCTTCGTTTCTCCGTTTATTTCTTCGTTTCTCCATTTATTTCTGCGTTACTCCGTTTCTTTCTTCGTTTCTCCGTTCCTTTGTTCGTTTCTCCGTTTCTTTCTTCGTTTCACCGTTTCGTTGTTCGTTTCTCCGTTTCTTTCTTCGTTTCTCCGTTTCGTTCTCCGTTTCTCCGTTTATTTCTTCGTTTCTCCATTCATTTCACCGTTTCTCCGTTTCTTTATTCGTTTCTCCGTTTCTTTGTTCGTTTCTCCGTTTATTTCTTCGTTTCTCCATTTATTTCTCCGTTTCTCCGTTTCTTTCTTCGTTTCTCGGTTTCTTTGTTCGTTTCTCCGTTTCTTTTTTCGTTTCTCCGTTTCTTTCTTCGTTTCTCCGTTTCTTTCTTCGTTTCTCCATTTATTTCTCCGTTTCTTTCTTCGTTTCTCCGTTTATTTCTTCGTTCCTCCATTTATTTCTCCGTTTCTCGGTTTATTTCTTCGTTTCTCCATTTATTTCTCCGATTCTCCGTTTCTTTCTTCGTTTCTCCGTTTCTTTCTTCGTTTCTCCGTTTCTTTCTTAGTTTCTCCGTTTATTTCTTCGTTTCTCCATTTATTTCTCCGTTTCTCCGTTTCTTTCTTCGTTTCTTCGTTTCTTTGTTCGTTTCTCCGTTTCTTTCTTCGTTTCTCCGTTTCTTTCTTCGTTTCTATGTTTCTTTGTTCGTTTCTCCGTTTCTTTCTCCGTTTCTCGGTTTATCTCTTCGTTTCTCCACTTATTTCTCCGATTCTCCGTTTCTTTCTTCGTTACTCCGTTTCTTTCTTCGTTTCTCCATTTATTTCTCCGTTTCTCCGTTTCCTTCTTCGTTTCTCCGTTTATTAGTTCGTTTCTCCGTTTCTTTCTTCGCTTCTCCGTTTCTTTCTTCGTTTCTCCGTTTCTTTGTTCGTTTCTCCGTTTCTCGGTTTATTTCTTCGTTTCTCCATTTATTTCTCCGATTCTCCGCTTCTTTCTTCCTTTCTCCGTTTCTTTCTTCGTTTCTCCGTTTCTTTCTCTGTTTCTCCGCTTCTTTCTTCGTTTCGCCGTTTCTTTCTTCGTTTCTCCGTTTCTTTCATCGTTTCTTCGTTTCTTTCTTCATTTCTCCGTTTATTTCTGCGTTTCTCCGTTTCATTCTTCGTTTCTGCGTTTCTTTGTTCGATTCTCGGTTTATTTCTTCGTTTCTCCGTTTCTTTGTTCGTTTCTCCGTTTCTTTGTTCGTTTCTCCGTATCTTTCTTCGTTTCTCCGTTTCTTTGTTCGTGTCTGCGTTTCTTTGTTCGTTACGCCGTTTCTTTCTTCGTTTCTCCATTTATTTCTCCGTTTCTCCGTTTCCTTCTTCGTTTCTCGGTTTCTTTGTTCGTTTCTCCGTTTCTTTTTTCGTTTCTCCGTTTCTTTCTTCGTTTCTCCGTTTCTTTCTTCGTTTCTCCATTTATTTCTCCGTTTCTTTCTGCGTTTCTCCGTTTATTTCTTCGTTTCTCCATTTATTTCTCCGTTTCTCGGTTTATTTCTTCGTTTCTCCATTTATTCCTCCGATTCTCCGTTTCTTTCTTCGTTTCTCCGTTTCTTTCTTCGTTTCTCCGTTTCTTTCTTAGTTTCTCCGTTTATTTCTTCGTTTCTCCATTTATTTCTCCGTTTCTCCATTTCTTTCTTCGTTTCTCCGTTTCTTTGTTCGTTTCTACGTTTCTTTCTTCGTTTCTCTGTTTCTTTCTTCGTTTCTATGTTTCTTTGTTCGTTTCTCCGTTTCTTTCTCCGTTTCTCGGTTTATCTCTTCGTTTCTTCACTTATTTCTCCGATTCTCCGTTTCTTTCTTCGTTACTCCGATTCTTTCTTCGTTTCTCCATTTATTTTTCCGTTTCTCCGTTTCCTTCTTCGTTTCTCCGTTTCTCTGTTCGTTTCTCCGTTTCTTTCTTCGCTTCTCCGTTTCTTTCTTCGTTTCTCCGTTTCTTTGTTAGCTTCTCCGTTTCTTTCCCCGTTTCTCGGTTTATTTCTTCGTTGCTCCATTTATTTCTCCGATTCTCCGTTTCTTTCTTCCTTTCTCCGTTTCTTTCTTCGTTTCTTTCTTCGTTTCTCCGTTTCTTTCTTCGTTTCTCCGTTTCTTTCTTCGTTTCTCCGTTTCTTTCTTCGTTTCTCCGTTTCTTTCTTCGTTTCTTCGTTTCTTTCATCGTTTCTCCGTTTCTTTCGTCGTTTCTCCGTTTCTTTCATCGTTTCTTCGTTTCTCCGTTTCTTTGTTCGTTTCACCGTTTCTTTCTTTGTTTCTCGGTTTCTTTCTTCATTTCTCCGTTTATTTCTCCGATTGTCCGTTTCATTCTTCGTTTCTGCGTTTCTTTGTTCGATTCTCGGTTTATTTCTTCGTTTCTCCGTTTCTTTGTTCGTTTCTCCGTTTCTTTGTTCGTTTCTCCGTTTATTTCTTCGTTTCTCCATTTATTTCTTCGTTTCACCGTTTCTTTCTTCGTTTCTCCTTTTCTTTGTTCGTTTCTCCGTTTATTTCTTCGTTTCTCCATTTATTTCTCTGTATCTCCGTGTCTTTCTTTGTTTCTCCGATTCTTTGTTCGTTTCTCCGTTTCTTTCTTCGCTTCTCTGTTTCTTTCTACGTATCTCCATTTATTTCTCCGTTTCTCCGTTTCTTTCTTCGTTTCTCCGTTTCTTTGTTCGTTTCTCCGTTTCTTTCTCCGTTTCTCGGCCTATTTCTTCGTTTCTCCATTTATTTCCCCGATTCTCCGTTTCTTTCTTCGTTTCTTCGTTTCTTTCTTCGTTACTCCGTTTCTTTCTTCGTATCTCCGTTTCTTTGTTCGTTTCTCCGTTTCTTTGTTCGTTTCGCCGTTTCATTATTCGTTTCTCCGTTTCTTTGTTCGTTTCTTTGTTCGTTTCTCCTTTTCTTTCTTTGTTTCTCCGTTTCTTTCTTCATTTCTCCGTTTATTTCTTCGTTTCTCCGTTTCATTCTTCGTTTCTGCGTTTCTTTGTTCGATTCTCGGTTTATTTCTTCGTTTCTTCGTTTCTTTCGTCGTTTCTCCGTTTCTTTCTTCGTTTCTCCGTTTATTTCTTCGTTATTCCATTTATATCTCCGTTTCTCCGTTTCTTTCTTCGTTTCTCCTTTTCTTTGTTCGTTTCTCCGTTTATTTCTTCGTTCCTCGGTTTATTTGTCCGTTTCTCCATTTATTTCTCCGATTCTCCGTTTCATTATTCGTTTCTCCGATTCTTTCTTCGTTTCTCCCTTTCTTTGTTCGTTTCTCCGTTTCTTTCTTTGTTTCTCCGTTTCTTTCTTCATTTCTCCGTTTATTTCTTCGTTTCTCCGTTTCTTTCTTCGTTTCTCCGTTTCTTTCTTCGTTTCTCCGTTTATTTCTTCGCTTCTCCATTTATTTCTCCGTTTCTCGGTTTATTTCTTCGTTTCTCCATTTATTTCTCCGATTCTCCGTTTCTTTCTTCGTTTCTCCGTTTCTTTCTTCGTTTCTCCGTTTCTTTCTCCGTTTTTCCGTTTCTTTGTTCGTTTTTCCGTTTCTTTCTCTGTTTCTCCGTTTCTTTCTTCATTTCTCCGTTTAATTCTTCGTTTCTCCATTCATTTCGCCGTTTCTCGGTTTATTTCGTCGTTTCTCCATTTATTTCTCCGATTCTCCGTTTCTTTCTTCGTTTCTCCGTTTCTTTCTCTGTTTCTCCGTTTCTTTCTTCATTTCTCCGTTTATTTCTTCGTTTCTCCCTTTCGTTCTTCGTTTCTGCGTTTCTTTCGTCGTTTCTCCGTTTCTTTCTTCGTTTCTCGGTTTATTTCGTCGTTTCTCCGTTTCTTTCTTCGTTTCTCCGTTTCTTTGTTCGTTTCTCCGATTATTTCTTCGTTTTTCCATTTATATCTCCGTTTCTCCGTTTCTTTCTTCGTTTCTCCATTTATTTCTCTGCATCTCCGTTTCTTTCTTTGTTTCTCCGATTCTTTCTTCGTTTCTCCATTTCTTTCTTCGTTTCTCCGTTTCTTTGCTCGTTTCTCCGTTTCTTTCTCTGTTTCTCCGTTTCTTTCTTCATTTCTCCGTTTATTTCTTCGTTTCTCCGTTTCAGTCTTCGTTCCTGCGTTTCTTTGTTCGTTTCTCCGTTTATTTCTTCGTTTCTCCATTTATTTCTTCGTTTCACCGTTTCTTTCTTCGTTTCTCCTTTTCTTTGTTCGTTTCTCCGTTTATTTCTTCGTTTCTCCATTTATTTCTCTGTATCTCCGTTTCTTTCTTTGTTTCTCCGATTCTTTGTTCGTTTCTCCGTTTCTCTCTTCGTTTCTCCGTTTCTTTGCTCGTTTCTCCGTTTCTTTCTTCGTTTCTCCGTTTCATTCTTCGTTTCTCCGTTTCTTTCTTCGTTTCTCCATTTCTTTCTTCGTTTCTCCGTTTCTTTGCTCGTTTCTCCGTTTCTTTCTCTGTTTCTCCGTTTCTTTCTTCATTTCTCCGTTTATTTCTTCGTTTCTCCGTTTCATTCTTCGTTCCTGCGTTTCTTTGTCCGATTCTCAGTTTATTTCTTTGTTTCTCCATTTATTTCTCCGTTTCACCGTTTCTTTGTTCGTTTCTCCGTTTCTTTGTTCGTTTCTCCGTTTCTTTGTTCGTTTCTCCGTTTCTTTGTTCGTTTCTCCGTTTATTTCTTCGTTTCTCCATTTATTTCTCCGTTTCTCCGTTTCTTTCTTCGTTTCTCGGTTTCTTTGTTCGTTTCTCCGTTTCTTTTTTCGTTTCTCCGTTTCTTTCTTCGTTTCTCCGTTTCTTTCTTCGTTTCTCCATTTATTTCTCCGTTTCTTTCTTCGTTTCTCCGTTTATTTCTTCGTTTCTCCATTTATTTCTCCGTTTCTCGGTTTATTTCTTCGTTTCTCCATTTATTTCTCCGATTCTCCGTTTCTTTCTTCGTTTCTCCGTTCCTTTCTCTGTTTCTCCGTTTCTTTCTTCGTTTCTCCATTTATTTCTCCGTTTCTTTCTTCGTTTCTCCGTGTATTTCTTCGTTTCTCCATTTATTTCTCCGTTTCTCGGTTTATTTCTTCGTTTCTCCATTTATTTCTCCGATTCTCCGTTTCTTTCTTCGTTTCTCCGTTCCTTTCTTCGTTTCTCCGTTTCTTTCTTCGTTTCTCCGTTTCTTTCTTAGTTTCTCCGTTTATTTCTTCGTTTCTCCATTTATTTCTCCGTTTCTCCGTTTCTTTCTCCGTTTCTCCGTTTCTTTGTTCGTTTCTCCGTTTCTTTCTTCGTTTCTCCGTTTCTTTCTTCGTTTCTATGTTTCTTTGTTCGTTTCTCCGTTTCTTTCTCCGTTTCTCGGTTTATCTCTTCGTTTCTCCACTTATTTCTCCGATTCTCCGTTTCTTTCTCCGTTTCTCCGTTTCCTTCTTCGTTTCTCCGTTTCTTTGTTCGTTTCTCCGTTTCTTTCTTCGCTTCTCCGTTTCTTTCTTCGTTTCTCCGTTTATTTCTACGTTTCTCCATTTATTTCTCCGTTTCTCCGTTTCTTTCTCTGTTTCTCCGTTTCTTTCTTCATTTCTCCGTTTATTTCTTCGTTTCTCCCTTTCGTTCTTCGTTTCTGCGTTTCTTTCGTCGTTTCTCCGTTTCTTTCTTCGTTTCTCGGTTTATTTCGTCGTTTCTCCGTTTCTTTCTTCGTTTCTCCGTTTCTTTGTTCGTTTCTCCGATTATTTCTTCGTTTTTCCATTTATATCTCCGTTTCTCCGTTTCTTTCTTCGTTTCTCCATTTATTTCTCTGCATCTCCGTTTCTTTCTTTGTTTCTCCGATTCTTTCTTCGTTTCTCCGATTCTTTGTTCGTTTCTCCGTTTCTCTCTTCGTTTCTCCGTTTCTTTGCTCGTTTCTCCGTTTCTTTCTTCGTTTCTCCGTTTCATTCTTCGTTTCTCCGTTTCTTTCTTCGTTTCTCCATTTCTTTCTTCGTTTCTCCGTTTCTTTGCTCGTTTCTCCGTTTCTTTCTCTGTTTCTCCGTTTCTTTCTTCATTTCTCCGTTTATTTCTTCGTTTCTCCGTTTCATTCTTCGTTCCTGCGTTTCTTTGTCCGATTCTCAGTTTATTTCTTTGTTTCTCCATTTATTTCTCCGTTTCACCGTTTCTTTGTTCGTTTCTCCGTTTCTTTGTTCGTTTCTCCGTTTCTTTGTTCGTTTCTCCGTTTCTTTGTTCGTTTCTCCGTTTATTTCTTCGTTTCTCCATTTATTTCTCCGTTTCTCCGTTTCTTTCTTCGTTTCTCGGTTTCTTTGTTCGTTTCTCCGTTTCTTTTTTCGTTTCTCCGTTTCTTTCTTCGTTTCTCCGTTTCTTTCTTCGTTTCTCCATTTATTTCTCCGTTTCTTTCTTCGCTTCTCCGTTTATTTCTTCGTTTCTCCATTTATTTCTCCGTTTCTCGGTTTATTTCTTCGTTTCTCCATTTATTTCTCCGATTCTCCGTTTCTTTCTTTGTTTCTCCGATTCTTTCTTCGTTTCTCCATTTCTTTCTTCGTTTCTCCGTTTCTTTGCTCGTTTCTCCGTTTCTTTCTCTGTTTCTCCGTTTCTTTCTTCATTTCTCCGTTTATTTCTTCGTTTCTCCGTTTCAGTCTTCGTTCCTGCGTTTCTTTGTTCGTTTCTCCGTTTATTTCTTCGTTTCTCCATTTATTTCTTCGTTTCACCGTTTCTTTCTTCGTTTCTCCTTTTCTTTGTTCGTTTCTCCGTTTATTTCTTCGTTTCTCCATTTATTTCTCTGTATCTCCGTTTCTTTCTTTGTTTCTCCGATTCTTTGTTCGTTTCTCCGTTTCTCTCTTCGTTTCTCCGTTTCTTTGCTCGTTTCTCCGTTTCTTTCTTCGTTTCTCCGTTTCATTCTTCGTTTCTCCGTTTCTTTCTTCGTTTCTCCATTTCTTTCTTCGTTTCTCCGTTTCTTTGCTCGTTTCTCCGTTTCTTTCTCTGTTTCTCCGTTTCTTTCTTCATTTCTCCGTTTATTTCTTCGTTTCTCCGTTTCATTCTTCGTTCCTGCGTTTCTTTGTCCGATTCTCAGTTTATTTCTTTGTTTCTCCATTTATTTCTCCGTTTCACCGTTTCTTTGTTCGTTTCTCCGTTTCTTTGTTCGTTTCTCCGTTTCTTTGTTCGTTTCTCCGTTTCTTTGTTCGTTTCTCCGTTTATTTCTTCGTTTCTCCATTTATTTCTCCGTTTCTCCGTTTCTTTCTTCGTTTCTCGGTTTCTTTGTTCGTTTCTCCGTTTCTTTTTTCGTTTCTCCGTTTCTTTCTTCGTTTCTCCGTTTCTTTCTTCGTTTCTCCATTTATTTCTCCGTTTCTTTCTTCGTTTCTCCGTTTATTTCTTCGTTTCTCCATTTATTTCTCCGTTTCTCGGTTTATTTCTTCGTTTCTCCATTTATTTCTCCGATTCTCCGTTTCTTTCTTCGTTTCTCCGTTCCTTTCTCTGTTTCTCCGTATCTTTCTTCGTTTCTCCATTTATTTCTCCGTTTCTTTCTTCGTTTCTCCGTTTATTTCTTCGTTTCTCCATTTATTTCTCCGTTTCTCGGTTTATTTCTTCGTTTCTCCATTTATTTCTCCGATTCTCCGTTTCTTTCTTCGTTTCTCCGTTCCTTTCTTCGTTTCTCCGTTTCTTTCTTCGTTTCTCCGTTTCTTTCTTAGTTTCTCCGTTTATTTCTTCGTTTCTCCATTTATTTCTCCGTTTCTCCGTTTCTTTCTCCGTTTCTCCGTTTCTTTGTTCGTTTCTCCGTTTCTTTCTTCGTTTCTCCGTTTCTTTCTTCGTTTCTATGTTTCTTTGTTCGTTTCTCCGTTTCTTTCTCCGTTTCTCGGTTTATCTCTTCGTTTCTCCACTTATTTCTCCGATTCTCCGTTTCTTTCTCCGTTTCTCCGTTTCATTCTTCGTTTCTCCGTTTCTTTGTTCGTTTCTCCGTTTCTTTCTTCGCTTCTCCGTTTCTTTCTTCGTTTCTCCGTTTATTTCTTCGTTTCTCCATTTATTTCTCCGTTTCTCCGTTTCTTTCTTCGTTTCTCCATTTCTTTCATCGTTTCTTCGCTTCTCCGTTTCTTTCTTCCGTTCTCCGTTTATATCTTCGTTTCTCCATTTATTCCTCCGTTTCTTTCTTCGTTTCTCCGTTTCATTCTTCGTTTCTCCGTTTCATTCTTCGTTTCTCAGTTTCTTTCTTCGTTTCTCCGTTTCTTTATTCGTTTCTCCGTTTCTTTGCTCGTTTCTCCGTTTCTTTCTCTGTTTCTCCGTTTCTTTCTTCATTTCTCCGTTTCTCTCTTCGTTTCTCCGTTTCTTTCTTCGTTTCTCCGTTTATTTCTTCGTTTCTCCATTTATTTCTGCGTTACTCCGTTTCTTTCTTCGTTTCTCCGTTCCTTTGTTCGTTTCTCCGTTTCTTTCTTCGTTTCACCGTTTCGTTGTTCGTTTCTCCGTTTCTTTCTTCGTTTCTCCGTTTCGTTCTCCGTTTCTCCGTTTATTTCTTCGTTTCTCCATTCATTTCACCGTTTCTCCGTTTCTTTATTCGTTTCTCCGTTTCTTTGTTCGTTTCTCCGTTTATTTCTTCGTTTCTCCATTTATTTCTCCGTTTCTCCGTTTCTTTCTTCGTTTCTCGGTTTCTTTGTTCGTTTCTCCGTTTCTTTTTTCGTTTCTCCGTTTCTTTCTTCGTTTCTCCGTTTCTTTCTTCGTTTCTCCATTTATTTCTCCGTTTCTTTCTTCGTTTCTCCGTTTATTTCTTCGTTCCTCCATTTATTTCTCCGTTTCTCGGTTTATTTCTTCGTTTCTCCATTTATTTCTCCGATTCTCCGTTTCTTTCTTCGTTTCTCCGTTTCTTTCTTCGTTTCTCCGTTTCTTTCTTAGTTTCTCCGTTTATTTCTTCGTTTCTCCATTTATTTCTCCGTTTCTCCGTTTCTTTCTTCGTTTCTTCGTTTCTTTGTTCGTTTCTCCGTTTCTATCTTCGTTTCTCCGTTTCTTTCTTCGTTTCTATGTTTCTTTGTTCGCTTCTCCGTTTCTTTCTTCGTTTCTCCGTTTCTTTGTTCGTTTCTCCGTTTCTTTCTTCATTTCTCCGTTTCTTTCTTCGTTTCTCCATTTATTTCTCCGTTTCTTTCTGCGTTTCTCCGTTTATTTCTTCGTTTCTCCATTTATTTCTCCGTTTCTCGGTTTATTTCTTCGTTTCTCCATTTATTCCTCCGATTCTCCGTTTCTTTCTTCGTTTCTCCGTTTCTTTCTTCGTTTCTCCGTTTCTTTCTTAGTTTCTCCGTTTATTTCTTCGTTTCTCCATTTATTTCTCCGTTTCTCCGTTTCTTTCTTCGTTTCTCCGTTTCTTTGTTCGTTTCTACGTTTCTTTCTTCGTTTCTCCGTTTCTTTCTTCGTTTCTATGTTTCTTTGTTCGTTTCTCTGTTTCTTTCTCCGTTTCTCGGTTTATCTATTCGTTTCTTCATTTATTTCTCCGATTCTCCGTTTCTTTCTTCGTTACTCCGATTCTTTCTTCGTTTCTCCATTTATTTTTCCGTTTCTCCGTTTCCTTCTTCGTTTCTCCGTTTCTCTGTTCGTTTCTCCGTTTCTTTCTTCGCTTCTCCGTTTCTTTCTTCGTTTCTCCGTTTCTTTGTTAGCTTCTCCGTTTCTTTCTCCGTTTCTCGGTTTATTTCTTCGTTGCTCCATTTATTTCTCCGATTCTCCGTTTCTTTCTTCCTTTCTCCGTTTCTTTCTTCGTTTCTTTCTTCGTTTCTCCGTTTCTTTCTTCGTTTCTCCGTTTCTTTCTTCGTTTCTCCGTTTCTTTCTTCGTTTCTCCGTTTCTTTCTTCGTTTCTTCGTTTCTTTCATCGTTTCTCCGTTTCTTTCGTCGTTTCTCCGTTTCTTTCATCGTTTCTTCGTTTCTCCGTTTCTTTGTTCGTTTCACCGTTTCTTTCTTTGTTTCTCGGTTTCTTTCTTCATTTCTCCGTTTATTTCTCCGATTGTCCGTTTCATTTTTCGTTTCTGCGTTTCTTTGTTCGATTCTCGGTTTATTTCTTCGTTTCTCCGTTTCTTTGTTCGTTTCTCCGTTTCTTTGTTCGCTTCTCCGTTTCTTTCTTCTTTTCACCGTTTCTTTGTTCGTTTCTCCGTTTCTCGGTTTATTTCTTCGTTTCTCCATTTATTTCTCCGATTCTCCGCTTCTTTCTTCCTTTCTCCGTTTCTTTCTTCGTTTCTCCGTTTCTTTCTCTGTTTCTTTCTGCGTTTCTCCGTTTATTTCTTCGTTTCTCCATTTATTTCTCCGTTTCTCGGTTTATTTCTTCGTTTCTCCATTTATTCCTCCGATTCTCCGTTTCTTTCTTCGTTTCTCCGTTTCTTTCTTCGTTTCTCCGTTTCTTTCTTAGTTTCTCCGTTTATTTCTTCGTTTCTCCATTTATTTCTCCGTTTCTCCGTTTCTTTCTTCGTTTCTCCGTTTCTTTGTTCGTTTCTACGTTTCTTTCTTCGTTTCTCCGTTTCTTTCTTCGTTTCTATGTTTCTTTGTTCGTTTCTCCGTTTCTTTCTCCGTTTCTCGGTTTATCTCTTCGTTTCTTCACTTATTTCTCCGATTCTCCGTTTCTTTCTTCGTTACTCCGATTCTTTCTTCGTTTCTCCATTTATTTTTCCGTTTCTCCGTTTCCTTCTTCGTTTCTCCGTTTCTCTGTTCGTTTCTCCGTTTCTTTCTTCGCTTCTCCGTTTCTTTCTTCGTTTCTCCGTTTCTTTGTTAGCTTCTCCGTTTCTTTCTCCGTTTCTCGGTTTATTTCTTCGTTGCTCCATTTATTTCTCCGATTCTCCGTTTCTTTCTTCCTTTCTCCGTTTCTTTCTTCGTTTCTTTGTTCGTTTCTCCGTTTCTTTCTTCGTTTCTCCGTTTCTTTCTTCGTTTCTCCGTTTCTTTCTTCGTTTCTCCGTTTCTTTCTTCGTTTCTTCGTTTCTTTCATCGTTTCTCCGTTTCTTTCGTCGTTTCTCCGTTTCTTTCATCGTTTCTTCGTTTCTCCGTTTCTTTGTTCGTTTCACCGTTTCTTTCTTTGTTTCTCGGTTTCTTTCTTCATTTCTCCGTTTATTTCTCCGATTGTCCGTTTCATTCTTCGTTTCTGCGTTTCTTTGTTCGATTCTCGGTTTATTTCTTCGTTTCTCCGTTTCTTTGTTCGTTTCTCCGTTTCTTTGTTCGTTTCTCCGTTTATTTCTTCGTTTCTCCATTTATTTCTTCGTTTCACCGTTTCTTTGTTCGTTTCTCCTTTTCTTTGTTCGTTTCTCCGTTTATTTCTTCGTTTCTCCATTTATTTCTCTGTATCTCCGTTTCTTTCTTTGTTTCTCCGATTCTTTGTTCGTTTCTCCGTTTCTTTCTTCGCTTCTCTGTTTCTTTCTACGTATCTCCATTTATTTCTCCGTTTCTCCGTTTCTTTCTTCGTTTCTCCGTTTCTTTGTTCGTTCCTCCGTTTCTTTCTCCGTTTCTCGGCCTATTTCTTCGTTTCTCCATTTATTTCCCCGATTCTCCGTTTCTTTCTTCGTTTCTTCGTTTCTTTCTTCGTTACTCCGTTTCTTTCTTCGTATCTCCGTTTCTTTGTTCGTTTCTCCGTTTCTTTGTTCGTTTCGCCGTTTCATTATTCGTTTCTCCGTTTCTTTGTTCGTTTCTTTGTTCGTTTCTCCTTTTCTTTCTTTGTTTCTCCGTTTCTTTCTTCATTTCTCCGTTTATTTCTTCGTTTCTCCGTTTCATTCTTCGTTTCTGCGTTTCTTTGTTCGATTCTCGGTTTATTTCTTCGTTTCTCCGTTTCTTTCTTCGTTTCTCCGTTTCTTTCTTCGTTTCTCCGTTTATTTCTTCGTTATTCCATTTATATCTCCGTTTCTCCGTTTCTTTCTTCGTTTCTCCTTTTCTTTGTTCGTTTCTCCGTTTATTTCTTCGTTCCTCGGTTTATTTGTCCGTTTCTCCATTTATTTCTCCGATTCTCCGTTTCATTATTCGTTTCTCCGTTTCTTTCTTCGTTTCTCCCTTTCTTTGTTCGTTTCTCCGTTTCTTTCTTTGTTTCTCCGTTTCTTTCTTCATTTCTCCGTTTATTTCTTCGTTTCTCCGTTTCTTTCTTCGTTTCTCCGTTTCATTATTCGTTTCTCCGTTTCTTTCTTCGTTTCTCCCTTTCTTTGTTCGTTTCTCCGTTTCTTTCTTTGTTTCTCCGTTTCTTTCTTCATTTCTCCGTTTATTTCTTCGTTTCTCCGTTTCTTTCTTCGTTTCTCCGTTTCTTTCTTCGTTTCTCCGTTTATTTCTTCGCTTCTCCATTTATTTCTCCGTTTCTCGGTTTATTTCTTCGTTTCTCCATTTATTTCTCCGATTCTCCGTTTCTTTCTTCGTTTCTCCGTTTCTTTCTTCGTTTCTCCGTTTCTTTCTCCGTTTTTCCGTTTCTTTCTTCGTTTCTCCGTTTCTTTCTCTGTTTCTCCGTTTCTTTCTTCATTTCTCCGTTTAATTCTTCGTTTCTCCATTCATTTCGCCGTTTCTCGGTTTATTTCGTCGTTTCTCCATTTATTTCTCCGATTCTCCGTTTCTTTCTTCGTTTCTCCGTTTCTTTCTCTGTTTCTCCGTTTCTTTCTTCATTTCTCCGTTTATTTCTTCGTTTCTCCCTTTCGTTCTTCGTTTCTGCGTTTCTTTCTTCGTTTCTCCGTCTCTTTCTTCGTTTCTCGGTTTATTTCGTCGTTTCTCCGTTTCTTTCTTCGTTTCTCCGTTTCTTTGTTCGTTTCTCCGATTATTTCTTCGTTTTTCCATTTATATCTCCGTTTCTCCGTTTCTTTCTTCGTTTCTCCATTTATTTCTCTGCATCTCCGTTTCTTTCTTTGTTTCTCCGATTCTTTGTTCGTTTCTCCGTTTCTTTCTTCGCTTCTCTGTTTCTTTCATCGTATCTCCATTTATTTCTCCGTTTCTCCGTTTCTCCGTTTCTCCGTTTCTTTCTTCGTTTCTCCGTTTCTTTGTTCGTTTCTCCGTCTTTCGGCCTATTTCTTCGTTTCTCCATTTATTTCCCCGATTCTCCGTTTATTTCTTCGTTTCTCCATTTATTTCTCCGTTTCACCGTTTCGTTCCTCGTTTCTCCTTTTCTTTGTTCGTTTCTCCGTTTATTTCTTCGTTTCTCCATTTATTTCTCTGTATCTCCGTTTCTTTCTTTGTTTCTCCGATTCTTTGTTCGTTTCTCCGTTTCTTTGTTCGTTTCTCCGTTTCTTTCTCCGTTTCTCGGCCTATTTCTTCGTTTCTCCATTTATTTCCCCGATTCTCCGTTTCTTTCTTCGTTTCTTCGTTTCTTTTTTCGTTACACCGTTTCTTTCTTCGTATCTCCGTTTCTTTGTTCGTTTCTCCGTTTCTTTGTTCGTTTCGCCGTTTCATTATTCGTTTCTCCGTTTCTTTGTTCGTTTCTCCTTTTCTTTCTTTGTTTCTACGTTTCTTTCTTCATTTCTCCGTTTATTTCTTCGTTTCTCCGTTTCATTCTTCGTTTCTGCGTTTCTTTGTTCGATTCTCGGTTTATTTCTTCGTTTCTCCGTTTCATTCTTCGTTTCTCGGTTTATTTGTCCGTTTCTCCATTTATTTCTCCGATTCTCCGTTTCATTATTCGTTTCTCCGTTTCTTTCTTCGTTTCTCCGTTTCTTTCTTTGTTTCTCGGTTTCTTTCTTCATTTCTCCGTTTATTTCTCCGATTGTCCGTTTCATTTTTCGTTTCTGCGTTTCTTTGTTCGATTCTCGGTTTATTTCTTCGTTTCTCCGTTTCTTTGTTCGTTTCTCCGTTTCTTTGTTCGCTTCTCCGTTTCTTTCTTCTTTTCACCGTTTCTTTGTTCGTTTCTCCGTTTCTCGGTTTATTTCTTCGTTTCTCCATTTATTTCTCCGATTCTCCGCTTCTTTCTTCCTTTCTCCGTTTCTTTCTTCGTTTCTCCGTTTCTTTCTCTGTTTCTTTCTGCGTTTCTCCGTTTATTTCTTCGTTTCTCCATTTATTTCTCCGTTTCTCGGTTTATTTCTTCGTTGCTCCATTTATTTCTCCGATTCTCCGTTTCTTTCTTCCTTTCTCCGTTTCTTTCTTCGTTTCTTTGTTCGTTTCTCCGTTTCTTTCTTCGTTTCTCCGTTTCTTTCTTCGTTTCTCCGTTTCTTTCTTCGTTTCTCCGTTTCTTTCTTCGTTTCTTCGTTTCTTTCATCGTTTCTCCGTTTCTTTCGTCGTTTCTCCGTTTCTTTCATCGTTTCTTCGTTTCTCCGTTTCTTTGTTCGTTTCACCGTTTCTTTCTTTGTTTCTCGGTTTCTTTCTTCATTTCTCCGTTTATTTCTCCGATTGTCCGTTTCATTCTTCGTTTCTGCGTTTCTTTGTTCGATTCTCGGTTTATTTCTTCGTTTCTCCGTTTCTTTGTTCGTTTCTCCGTTTCTTTGTTCGTTTCTCCGTTTATTTCTTCGTTTCTCCATTTATTTCTTCGTTTCACCGTTTCTTTCTTCGTTTCTCCTTTTCTTTGTTCGTTTCTCCGTTTATTTCTTCGTTTCTCCATTTATTTCTCTGTATCTCCGTTTCTTTCTTTGTTTCTCCGATTCTTTGTTCGTTTCTCCGTTTCTTTCTTCGCTTCTCTGTTTCTTTCTACGTATCTCCATTTATTTCTCCGTTTCTCCGTTTCTTTCTTCGTTTCTCCGTTTCTTTGTTCGTTCCTCCGTTTCTTTCTCCGTTTCTCGGCCTATTTCTTCGTTTCTCCATTTATTTCCCCGATTCTCCGTTTCTTTCTTCGTTTCTTCGTTTCTTTCTTCGTTACTCCGTTTCTTTCTTCGTATCTCCGTTTCTTTGTTCGTTTCTCCGTTTCTTTGTTCGTTTCGCCGTTTCATTATTCGTTTCTCCGTTTCTTTGTTCGTTTCTTTGTTCGTTTCTCCTTTTCTTTCTTTGTTTCTCCGTTTCTTTCTTCATTTCTCCGTTTATTTCTTCGTTTCTCCGTTTCATTCTTCGTTTCTGCGTTTCTTTGTTCGATTCTCGGTTTATTTCTTCGTTTCTCCGTTTCTTTCTTCGTTTCTCCGTTTCTTTCTTCGTTTCTCCGTTTATTTCTTCGTTATTCCATTTATATCTCCGTTTCTCCGTTTCTTTCTTCGTTTCTCCTTTTCTTTGTTCGTTTCTCCGTTTATTTCTTCGTTCCTCGGTTTATTTGTCCGTTTCTCCATTTATTTCTCCGATTCTCCGTTTCATTATTCGTTTCTCCGTTTCTTTCTTCGTTTCTCCCTTTCTTTGTTCGTTTCTCCGTTTCTTTCTTTGTTTCTCCGTTTCTTTCTTCATTTCTCCGTTTATTTCTTCGTTTCTCCGTTTCTTTCTTCGTTTCTCCGTTTCTTTCTTCGTTTCTCCGTTTATTTCTTCGCTTCTCCATTTATTTCTCCGTTTCTCGGTTTATTTCTTCGTTTCTCCATTTATTTCTCCGATTCTCCGTTTCTTTCTTCGTTTCTCCGTTTCTTTCTTCGTTTCTCCGTTTCTTTCTCCGTTTTTCCGTTTCTTTGTTCGTTTCTCCGTTTCTTTCTCTGTTTCTCCGTTTCTTTCTTCATTTCTCCGTTTAATTCTTCGTTTCTCCATTCATTTCGCCGTTTCTCGGTTTATTTCGTCGTTTCTCCATTTATTTCTCCGATTCTCCGTTTCTTTCTTCGTTTCTCCGTTTCTTTCTCTGTTTCTCCGTTTCTTTCTTCATTTCTCCGTTTATTTCTTCGTTTCTCCCTTTCGTTCTTCGTTTCTGCGTTTCTTTCTTCGTTTCTCCGTTTCTTTCTTCGTTTCTTGGTTTATTTCGTCGTTCTCCGTTTCTTTCTTCGTTTCTCCGTTTCTTTGTTCGTTTCTCCGATTATTTCTTCGTTTTTCCATTTATATCTCCGTTTCTCCGTTTCTTTCTTCGTTTCTCCATTTATTTCTCTGCATCTCCGTTTCTTTCTTTGTTTCTCCGATTCTTTGTTCGTTTCTCCGTTTCTTTCTTCGCTTCTCTGTTTCTTTCATCGTATCTCCATTTATTTCTCCGTTTCTCCGTTTCTTTCTTCGTTTCTCCGTTTCTTTGTTCGTTTCTCCGTCTTTCGGCCTATTTCTTCGTTTCTCCATTTATTTCCCCGATTCTCCGTTTATTTCTTCGTTTCTCCATTTATTTCTCCGTTTCACCGTTTCGTTCCTCGTTTCTCCTTTTCTTTGTTCGTTTCTCCGTTTATTTCTTCGTTTCTCCATTTATTTCTCTGTATCTCCGTTTCTTTCTTTGTTTCTCCGATTCTTTGTTCGTTTCTCCGTTTCTTAGTTCGTTTCTCCGTTTCTTTCTCCGTTTCTCGGCCTATTTCTTCGTTTCTCCATTTATTTCCCCGATTCTCCGTTTCTTTCTTCGTTTCTTCGTTTCTTTTTTCGTTACACCGTTTCTTTCTTCGTATCTCCGTTTCTTTGTTCGTTTCTCCGTTTCTTTGTTCGTTTCTCCGTTTCTTTCTTCGTTTCTCCGTTTCTTTGTTCGTTTCTCCGTTTCTTTCTTTGTTTCTCCGTTTCTTTCTTCATTTCTCCGTTTATTTCTTCGTTTCTCCGGTTCTTTCATCGTTTCTTCGCTTCTCCGTTTCCTTCTTCCTTTCTCCGTTTATATCTTCGATTCTCCATTTATTTCTCCGTTTCTTTCTGCGTTTCTCCGTTTCATTCTTCGTTTCTCCGTTTATTTCTTCGTTTTTCCGTTTCTTTGTTCGTTTCTCCGTTTCTTTCTCAGTTTCTCCGTTTCTTTCTTCATTTCTCCGTTTATTTCTTCGTATCTCCATTCATTTCGCCGTTTCTCGGTTTATTTCTTCGTTTCTCCATTTATTTCACCGATTCTCCGTTTCTTTCTTCGTTTCTCCGTTTCATTCTTCGTTTCACCGTTTCTTTGTTCGTTTCTCCGTTTCTTTCTTCGCTTCTCTGTTTCTTTCTTCGTATCTCCATTTATTTCTCCGTTTCTCCGTTTCTTTCTTCGTTTCTCCGTTTCTTTGTTCGTTTCTCCGTTTCTTTTTCCGTTTCTCGGCCTATTTCTTCGTTTCTCCATTTATTTCCCCGATTCCCCGTTTCTTTCTTCGTTTCTTCGTTTCTTTCTTCGTTACTCCGTTTCTTTCTTCGTATCTCCGTTTCTTTGTTCGTTTCTCCGTTTCTTTGTTCGTTTCGCCGTTTCATTATTCGTTTCTCCGTTTCTTTGTTCGTTTCTTTGTTCGTTTCTCCTTTTCTTTCTTTGTTTCTCCGTTTCTTTCTTCATTTCTCCGTTTATTTCTTCGTTTCTCCGTTTCATTCTTCGTTTCAGCGTTTCTTTGTTCGATTCTCGGTTTATTTCTTCGTTTCTCCGTTTCTTTCTTCGTTTCTCCGTTTCCTTGTTCGTTTCTCCGTTTATTTCTTCGTTTTTCCATTTATATCTCCGTTTCTCCGTTTCTTTCTTCGTTTCTCCTTTTCTTTTTTCGTTTCTCCGTTTATTTCTTCGTTTCTCGGTTTATTTGTCCGTTTCTCCATTTATTTCTCCGATTCTCCGTTTCATTATTCGTTTCTCCGTTTCTTTCTTCGTTTCTCCGTTTCTTTGTTCGTTTCTCCGTTTCTTTCTTGGTTTCTCCGTTTCTTTCTTCATTTCTCCGTTTATTTCTTCGCTTCTCCATTTATTTCTCCGTTTCTCGGTTTATTTCTTCGTTTCTCCATTTATTTCTCCGTTTCTCCGTTTCTTTCTTCGTTTCTCCGTTTCTTTCTTCGTTTCTCCGTTTCTTTCTTCGTTTCTCCGTTTCTTTCATCGTTTCTTCGCTTCTCCGTTTCTTTCTTCCTTTCTCCGTTTATATCTTCGATTCTCCATTTATTTCTCCGTTCCTTTCTTCGTTTCTCCATTCATTTCTCCGATTCTCCGTTTCTTTCTTCGTTTCTCCTTTTCTTTGTTCGTTTCTCCGTTTATTTCTTCGTTTCTCGGTTTATTTGTCCGTTTCTCCATTTATTTCTCCGATTCTCCGTTTCATTATTCGTTTCTCCGTTTCTTGCTTCGTTTCTCCATTTCGTTGTTCGTTTCTCCGTTTCTTTCTTCGTTTCTCCGTTTCGTTCTCTGTTTCTCCGTTTATTTCTTCGTTTCTCCATTTATTTCTCCGTTTCACCGTTTCTTTGTTCTTTTCTCCGTTTCTTTGTTCGTTTCTCCGTTTCTTTGTTCGTTTCTCCGTTTCTTTGTTCGTTTCTCCGTTTATTTCTTCGTTTCTCCATTTATTTCTCCGTTTCTCCGTTTCTTTCTTCGTTTCTCGGTTTCTTTGTTCGTTTCTCCGTTTCTTTTTTCGTTTCTCCGTTTCTTTCTTCGTTTCTCCGTTTCTTTCTTCGTTTCTCCATTTATTTCTCCGTTTCTTTCTTCGTTTCTCCGTTTATTTCTTCGTTTCTCCATTTATTTCTCCGTTTCTCGGTTTATTTCTTCGTTTCTCCATTTACTTCTCCGATTCTCCGTTTCTTTCTTCGTTTCTCCGTTCCTTTCTCTGTTTCTCCGTTTCTTTCTTCGTTTCTCCATTTATTTCTCCGTTTCTTTCTTCGTTTCTCCGTTTATTTCTTCGTTTCTCCATTTATTTCTCCGTTTCTGGGTTTATTTCTTCGTTTCTCCACTTATTTCTCCGGTTCTCCGTTTCTTTCTTCGTTTCTCCGTTCCTTTCTTCGTTTCTCCGTTTCTTTCTTCGTTTCTCCGTTTCTTTCTTAGTTTCTCCGTTTATTTCTTCGTTTCTCCATTTATTTCTCCGTTTCTCCGTTTCTTTCTCCGTTTCTCCGTTTCTTTGTTCGTTTCTCCGTTTCTTTCTTCGTTTCTCCGTTTCCTCCTTCGTTTCTATGTTTCTTTGTTCGTTTCTCCGTTTCTTTCTCCGTTTCTCGGTTTATCTCTTCGTTTCTCCACTTATTTCTCCGATTCTCCGTTTCTTTCTCCGTTTCTCCGTTTCCTTCTTCGTTTCTCCGTTTCTTTGTTCGTTTCTCCGTTTCTTTCTTCGCTTCTCCGTATCTTTCTTCGTTTCTCCGTTTATTTCTTCGTTTCTCCATTTATTTCTCCGTTTCTCCGTTTCTTTCTTCGTTTCTCCATTTCTTTCATCGTTTCTTCGCTTCTCCGTTTCTTTTTTCTTTTCTCCGTTTATATCTTCGTTTCTCCATTTATTTCTCCGTTTCTTTCTTCGTTTCTACGTTTCATTCTTCGTTTCTCCGTTTCTTTCTTCGTTTCTCCGTTTATTTCTTCGTTTCTCCATTTATTTCTCCGTTTCTCCGTTTCTTTCTTCGTATCTCCGTTTCTTTCTTCGTTTCTCCGTTTCTTTCTTCGTTTCTCCGTTTCATTATTCGTTTCTCTGTTTCTTTGTTCGTTTCTCCGTTTCTTTGTTCGTTTCTCCGTTTCTTTCTTCGTTTCTCCGTTTCTTTCTTCATTTCTCCGTCTATTTCTTCGTTTCTCCGTTTCATTCTTGGTTTCTGCGTTTCTTTGTTCGATTCTCGGTTTATTTCTTCTTTTCTCCGTTTCTATCTTCGTTTCTCCGTTTCTATCTTCGTTTCTCCATTTATTTCTCCGTTTCTCGGTTTGTTTCTTCGTTTCTCTGTTTCTTTCTTCGTTTCTCCGTTTCTTTCCCCGTTTCTCGGTTTATTTCTTCGTTTCTCCATTTGTTTCTCCGATTCTCCGTTTCTTTCTTCGTTTCTCCATTTACTTCTCCGTTTCTCCGTTTCTTTCTTCGTTTCTCCGTTTCTTTCATTGTTTCTTCGCTTCACCGTTTCTTTCTTCCTTTCTCCGTTTATATCCTTGTTTCTCCATTTATTTCTCCGTTTCTCCGTTTCTTTGTTCGCTTCTCTATTTCTTTCTTCGTTTCTCCGTTTTTTGTTCGTTTCTCCGTTTCTTTCTTCGTTTCTCCGTTTCTTTCTTCGTTTCTCCATTTATTTCTCCGTTTCTTTCTTCGTTTCTCCGTTTATTTCTTCGTTTCTCCATTTATTTCTCCGTTTCTTTCTTCGTTTCTACGTTTCATTCTTCGTTTCTCCGTTTCTTTCTTCGTTTCTCCGTTTATTTCTTCGTTTCTCCATTTATTTCTCCGTTTCTCCGTTTCTTTCTCCGTTTCTCCGTTTCTTTGTTCGTTTCTCCGTTTCTTTCTTCGTTTCTCCGTTTCTTTCTTCGTTTCTATGTTTCTTTGTTCGTTTCTCCGTTTCTTTCTCCGTTTCTCGGTTTATCTCTTCGTTTCTCCACTTATTTCTCCGATTCTCCGTTTCTTTCTTCGTTACTCCGTTTCTTTCTTCGTTTCTCCATTTATTTCTCCGTTTCTCCGTTTCCTTCTTCGTTTCTCCGTTTCTTTGTTCGTTTCTCCGTTTCTTTCTTCGCTTCTCCGTTTCTTTCTTCGTTTCTCCGTTTATTTCTTCGTTTCTCCATTTATTTCTCCGTTTCTCCGTTTCTTTCTTCGTTTCTCCATTTCTTTCATCGTTTCTTCGCTTCTCCGTTTCTTTTTTCCTTTCTCCGTTTATATCTTCGTTTCTCCATTTATTCCTCCGTTTCTTTCTTCGTTTCTACGTTTCATTCTTCGTTTCTCCGTTTCTTTCTTCGTTTCTCCGTTTATTTCTTCGTTTCTCCATTTATTTCTCCGTTTCTCCGTTTCTTTCTTCGTATCTCCGTTTCTTTCTTCGTTTCTCCGTTTCTTTCTTCGTTTCTCCGTTTCATTATTCGTTTCTCTGTTTCTTTGTTCGTTTCTCCGTTTCTTTGTTCGTTTCTCCGTTTCTTTCTTTGTTTCTCCGTTTCTTTCTTCATTTCTCCGTCTATTTCTTCGTTTCTCCGTTTCATTCTTGGTTTCTGCGTTTCTTTGTTCGATTCTCGGTTTATTTCTTCTTTTCTCCGTTTCTTTCTTCGTTTCTCCGTTTCTATCTTCGTTTCTCCATTTATTTCTCCGTTTCTCGGTTTGTTTCTTCGTTTCTCTGTTTCTTTCTTCGTTTCTCCGTTTCTTTCCCCGTTTCTCGGTTTATTTCTTCGTTTCTCCATTTGTTTCTCCGATTCTCCGTTTCTTTCTTCGTTTCTCCATTTACTTCTCCGTTTCTCCGTTTCTTTCTTCGTTTCTCCGTTTCTTTCATTGTTTCTTCGCTTCACCGTTTCTTTCTTCCTTTCTCCGTTTATATCCTTGTTTCTCCATTTATTTCTCCGTTTCTCCGTTTCTTTGTTCGCTTCTCTATTTCTTTCTTCGTTTCTCCGTTTTTTGTTCGTTTCTCCGTTTCTTTCTTCGTTTCTCCGTTTCTTTCTTCGTTTCTCCATTTATTTCTCCGTTTCTTTCTTCGTCTCTCCGTTTATTTCTTCGTTTCTCCATTTATTTCTCCGTTTCTCGGTTTATTTCTTCGTTTCTCCATTTATTTCTCCGATTCTCCGTTTCTTTCTTCGTTTCTCCGTTCCTTTCTCTGTTTCTCCGTTTCTTTCTTCGTTTCTCCATTTATTTCTCCGTTTCTTTCTTCGTTTCCCCGTTTATTTCTTTGTTTCTCCATTTATTTCTCCGTTTCTCGGTTTATTTCTTCGTTTCTCCATTTATTTCTCCGATTCTCCGTTTCTTTCTTCGTTTCTCCGTTCCTTTCTTCGTTTCTCCGTTTCTTTCTTCGTTTCTCCGTTTCTTTCTTAGTTTCTCCGTTTATTTCTTCGTTTCTCCATTTATTTCTCCGTTTCTCCGTTTCTTTCTCCGTTTCTCCGTTTCTTTGTTCGTTTCTCCGTTTCTTTCTTCGTTTCTCCGTTTCTTTCTTCGTTTCTATGTTTCTTTGTTCGTTTCTCCGTTTCTTTCTCCGTTTCTCGGTTTATCTCTTCGTTTCTCCACTTATTTCTCCGATTCTCCGTTTCTTTCTTCCTTTCTCCGTTTCTTTCTCTGTTTCTGCGTTTCTTTCTTCGTTTCTTCGTTTCTTTCATCGTTTCTCCGTTTCTTTCGTCGTTTCTCCGTTTCTTTCATCGTTTCTTCGTTTCTCCGTTTCTTTGTTCGCTTCACCGTTTCTTTCTTTGTTTCTCGGTTTCTTTCTTCATTTCTCCGTTTATTTCTCCGATTGTCCGTTTCATTCTTCGTTTCTGCGTTTCTTTGTTCGATTCTCGGTTTATTTCTTCGTTTCTCCGTTTCTTTGTTCGTTTCTCCGTTTCTTTGTTCGTTTCTCCGTTTATTTCTTCGTTTCTCCATTTATTTCTTCGTTTCACCGTTTCTTTCTTCGTTTCTCCTTTTCTTTGTTCGTTTCTCCGTTTATTTCTTCGTTTCTCCATTTATTTCTCTGTATCTCCGTTTCTTTCTTTGTTTCTCCGATTCTTTGTTCGTTTCTCCGTTTCTTTCTTCGCTTCTCTGTTTCTTTCTACGTATCTCCATTTATTTCTCCGTTTCTCCGTTTCTTTCTTCGTTTCTCCGTTTCTTTGTTCGTTTCTCCGTTTCTTTCTCCGTTTCTCGGCCTATTTCTTCGTTTCTCCATTTATTTCCCCGATTCTCCGTTTCTTTCTTCGTTTCTTCGTTTCTTTTTTCGTTACACCGTTTCTTTCTTCGTATCTCCGCTTCTTTGTTCGTTTCTCCGTTTCTTTGTTTGTTTCGCTGTTTCATTATTCGTTTCTCCGTTTCTTTGTTCGTTTCTCCTTTTCTTTCTTTGTTTCTACGTTTCTTTCTTCATTTCTCCGTTTATTCCTTCGTTTCTCCGTTTCATTCTTCGTTTCTGCGTTTCTTTGTTCGATTCTCGGTTTATTTCTTCGTTTCTCCGTTTCTTTCTTCGTTTCTCGGTTTATTTGTCCGTTTCTCCATTTATTTCTCCGATTCTCCGTTTCATTATTCGTTTCTCCGCTTCTTTCTTCGTTTCTCCGTTTCTTTGTTCGTTTCTCCGTTTCTTTCTTTGTTTCTCCGTTTCTTTCTTCATTTCTCCGTTTATTTCTTCGTTTCTCCGGTTCTTTCATCGTTTCTTCGCTTCTCCGTTTCCTTCTTCCTTTCTCCGTTTATATCTTCGATTCTCCATTTATTTCTCCGTTTCTTTCTGCGTTTCTCCGTTTCATTCTTCGTTTCTCCGTTTATTTCTTCGTTTTTCCGTTTCTTTGTTCGTTTCTCCGTTTCTTTCTCAGTTTCTCCGTTTCTTTCTTCATTTCTCCGTTTATTTCTTCGTATCTCCATTCATTTCGCCGTTTCTCGGTTTATTTCTTCGTTTCTCCATTTATTTCACCGATTCTCCGTTTCTTTCTTCGTTTCTCCGTTTCTTTCTCTGTTTCTCCGTTTCTTTCTTCATTTCTTCGTTTATTTCTTCGTTTCTCCGTTTCGTTCTTCGTTTCTGCGTTTCTTTCTTCGTTTCTCCGTTTCTTTCTTCGTTTCTCCGTTTCTTTCTTCGTTTCTCCGGTTCTTTCATCGTTTCTTCGCTTCTCGGTGTCTTTCTTCCTTTCTCCGTTTATATCTTCGTTTCTCCATTTATTTCTCCGTTTCTTTCTTCGTTTCTCCGTTTCATTCTTCGTTTCTCCGTTTCTTTCTTCATTTCTCCGTTTATTTCTTCGTTTCTCCGTTTCTTTCTTCGTTTCTCCGTTTCTTTCTTCGTTTCTCCGTTTATTTCTTCGCTTCTCCATTTATTTCTCCGTTTCTCGGTTTATTTCTTCGTTTCTCCATTTATTTCTCCGTTTCTCGGTTTATTTCTTCGTTTCTCCATTTATTTCTCCGATTCTCCGTTTCTTTCTTCGTTTCTCCGTTCCTTTCTCTGTTTCTCCGTTTCTTTCTTCGTTTCTCCATTTATTTCTCCGTTTCTTTCTTCGTTTCTCCGTTCCTTTCTCTGTTTCTCCGTTTCTTTCTTCGTTTCTCCATTTATTTCTCCGTTTCTTTCTTCGTTTCTCCGTTTATTTCTTCGTTTCTCCATTTATTTCTCCGTTTCCCGGTTTATTTCTTCGTTTCTCCATTTATTTCTCCGATTCTCCGTTTCTTTCTTCGTTTCTCCGTTCCTTTCTTCGTTTCTCCGTTTCTTTCTTCGTTTCTCCGTTTCTTTCTTAGTTTCTCCGTTTATTTCTTCGTTTCTCCATTTATTTCTCCGTTTCTCCGTTTCTTTCTCCGTTTCTCCGTTTCTTTGTTCGTTTGTCCGTTTCTTTCTTCGTTTCTCCGTTTCTTTCTTCGTTTCTATGTTTCTTTGTTCGTTTCTCCGTTTCTTTCTCCGTTTCTCGGTTTATCTCTTCGTTTCTCCACTTATTTCTCCGATTCTCCGTTTCTTTCTTCGTTACTCCGTTTCTTTCTTCGTTTCTCCATTTATTTCTCCGTTTCTCCGTTTCCTTCTTCGTTTCTCCGTTTCTTTGTTCGTTTCTCCGTTTCTTTCTTCGTTTCTCCGTTTCTTTCTTCGTTTCTATGTTTCTTTGTTCGTTTCTCCATTTATTTCTCCGTTTCCCGGTTTATTTCTTCGTTTCTCCATTTATTTCTCCGATTCTCCGTTTCTTTCTTCGTTTCTCCGTTTCTTTCTTCGTTTCTCCGTTTCTTTCTTAGTTTCTCCGTTTATTTCTTCGTTTCTCCATTTATTTCTCCGTTTCTCCGTTTCTTTCTCCGTTTCTCCGTTTCTTTGTTCGTTTGTCCGTTTCTTTCTTCGTTTCTCCGTTTCTTTCTTCGTTTCTATGTTTCTGTGTTCGTTTCTCCGTTTCTTTCTCCGTTTCTCGGTTTATCTCTTCGTTTCTCCACTTATTTCTCCGATTCTCCGTTTCTTTCTTCGTTACTCCGTTTCTTTCTTCGTTTCTCCATTTATTTCTCCGTTTCTCCGTTTCCTTCTTCGTTTCTCCGTTTCTTTGTTCGTTTCTCCGTTTCTTTCTTCGCTTCTCCGTTTCTTTCTTCGTTTCTCCGTTTATTACTTCGTTTCTCCATTTATTTCTCCGTTTCTCCGTTTCTTTCTTCGTTTCTCCATTTCTTTCATCGTTTCTTCGCTTCTCCGTTTCTTTTTTCCTTTCTCCGTTTATATCTTCGTTTCTCCATTTATTTCTCCGTTTCTTTCTTCGTTTCTCCGTTTCTTTCCCCGTTTCTCGGTTTATTTCTTCGTTTCTCCATTTGTTTCTCCGATTCTCCGTTTCTTTCTTCCTTTCTCCATTTACTTCTCCGTTTCTCCGTTTCTTTCTTCGTTTCTCCGTTTCTTTCATTGTTTCTTCGCTTCACCGTTTCTTTCTTCCTTTCTCCGTTTATATCCTTGTTTCTCCATTTATTTCTCCGTTTCTCCGTTTCTTTGTTCGCTTCTCTATTTCTTTCTTCGTTTCTCCGTTTTTTGTTCGTTTCTCCGTTTCTTTCTTCGTTTCTCCGTTTCTTTCTTCGTTTCTCCATTTATTTCTCCGTTTTTTTCTTCGTTTCTCCGTTTATTTCTTCGTTTCTCCATTTATTTCTCCGTTTCTCGGTTTATTTCTTCGTTTCTCCATTTATTTCTCCGATTCTCCGTTTCTTTCTTCGTTTCTCCGTTCCTTTCTTCGTTTCTCCGTTTCTTTCTTCGTTTCTCCGTTTCTTTCTTAGTTTCTCCGTTTATTTCTTCGTTTCTCCATTTATTTCTCCGTTTCTCCGTTTCTTTCTCCGTTTCTCCGTTTCTTTGTTCGTTTCTCCGTTTCTTTCTTCGTTTCTCCGTTTCTTTCTTCGTTTCTATGTTTCTTTGTTCGTTTCTCCGTTTCTTTCTCCGTTTCTCGGTTTATCTCTTCGTTTCTCCACTTATTTCTCCGATTCTCCGTTTCTTTCTTCCTTTCTCCGTTTCTTTCTCTGTTTCTCCGTTTCTTTCTTCATTTCTCCGTTTATTTCTTCGTTTCTCCGTTTCGTTCTTCGTTTCTGCGTTTCTTTCTTCGTTTCTTCGTTTCTTTCATCGTTTCTGCGTTTCTTTCGTCGTTTCTCCGTTTCTTTCATCGTTTCTTCGTTTCTCCGTTTCTTTGTTCGTTTCACCGTTTCTTTCTTTGTTTCTCGGTTTCTTTCTTCATTTCTCCGTTTATTTCTCCGATTGTCCGTTTCATTCTTCGTTTCTGCGTTTCTTTGTTCGATTCTCGGTTTATGTCTTCGTTTCTCCGTTTCTTTGTTCGTTTCTCCGTTTCTTTGTTCGTTTCTCCGTTTATTTCTTCGTTTCTCCATTTATTTCTTCGTTTCACCGTTTCTTTCTTCGTTTCTCCTTTTCTTTGTTCGTTTCTCCGTTTATTTCTTCGTTTCTCCATTTATTTCTCTGTATCTCCGTTTCTTTCTTTGTTTCTCCGATTCTTTGTTCGTTTCTCCGTTTCTTTCTTCGCTTCTATGTTTCTTTCTACGTATCTCCATTTATTTCTCCGTTTCTCCGTTTCTTTCTTCGTTTCTCCGTTTCTTTGTTCGTTTCTCCGTTTCTTTCTCCGTTTCTCGGCCTATTTCTTCGTTTCTCCATTTATTTCCCCGATTCTCCGTTTCTTTCTTCGTTTCTTCGTTTCTTTCTTCGTTACTCCGTTTCTTTCTTCGTATCTCCGTTTCTTTGTTCGTTTCTCCGTTTCTTTGTTCGTTTCGCCGTTTCATTATTCGTTTCTCCGTTTCTTTGTTCGTTTCTTTGTTCGTTTCTCCTTTTCTTTCTTTGTTTCTCCGTTTCTTTCTTCATTTCTCCGTTTATTTCTTCGTTTCTCCGTTTCATTCTTCGTTTCTGCGTTTCTTTGTTCGATTCTCGGTTTATTTCTTCGTTTCTCCGTTTCTTTCTTCGTTTCTCCGTTTCTTTCTTCGTTTCTCCGTTTATTTCTTCGTTATTCCATTTATATCTCCGTTTCTCCGTTTCTTTCTTCGTTTCTCCTTTTCTTTGTTCGTTTCTCCGTTTATTTCTTCGTTCCTCGGTTTATTTGTCCGTTTCTCCATTTATTTCTCCGATTCTCCGTTTCATTATTCGTTTCTCCGTTTCTTTCTTCGTTTCTCCCTTTCTTTGTTCGTTTCTCCGTTTCTTTCTTTGTTTCTCCGTTTCTTTCTTCATTTCTCCGTTTATTTCTTCGTTTCTCCGTTTCTTTCTTTGTTTCTCCGTTTCTTTCTTCGTTTCTCCGTTTATTTCTTCGCTTCTCCATTTATTTCTCCGTTTCTCGGTTTATTTCTTCGTTTCTCCATTTATTTCTCCGATTCTCCGTTTCTTTCTTCGTTTCTCCTTTTCTTTCTTCGTTTCTCCGTTTCTTTCTCCGTTTTTCCGTTTCTTTGTTCGTTTCTCCGTTTCTTTCTCTGTTTCTCCGTTTCTTTCTTCATTTCTCCGTTTAATTCTTCGTTTCTCCATTCATTTCGCCGTTTCTCGGTTTATTTCGTCGTTTTTCCATTTATTTCTCCGATTCTCCGTTTCTTTCTTCGTTTCTCCGTTTCTTTCTCTGTTTCTCCGTTTCTTTCTTCATTTCTCCGTTTATTTCTTCGTTTCTCCCTTTCGTTCTTCGTTTCTGCGTTTCTTTCTTCGTTTCTCCGTTTCTTTCTTCGTTTCTCCGTTCCTTTCTCTGTTTCTCCGTTTCTTTCTTCGTTTCTCCATTTATTTCTCCGTTTCTTTCTTCGTTTCCCCGTTTATTTCTTTGTTTCTCCATTTATTTCTCCGTTTCTCGGTTTATTTCTTCGTTTCTCCATTTATTTCTCCGATTCTCCGTTTCTTTCTTCGTTTCTCCGTTCCTTTCTTCGTTTCTCCGTTTCTTTCTTCGTTTCTCCGTTTCTTTCTTAGTTTCTCCGTTTATTTCTTCGTTTCTCCATTTATTTCTCCGTTTCTCCGTTTCTTTCTCCGTTTCTCCGTTTCTTTGTTCGTTTCTCCGTTTCTTTCTTCGTTTCTCCGTTTCTTTCTTCGTTTCTATGTTTCTTTGTTCGTTTCTCCGTTTCTTTCTCCGTTTCTCGGTTTATCTCTTCGTTTCTCCACTTATTTCTCCGATTCTCCGTTTCTTTCTTCCTTTCTCCGTTTCTTTCTCTGTTTCTGCGTTTCTTTCTTCGTTTCTTCGTTTCTTTCATCGTTTCTCCGTTTCTTTCGTCGTTTCTCCGTTTCTTTCATCGTTTCTTCGTTTCTCCGTTTCTTTGTTCGCTTCACCGTTTCTTTCTTTGTTTCTCGGTTTCTTTCTTCATTTCTCCGTTTATTTCTCCGATTGTCCGTTTCATTCTTCGTTTTCTGCGTTTCTTTGTTCGATTCTCGGTTTATTTCTTCGTTTCTCCGTTTCTTTGTTCGTTTCTCCGTTTCTTTGTTCGTTTCTCCGTTTATTTCTTCGTTTCTCCATTTATTTCTTCGTTTCACCGTTTCTTTCTTCGTTTCTCCTTTTCTTTGTTCGTTTCTCCGTTTATTTCTTCGTTTCTCCATTTATTTCTCTGTATCTCCGTTTCTTTCTTTGTTTCTCCGATTCTTTGTTCGTTTCTCCGTTTCTTTCTTCGCTTCTCTGTTTCTTTCTACGTATCTCCATTTATTTCTCCGTTTCTCCGTTTCTTTCTTCGTTTCTCCGTTTCTTTGTTCGTTTCTCCGTTTCTTTCTCCGTTTCTCGGCCTATTTCTTCGTTTCTCCATTTATTTCCCCGATTCTCCGTTTCTTTCTTCGTTTCTTCGTTTCTTTTTTCGTTACACCGTTTCTTTCTTCGTATCTCCGTTTCTTTGTTCGTTTCTCCGTTTCTTTGTTCGTTTCGCTGTTTCATTATTCGTTTCTCCGTTTTCTTTGTTCGTTTCTCCTTTTCTTTCTTTGTTTCTACGTTTCTTTCTTCATTTCTCCGTTTATTCCTTCGTTTTCTCCGTTTCATTCTTCGTTTCTGCGTTTCTTTGTTCTCTCGGTTTATTTCTTCGTTTCTCCGTTTCTTTCTTCGTTTCTCGGTTTATTTGTCCGTTTCTCCATTTATTTCTCCGATTCTCCGTTTCATTATTCGTTTCTCCGTTTCTTTCTTCGTTTCTCCGTTTCTTTGTTCGTTTCTCCGTTTCTTTCTTTGTTTCTCCGTTTCTTTCTTCATTTCTCCGTTTATTTCTTCGTTTCTCCGGTTCTTTCATCGTTTCTTCGCTTCTCCGTTTCCTTCTTCCTTTCTCCGTTTATATCTTCGATTCTCCATTTATTTCTCCGTTTCTTTCTGCGTTTCTCCGTTTCATTCTTCGTTTCTCCGTTTATTTCTTCGTTTTTCCGTTTCTTTGTTCGTTTCTCCGTTTCTTTCTCAGTTTCTCCGTTTCTTTCTTCATTTCTCCGTTTATTTCTTCGTATCTCCATTCATTTCGCCGTTTCTCGGTTTATTTCTTCGTTTCTCCATTTATTTCACCGATTCTCCGTTTCTTTCTTCGTTTCTCCGTTTCTTTCTCTGTTTCTCCGTTTCTTTCTTCATTTCTTCGTTTATTTCTTCGTTTCTCCGTTTCGTTCTTCGTTTCTGCGTTTCTTTCTTCGTTTCTCCGTTTCTTTCTTCGTTTCTCCGTTTCTTTCTTCGTTTCTCCGGTTCTTTCATCGTTTCTTCGCTTCTCGGTGTCTTTCTTCCTTTCTCCGTTTATATCTTCGTTTCTCCATTTATTTCTCCGTTTCTTTCTTCGTTTCTCCGTTTCATTCTTCGTTTCTCCGTTTCTTTCTTCATTTCTCCGTTTATTTCTTCGTTTCTCCGTTTCTTTCTTCGTTTCTCCGTTTCTTTCTTCGTTTCTCCGTTTATTTCTTCGCTTCTCCATTTATTTCTCCGTTTCTCGGTTTATTTCTTCGTTTCTCCATTTATTTCTCCGTTTCTCGGTTTATTTCTTCGTTTCTCCATTTATTTCTCCGATTCTCCGTTTCTTTCTTCGTTTCTCCGTTCCTTTCTCTGTTTCTCCGTTTCTTTCTTCGTTTCTCCATTTATTTCTCCGTTTCTTTCTTCGTTTCTCCGTTCCTTTCTCTGTTTCTCCGTTTCTTTCTTCGTTTCTCCATTTATTTCTCCGTTTCTTTCTTCGTTTCTCCGTTTATTTCTTCGTTTCTCCATTTATTTCTCCGTTTCCCGGTTTATTTCTTCGTTTCTCCATTTATTTCTCCGATTCTCCGTTTCTTTCTTCGTTTCTCCGTTCCTTTCTTCGTTTCTCCGTTTCTTTCTTCGTTTCTCCGTTTCTTTCTTAGTTTCTCCGTTTATTTCTTCGTTTCTCCATTTATTTCTCCGTTTCTCCGTTTCTTTCTCCGTTTCTCCGTTTCTTTGTTCGTTTGTCCGTTTCTTTCTTCGTTTCTCCGTTTCTTTCTTCGTTTCTATGTTTCTTTGTTCGTTTCTCCGTTTCTTTCTCCGTTTCTCGGTTTATCTCTTCGTTTCTCCACTTATTTCTCCGATTCTCCGTTTCTTTCTTCGTTACTCCGTTTCTTTCTTCGTTTCTCCATTTATTTCTCCGTTTCTCCGTTTCCTTCTTCGTTTCTCCGTTTCTTTGTTCGTTTCTCCGTTTCTTTCTTCGCTTCTCCGTTTCTTTCTTCGTTTCTCCGTTTATTACTTCGTTTCTCCATTTATTTCTCCGTTTCTCCGTTTCTTTCTTCGTTTCTCCATTTCTTTCATCGTTTCTTCGCTTCTCCGTTTCTTTTTTCCTTTCTCCGTTTATATCTTCGTTTCTCCATTTATTTCTCCGTTTCTTTCTTCGTTTCTCCGTTTCTTTCCCCGTTTCTCGGTTTATTTCTTCGTTTCTCCATTTGTTTCTCCGATTCTCCGTTTCTTTCTTCCTTTCTCCATTTACTTCTCCGTTTCTCCGTTTCTTTCTTCGTTTCTCCGTTTCTTTCATTGTTTCTTCGCTTCACCGTTTCTTTCTTCCTTTCTCCGTTTATATCCTTGTTTCTCCATTTATTTCTCCGTTTCTCGGTTTATTTCTTCGTTTCTCCATTTATTTCTCCGATTCTCCGTTTCTTTCTTCGTTTCTCCGTTTCTTTCTTCGTTTCTCCGTTTCTTTCTCCGTTTTTCCGTTTCTTTGTTCGTTTCTCCGTTTCTTTCTCTGTTTCTCCGTTTCTTTCTTCATTTCTCCGTTTAATTCTTCGTTTCTCCATTCATTTCGCCGTTTCTCGGTTTATTTCGTCGTTTTTCCATTTATTTCTCCGATTCTCCGTTTCTTTCTTCGTTTCTCCGTTTCTTTCTCTGTTTCTCCGTTTCTTTCTTCATTTCTCCGTTTATTTCTTCGTTTCTCCCTTTCGTTCTTCGTTTCTGCGTTTCTTTCTTCGTTTCTCCGTTTCTTTCTTCGTTTCTCGGTTTATTTCGTCGTTTCTCCGTTTCTTTCTTCGTTTCTCCGTTTCTTTGTTCGTTTCTCCGATTATTTCTTCGTTTTTCCATTTATATCTCCGTTTCTCCGTTTCTTTCTTCGTTTCTCCATTTATTTCTCTGCATCTCCGTTTCTTTCTTTGTTTCTCCGATTCTTTGTTCGTTTCTCCGTTTCTTTCTTCGCTTCTCTGTTTCTTTCATCGTATCTCCATTTATTTCTCCGTTTCTCCGTTTCTCCGTTTCTCCGTTTCTTTCTTCGTTTCTCCGTTTCTTTGTTCGTTTCTCCGTCTTTCGGCCTATTTCTTCGTTTCTCCATTTATTTCCCCGATTCTCCGTTTATTTCTTCGTTTCTCCATTTATTTCTCCGTTTCACCGTTTCGTTCCTCGTTTCTCCTTTTCTTTGTTCGTTTCTCCGTTTATTTCTTCGTTTCTCCATTAATTTCTCTGTATCTCCGTTTCTTTCTTTGTTTCTCCGATTCTTTGTTCGTTTCTCCGTTTCTTTGTTCGTTTCTCCGTTTCTTTCTCCGTTTCTCGGCCTATTTCTTCGTTTATCCATTTATTTCCCCGATTCTCCGTTTCTTTCTTCGTTTCTTCGTTTCTTTTTTCGTTACACCGTTTCTTTCTTCGTATCTCCGTTTCTTTGTTCGTTTCTCCGTTTCTTTGTTCGTTTCGCCGTTTCATTATTCGTTTCTCCGTTTCTTTGTTCGTTTCTCCTTTTCTTTCTTTGTTTCTACGTTTCTTTCTTCATTTCTCCGTTTATTTCTTCGTTTCTCCGTTTCATTCTTCGTTTCTGCGTTTCTTTGTTCGATTCTCGGTTTATTTCTTCGTTTCTCCGTTTCTTTCTTCGTTTCTCGGTTTATTTGTCCGTTTCTCCATTTATTTCTCCGATTCTCCGTTTCATTATTCGTTTCTCCGTTTCTTTCTTCGTTTCTCCGTTTCTTTGTTCGTTTCTCCGTTTCTTTCTTTGTTTCTCCGTTTCTTTCTTCATTTCTCCGTTTATTTCTTCGTTTCTCCGGTTCTTTCATCGTTTCTTCGCTTCTCCGTTTCCTTCTTCCTTTCTCCGTTTATATCTTCGATTCTCCATTTATTTCTCCGTTTCTTTCTGCGTTTCTCCGTTTCATTCTTCGTTTCTCCGTTTATTTCTTCGTTTTTCCGTTTCTTTGTTCGTTTCTCCGTTTGTTTCTCAGTTTCTCCGTTTCTTTCTTCATTTCTCCGTTTATTTCTTCGTATCTCCATTCATTTCGCCGTTTCTCGGTTTATTTCTTCGTTTCTCCATTTATTTCACCGATTCTCCGTTTCTTTCTTCGTTTCTCCGTTTCTTTCTCTGTTTCTCCGTTTCTTTCTTCATTTCTTCGTTTATTTCTTCGTTTCTCCGTTTCGTTCTTCGTTTCTGCGTTTCTTTCTTCGTTTCTCCGTTTCTTTCTTCGTTTCTCCATTTCTTTCTTCGTTTTTCCGGTTCTTTCATCGTTTCTTCGCTTCTCCGTTTCTTTCTTCCTCTCTCCGTTTATATCTTCGATTCTACATTTATTTCTCCGTTTCTTTCTTCGTTTCTCCGTTTCATTCTTCGTTTCTCCGTTTCTTTCTTCGTTTTTCCGTTTCTTTGTTCGTTTCTCCGTTTCTTTCTTCGTTTCTCCGTTTCTTTCTTCGTTTTTCCGTTTCTTTGTTCGTTTCTCCGTTTCTTTCTCTGTTTCTCCGTTTCTTTCTTCATTTCTCCGTTTATTTCTTCGTTTCTCCGTTTCTTTCTTCGTTTCTCCGTTTCTTTCTTCGTTTCTCCGTTTATTTCTTCTCTTCTCCATTTATTTCTCCGTTTCTCGGTTTATTTCTTCGTTTCTCCATTTATTTCTCCGATTCTCCGTTTTTTTCTTCGTTTCTCCGTTTCTTTCTTCGTTTCTCCGTTTCTTTCTTCGTTTCTCCGGTTCTTTCATCGTTTCTTCGCTTCTCCGTTTCTTTCTTCCTCTCTCCGTTTATATCTTCGATTCTCCATTTATTTCTCCGTTTCTTTCTTCGTTTCTCCATTTATTTCTCCGTTTCTCCGTTTCTTTCTCCGTTTCTCCGTTTCTTTGTTCGTTTCTCCGTTTCTTTCTTCGTTTCTCCGTTTCCTTCTTCGTTTCTATGTTTCTTTGTTCGTTTCTCCGTTTCTTTCTCCGTTTCTCGGTTTATCTCTTCGTTTCTCCACTTATTTCTCCGATTCTCCGTTTCTTTCTCCGTTTCTCCGTTTCCTTCTTCGTTTCTCCGTTTCTTTGTTCGTTTCTCCGTTTCTTTCTTCGCTTCTCCGTTTCTTTCTTCGTTTCTCCGTTTATTTCTTCGTTTCTCCATTTATTTCTCCGTTTCTCTGTTTCTTTCTTCGTTTCTCCATTTCTTTCATCGTTTCTTCGCTTCTCCGTTTCTTTTTTCCTTTCTCCGTTTATATCTTCGTTTCTCCATTTATTTCTCCGTTTCTTTCTTCGTTTCTACGTTTCATTCTTCGTTTCTCCGTTTCTTTCTTCGTTTCTCCGTTTATTTCTTCGTTTCTCCATTTATTTCTCCGTTTCTCCGTTTCTTTCTTCGTATCTCCGTTTCTTTCTTCGCTTCTCCGTTTCTTTCTTCGTTTCTGCGTTTCATTATTCGTTTCTCTGTTTCTTTGTTCGTTTCTCCGTTTCTTTGTTCGTTTCTCCGTTTCTTTCTTTGTTTCTCCGTTTCTTTCTTCATTTCTCCGTCTATTTCTTCGTTTCTCCGTTTCATTCTTGGTTTCTGCGTTTCTTTGTTCGATTCTCGGTTTATTTCTTCTTTTCTCCGTTTCTTTCTTCGTTTCTCCGTTTCTATCTTCGTTTCTCCATTTATTTCTCCGTTTCTCGGTTTGTTTCTTCGTTTCTCTGTTTCTTTCTTCGTTTCTCCGCTTCTTTCCCCGTTTCTCGGTTTATTTCTTCGTTTCTCCATTTGTTTCTCCGATTCTCCGTTTCTTTCTTCGTTTCTCCATTTACTTCTCCGTTTCTCCGTTTCTTTCTTCGTTTCTCCGATTCTTTCATTGTTTCTTCGCTTCACCGTTTCTTTCTTCCTTTCTCCGTTTATATCCTTGTTTCTCCATTTATTTCTCCGTTTCTCCGTTTCTTTGTTCGCTTCTCTATTTCTTTCTTCGTTTCTCCATTTTTTGTTCGTTTCTCCGTTTCTTTCTTCGTTTCTCCGTTTCTTTCTTCGTTTCTCCATTTATTTCTCCGTTTCTTTCTTCGTTTCTCCGTTTATTTCTTCGTTTCTCCATTTATTTCTCCGTTTCTCGGTTTATTTCTTCGTTTCTCCATTTATTTCTCCGATTCTCCGTTTCTTTCTTCGTTTCTCCGTTCCTTTCTCTGTTTCTCCGTTTCTTTCTTCGTTTCTCCATTTATTTCTCCGTTTCTTTCTTCGTTTCTCCGTTTATTTCTTCGTTTCTCCATTTATTTCTCCGTTTCCCGGTTTATTTCTTCGTTTCTCCATTTATTTCTCCGATTCTCCGTTTCTTTCTTCGTTTCTCCGTTCCTTTCTTCGTTTCTCCGTTTCTTTCTTCGCTTCTCCGTTTCTTTCTTCGTTTCTCCGTTTATTTCTTCGTTTCTCCATTTATTTCTCCGTTTCTCCGTTTCTTTCTTCGTTTCTCCATTTCTTTCATCGTTTCTTCGCTTCTCCGTTTCTTTTTTCCTTTCTCCGTTTATATCTTCGTTTCTCCATTTATTTCTCCGTTTCTTTCTTCGTTTCTACGTTTCATTCTTCGTTTCTCCGTTTCTTTCTTCGTTTCTCCGTTTATTTCTTCGTTTCTCCATTTATTTCTCCGTTTCTCCGTTTCTTTCTTCGTATCTCCGTTTCTTTCTTCGTTTCTCCGTTTCTTTCTTCGTTTCTCCGTTTCATTATTCGTTTCTCTGTTTCTTTGTTCGTTTCTCCGTTTCTTTGTTCGTTTCTCCGTTTATTTCTTCGTTTCTCCATTTATTTCTTCGTTTCACCGTTTCTTTCTTCGTTTCTCCTTTTCTTTGTTCGTTTCTCCGTTTATTTCTTCGTTTCTCCATTTATTTCTCTGTATCTCCGTTTCTTTCTTTGTTTCTCCGATTCTTTGTTCGTTTCTCCGTTTCTTTCTTCGCTTCTATGTTTCTTTCTACGTATCTCCATTTATTTCTCCGTTTCTCCGTTTCTTTCTTCGTTTCTCCGTTTCTTTGTTCGTTTCTCCGTTTCTTTCTCCGTTTCTCGGCCTGTTTCTTCGTTTCTCCATTTATTTCCCCGATTCTCCGTTTCTTTCTTCGTTTCTTCGTTTCTTTCTTCGTTACTCCGTTTCTTTCTTCGTATCTCCGTTTCTTTGTTCGTTTCTCCGTTTCTTTGTTCGTTTCGCCGTTTCATTATTCGTTTCTCCGTTTCATTGTTCGTTTCTTTGTTCGTTTCTCCTTTTCTTTCTTTGTTTCTCCGTTTCTTTCTTCATTTCTCCGTTTATTTCTTCGTTTCTCCGTTTCATTCTTCGTTTCTGCGTTTCTTTGTTCGATTCTCGGTTTATTTCTTCGTTTCTCCGTTTCTTTCTTCGTTTCTCCGTTTCTTTCTTCGTTTCTCCGTTTATTTCTTCGTTATTCCATTTATATCTCCGTTTCTCCGTTTCTTTCTTCGTTTCTCCTTTTCTTTGTTCGTTTCTCCGTTTATTTCTTCGTTCCTCGGTTTATTTGTCCGTTTCTCCATTTATTTCTCCGATTCTCCGTTTCATTATTCGTTTCTCCGTTTCTTTCTTCGTTTCTCCCTTTCTTTGTTCGTTTCTCCGTTTCTTTCTTTGTTTCTCCGTTTCTTTCTTCATTTCTCCGTTTATTTCTTCGTTTCTCCGTTTCTTTCTTTGTTTCTCCGTTTCTTTCTTCGTTTCTCCGTTTATTTCTTCGCTTCTCCATTTATTTCTCCGTTTCTCGGTTTATTTCTTCGTTTCTCCATTTATTTCTCCGATTCTCCGTTTCTTTCTTCGTTTCTCCGTTTCTTTCTTCGTTTCTCCGTTTCTTTCTCCGTTTTTCCGTTTCTTTGTTCGTTTCTCCGTTTCTTTCTCTGTTTCTCCGTTTCTTTCTTCATTTCTCCGTTTAATTCTTCGTTTCTCCATTCATTTCGCCGTTTCTCGGTTTATTTCGTCGTTTTTCCATTTATTTCTCCGATTCTCCGTTTCTTTCTTCGTTTCTCCGTTTCTTTCTCTGTTTCTCCGTTTCTTTCTTCATTTCTCCGTTTATTTCTTCGTTTCTCCCTTTCGTTCTTCGTTTCTGCGTTTCTTTCTTCGTTTCTCCGTTTCTTTCTTCGTTTCTCGGTTTATTTCGTCGTTTCTCCGTTTCTTTCTTCGTTTCTCCGTTTCTTTGTTCGTTTCTCCGATTATTTCTTCGTTTTTCCATTTATATCTCCGTTTCTCCGTTTCTTTCTTCGTTTCTCCATTTATTTCTCTGCATCTCCGTTTCTTTCTTTGTTTCTCCGATTCTTTGTTCGTTTCTCCGTTTCTTTCTTCGCTTCTCTGTTTCTTTCATCGTATCTCCATTTATTTCTCCGTTTCTCCGTTTCTCCGTTTCTCCGTTTCTTTCTTCGTTTCTCCGTTTCTTTGTTCGTTTCTCCGTCTTTCGGCCTATTTCTTCGTTTCTCCATTTATTTCCCCGATTCTCCGTTTATTTCTTCGTTTCTCCATTTATTTCTCCGTTTCACCGTTTCGTTCCTCGTTTCTCCTTTTCTTTGTTCGTTTCTCCGTTTATTTCTTCGTTTCTCCATTTATTTCTCTGTATCTCCGTTTCTTTCTTTGTTTCTCCGATTCTTTGTTCGTTTCTCCGTTTCTTTGTTCGTTTCTCCGTTTCTTTCTCCGTTTCTCGGCCTATTTCTTCGTTTATCCATTTATTTCCCCGATTCTCCGTTTCTTTCTTCGTTTCTTCGTTTCTTTTTTCGTTACACCGTTTCTTTCTTCGTATCTCCGTTTCTTTGTTCGTTTCTCCGTTTCTTTGTTCGTTTCGCCGTTTCATTATTCGTTTCTCCGTTTCTTTGTTCGTTTCTCCTTTTCTTTCTTTGTTTCTACGTTTCTTTCTTCATTTCTCCGTTTATTTCTTCGTTTCTCCGTTTCATTCTTCGTTTCTGCGTTTCTTTGTTCGATTCTCGGTTTATTTCTTCGTTTCTCCGTTTCTTTCTTCGTTTCTCGGTTTATTTGTCCGTTTCTCCATTTATTTCTCCGATTCTCCGTTTCATTATTCGTTTCTCCGTTTCTTTCTTCGTTTCTCCGTTTCTTTGTTCGTTTCTCCGTTTCTTTCTTTGTTTCTCCGTTTCTTTCTTCATTTCTCCGTTTATTTCTTCGTTTCTCCGGTTCTTTCATCGTTTCTTCGCTTCTCCGTTTCCTTCTTCCTTTCTCCGTTTATATCTTCGATTCTCCATTTATTTCTCCGTTTCTTTCTGCGTTTCTCCGTTTCATTCTTGGTTTCTGCGTTTCTTTGTTCGATTCTCGGTTTATTTCTTCTTTTCTCCGTTTCTTTCTTCGTTTCTCCGTTTCTATCTTCGTTTCTCCATTTATTTCTCCGTTTCTCGGTTTGTTTCTTCGTTTCTCTGTTTCTTTCTTCGTTTCTCCGTTTCTTTCCCCGTTTCTCGGTTTATTTCTTCGTTTCTCCATTTGTTTCTCCGATTCTCCGTTTCTTTCTTCGTTTCTCCATTTACTTCTCCGTTTCTCCGTTTCTTTCTTCGTTTCTCCGTTTCTTTCATTGTTTCTTCGCTTCACCGTTTCTTTCTTCCTTTCTCCGTTTATATCCTTGTTTCTCCATTTATTTCTCCGTTTCTCCGTTTCTTTGTTCGCTTCTCTATTTCTTTCTTCGTTTCTCCGTTTTTTGTTCGTTTCTCCGTTTCTTTCTTCGTGTCTCCGTTTCTTTCTTCGTTTCTCCATTTATTTCTCCGTTTCTTTCTTCGTTTCTCCGTTTATTTCTTCGTTTCTCCATTTATTTCTCCGTTTCTCGGTTTATTTCTTCGTTTCTCCATTTATTTCTCCGATTCTCCGTTTCTTTCTTCGTTTCTCCGTTCCTTTCTCTGTTTCTCCGTTTCTTTCTTCGTTTCTCCATTTATTTCTCCGTTTCTTTCTTCGTTTCTCCGTTTATTTCTTCGTTTCTCCATTTATTTCTCCGTTTCCCGGTTTATTTCTTCGTTTCTCCATTTATTTCTCCGATTCTCCGTTTCTTTCTTCGTTTCTCCGTTCCTTTCTTCGTTTCTCCGTTTCTTTCTTCGTTTCTCCGTTTCTTTCTTAGTTTCTCCGTTTATTTCTTCGTTTCTCCATTTATTTCTCCGTTTCTCCGTTTCTTTCTCCGTTTCTCCGTTTCTTTGTTCGTTTCTCCGTTTCTTTCTTCGTTTCTCCGTTTCTTTCTTCGTTTCTATGTTTCTTTGTTCGTTTCTCCGTTTCTTTCTCCGTTTCTCGGTTTATCTCTTCGTTTCTCCACTTATTTCTCCGATTCTCCGTTTCTTTCTTCGTTACTCCGTTTCTTTCTTCGTTTCTCCATTTATTTCTCCGTTTCTCCGTTTCCTTCTTCGTTTCTCCGTTTCTTTGTTCGTTTCTCCGTTCCTTTCTTCGCTTCTCCGTTTCTTTCTTCGTTTCTCCGTTTATTTCTTCGTTTCTCCATTTATTTCTCCGTTTCTCCGTTTCTTTCTTCGTTTCTCCGTTTCTTTCTTCGTTTCTATGTTTCTTTGTTCGTTTCTCCGTTTCTTAATCCGTTTCTCGGTTTATCTCTTCGTTTCTCCACTTATTTCTCCGATTCTCCGTTTCTTTCTTCGTTACTCCGTTTCTTTCTTCGTTTCTCCATTTATTTCTCCGTTTCTCCGTTTCATTATTCGTTTCTCTGTTTCTTTGTTCGTTTCTCCGTTTCTTTGTTCGTTTCTCCGTTTCTTTCTTTGTTTCTCCGTTTCTTTCTTCATTTCTCCGTCTATTTCTTCGTTTCTCCGTTTCATTCTTGGTTTCTGCGTTTCTTTGTTCGATTCTCGGTTTATTTCTTCTTTTCTCCGTTTCTTTCTTCGTTTCTCCGTTTCTATCTTCGTTTCTCCATTTATTTCTCCGTTTCTCGGTTTGTTTCTTCGTTTCTCTGTTTCTTTCTTCGTTTCTCCGTTTCTTTCCCCGTTTCTCGGTTTATTTCTTCGTTTCTCCATTTGTTTCTCCGATTCTCCGTTTCTTTCTTCGTTTCTCCATTTACTTCTCCGTTTCTCCGTTTCTTTCTTCGTTTCTCCGTTTCTTTCATTGTTTCTTCGCTTCACCGTTTCTTTCTTCCTTTCTCCGTTTATATCCTTGTTTCTCCATTTATTTCTCCGTTTCTCCGTTTCTTTGTTCGCTTCTCTATTTCTTTCTTCGTTTCTCCGTTTTTTGTTCGTTTCTCCGTTTCTTTCTTCGTTTCTCCGTTTCTTTCTTCGTTTCTCCATTTATTTCTCCGTTTCTTTCTTCGTCTCTCCGTTTATTTCTTCGTTTCTCCATTTATTTCTCCGTTTCTCGGTTTATTTCTTCGTTTCTCCATTTATTTCTCCGATTCTCCGTTTCTTTCTTCGTTTCTCCGTTCCTTTCTCTGTTTCTCCGTTTCTTTCTTCGTTACTCCATTTGTTTCTCCGTTTCTTTCTTCGTTTCTCCGTTTATTTCTTCGTTTCTCCATTTATTTCTCCGTTTCTCGGTTTATTTCTTCGTTTCTCCATTTATTTCTCCGATTCTCCGTTTCTTTCTTCGTTTCTCCGTTCCTTTCTTCGTTTCTCCGTTTCTTTCTTCGTTTCTCCGTTTCTTTCTTAGTTTCTCCGTTTATTTCTTCGTTTCTCCATTTATTTCTCCGTTTCTCCGTTTCTTTCTCCGTTTCTCCGTTTCTTTCTTCGTTTCTCCGTTTCTTTCTTCGTTTCTCCGTTTCTTTCTTCGTTTCTATGTTTCTTTGTTCGTTTCTCCGTTTCTTTCTCCGTTTCTCGGTTTATCTCTTCGTTTCTCCACTTATTTCTTCGATTCTCCGTTTCTTTCTTCGTTACTCCGTTTCTTTCTTCGTTTCTCCATTTATTTCTCCGTTTCTCCGTTTCCTTCTTCGTTTCTCCGTTTCTTTGTTCGTTTCTCCGTTTCTTTCTTCGCTTCTCCGTTTCTTTCTTCGTTTCTCCGTTTATTTCTTCGTTTCTCCATTTATTTCTCCGTTTCTCCGTTTCTTTCTTCGTTTCTCCATTTCTTTCATCGTTTCTTCGCTTCTCCGTTTCTTTTTTCCTTTCTCCGTTTATATCTTCGTTTCTCCATTTATTTCTCCGTTTATTTCTGCGTTTCTCCGTTTCATTCTTCGTTTCTGCGTTTCTTTGTTCGATTCTCGGTTTATTTCTTCGTTTCTCCGTTTCTTTGTTCGTTTCTCCGTTTCTTTGTTCGTTTCTCCGTATCTTTCTTCGTTTCTCCGTTTCTTTGTTCGTGTCTGCGTTTCTTTGTTCGTTACGCCGTTTCTTTCTTCGTTTCTCCATTTATTTCTCCGTTTCTCCGTTTCCTTCTTCGTTTCTCGGTTTCTTTGTTCGTTTCTCCGTTTCTTTTTTCGTTTCTCCGTTTCTTTCTTCGTTTCTCCGTTTCTTTCTTCGTTTCTCCATTTATTTCTCCGTTTCTTTCTGCGTTTCTCCGTTTATTTCTTCGTTTCTCCATTTATTTCTCCGTTTCTCGGTTTATTTCTTCGTTTCTCCATTTATTCCTCCGATTCTCCGTTTCTTTCTTCGTTTCTCCGTTTCTTTCTTCGTTTCTCCGTTTCTTTCTTAGTTTCTCCGTTTATTTCTTCGTTTCTCCATTTATTTCTCCGTTTCTCCGTTTCTTTCTTCGTTTCTCCGTTTCTTTGTTCGTTTCTACGTTTCTTTCTTCGTTTCTCCGTTTCTTTCTTCGTTTCTATGTTTCTCTGTTCGTTTCTCCGTTTCTTTCTCCGTTTCTCGGTTTATCTCTTCGTTTCTTCACTTATTTCTCCGATTCTCCGTTTCTTTCTTCGTTACTCCGATTCTTTCTTCGTTTCTCCATTTATTTTTCCGTTTCTCCGTTTCCTTCTTCGTTTCTCCGTTTCTCTGTTCGTTTCTCCGTTTCTTTCTTCGCTTCTCCGTTTCTTTCTTCGTTTCTCCGTTTCTTTGTTAGCTTCTCCGTTTCTTTCTCCGTTTCTCGGTTTATTTCTTCGTTGCTCCATTTATTTCTCCGATTCTCCGTTTCTTTCTTCGTTTCTTTCTTCGTTTCTCCGTTTCTTTCTTCGCTTCTCCGTTTCTTTCTTCGTTTCTCCGTTTCTTTGTTAGCTTCTCCGTTTCTTTCTCCGTTTCTCGGTTTATTTCTTCGTTGCTCCATTTATTTCTCCGATTCTCCGTTTCTTTCTTCCTTTCTCCGTTTCTTTCTTCGTTTCTCCGTTTCTTTCTTCGTTTCTCCGTTTCTTTCTTCGTTTCTCCGTTTCTTTCTTCGTTTCTCCGTTTCTTTCTTCGTTTCTTCGTTTCTTTCTTCGTTTCTCCGTTTCTTTGTTCGTTTCTACGTTTCTTTCTTCGTTTCTCCGTTTCTTTCTTCGTTTCTATGTTTCTCTGTTCGTTTCTCCGTTTCTTTCTCCGTTTCTCGGTTTATCTCTTCGTTTCTTCACTTATTTCTCCGATTCTCCGTTTCTTTCTTCGTTACTCCGATTCTTTCTTCGTTTCTCCATTTATTTTTCCGTTTCTCCGTTTCCTTCTTCGTTTCTCCGTTTCTCTGTTCGTTTCTCCGTTTCTTTCTTCGCTTCTCCGTTTCTTTCTTCGTTTCTCCGTTTCTTTGTTAGCTTCTCCGTTTCTTTCTCCGTTTCTCGGTTTATTTCTTCGTTGCTCCATTTATTTCTCCGATTCTCCGTTTCTTTCTTCGTTTCTTTCTTCGTTTCTCCGTTTCTTTCTTCGCTTCTCCGTTTCTTTCTTCGTTTCTCCGTTTCTTTGTTAGCTTCTCCGTTTCTTTCTCCGTTTCTCGGTTTATTTCTTCGTTGCTCCATTTATTTCTCCGATTCTCCGTTTCTTTCTTCCTTTCTCCGTTTCTTTCTTCGTTTCTCCGTTTCTTTCTTCGTTTCTCCGTTTCTTTCTTCGTTTCTCCGTTTCTTTCTTCGTTTCTCCGTTTCTTTCTTCGTTTCTTCGTTTCTTTCTTCGTTTCTCCGTTTCTTTGTTCGTTTCTCCGTTTCTTTGTTCGTTTCTCCGTTTATTTCTTCGTTTCTCCATTTATTTCTTCGTTTCACCGTTTCTTTCTTCGTTTCTCCTTTTCTTTGTTCGTTTCTCCGTTTATTTCTTCGTTTCTCCATTTATTTCTCTGTATCTCCGTTTCTTTCTTTGTTTCTCCGATTCTTTGTTCGTTTCTCCGATTCTTTCTTCGCTTCTCTGTTTCTTTCTACGTATCTCCATTTATTTCTCCGTTTCTCCGTTTCTTTCTTCGTTTCTCCGTTTCTTTGTTCGTTTCTCCGTTTCTTTCTCCGTTTCTCGGCCTATTTCTTCGTTTCTCCATTTATTTCCCCGATTCTCCGTTTCTTTCTTCGTTTCTTCGTTTCTTTCTTCGTTACTCCGTTTCTTTCTTCGTATCTCCGTTTCTTTGTTCGTTTCTCCGTTTCTTTGTTCGTTTCGCCGTTTCATTATTCGTTTCTCCGTTTCTTTGTTCGTTTCTTTGTTCGTTTCTCCTTTTCTTTCTTTGTTTCTCCGTTTCTTTCTTCATTTCTCCGTTTATTTCTTCGTTTCTCCGTTTCATTCTTCGTTTCTGCGTTTCTTTGTTCGATTCTTGGTTTATTTCTTCGTTTCTCCGTTTCTTTCTTCGTTTCTCCGTTTCTTTCTTCGTTTCTCCGTTTATTTCTTCGTTATTCCATTTATATCTCCGTTTCTCCGTTTCTTTCTTCGTTTCTCACTTTCTTTGTTCGTTTCTCCGTTTATTTCTTCGTTCCTCGGTTTATTTGTCCGTTTCTCCATTTATTTCTCCGATTCTCCGTTTCATTATTCGTTTCTCCGTTTCTTTCTTCGTTTCTCCCTTTCTTTGTTCGTTTCTCCGTTTCTTTCTTTCTTTCTCCGTTTCTTTCTTCATTTCTCCGTTTATTTCTTCGTTTCTCCGTTTCTTTCTTCGTTTCTCCGTTTCTTTCTTCGTTTCTCCGTTTATTTCTTCGCTTCTCCATTTATTTCTCCGTTTCTCGGTTTATTTCTTCGTTTCTCCATTTATTTCTCCGATTCTCCGTTTCTTTCTTCGTTTCTCCGTTTCTTTCTTCGTTTCTCCGTTTCTTTCTCCGTTTTTCCGTTTCTTTGTTCGTTTCTCCGTTTCTTTCTCTGTTTCTCCGTTTCTTTCTTCATTTCTCCGTTTAATTCTTCGTTTCTCCATTCATTTCGCCGTTTCTCGGTTTATTTCGTCGTTTCTCCATTTATTTCTCCGATTCTCCGTTTCTTTCTTCGTTTCTCCGTTTCTTTCTCTGTTTCTCCGTTTCTTTCTTCATTTCTCCGTTTATTTCTTCGTTTCTCCCTTTCGTTCTTCGTTTCTGCGTTTCTTTCTTCGTTTCTCCGTTTCTTTCTTCGTTTCTCGGTTTATTTCGTCGTTTCTCCGTTTCTTTCTTCGTTTCTCCGTTTCTTTGTTCGTTTCTCCGATTATTTCTTCGTTTTTCCATTTATATCTCCGTTTCTCCGTTTCTTTCTTCGTTTTTCCATTTATATCTCCGTTTCTCCGTTTCTTTCTTCGTTTCTCCATTTATTTCTCTGCATCTCCGTTTCTTTCTTTGTTTCTCCGATTCTTTGTTCGTTTCTCTGTTTCTTTCTTCGCTTCTCTGTTTCTTTCATCGTATCTCCATTTATTTCTCCGTTTCTCCGTTTCTCCGTTTCTCCGTTTCTTTCTTCGTTTCTCCGTTTCTTTGTTCGTTTCTCCGTCTTTCGGCCTATTTCTTCGTTTCTCCATTTATTTCCCCGATTCTCCGTTTATTTCTTCGTTTCTCCATTTATTTCTCCGTTTCACCGTTTCGTTCCTCGTTTCTCCTTTTCTTTGTTCGTTTCTCCGTTTATTTCTTCGTTTCTCCATTTATTTCTCTGTATCTCCGTTTCTTTCTTTGTTTCTCCGATTCTTTGTTCGTTTCTCCGTTTCTTTGTTCGTTTCACCGTTTCTTTCTCCGTTTCTCGGCCTATTTCTTCGTTTCTCCATTTATTTCCCCGATTCTCCGTTTCTTTCTTCGTTTCTTCGTTTCTTTCTTCGTTTCTCCGTTTCTTTCTTCGTTTCTCCGTTTATTTCTTCGCTTCTCCATTTATTTCTCCGTTTCTCGGTTTATTTCTTCGTTTCTCCATTTATTTCTCCGATTCTCCGTTTCTTTCTTCGTTTCTCCGTTTCTTTCTTCGTTTCTCCGTTTCTTTCTCCGTTTTTCCGTTTCTTTGTTCGTTTCTCCGTTTCTTTCTCTGTTTCTCCGTTTCTTTCTTCATTTCTCCGTTTAATTCTTCGTTTCTCCATTCATTTCGCCGTTTCTCGGTTTATTTCGTCGTTTCTCCATTTATTTCTCCGATTCTCCGTTTCTTTCTTCGTTTCTCCGTTTCTTTCTCTGTTTCTCCGTTTCTTTCTTCATTTCTCCGTTTATTTCTTCGTTTCTCCCTTTCGTTCTTCGTTTCTGCGTTTCTTTCTTCGTTTCTCCGTTTCTTTCTTCGTTTCTCGGTTTATTTCGTCGTTTCTCCGTTTCTTTCTTCGTTTCTCCGTTTCTTTGTTCGTTTCTCCGATTATTTCTTCGTTTTTCCATTTATATCTCCGTTTCTCCGTTTCTTTCTTCGTTTTTCCATTTATATCTCCGTTTCTCCGTTTCTTTCTTCGTTTCTCCATTTATTTCTCTGCATCTCCGTTTCTTTCTTTGTTTCTCCGATTCTTTGTTCGTTTCTCTGTTTCTTTCTTCGCTTCTCTGTTTCTTTCATCGTATCTCCATTTATTTCTCCGTTTCTCCGTTTCTCCGTTTCTCCGTTTCTTTCTTCGTTTCTCCGTTTCTTTGTTCGTTTCTCCGTCTTTCGGCCTATTTCTTCGTTTCTCCATTTATTTCCCCGATTCTCCGTTTATTTCTTCGTTTCTCCATTTATTTCTCCGTTTCACCGTTTCGTTCCTCGTTTCTCCTTTTCTTTGTTCGTTTCTCCGTTTATTTCTTCGTTTCTCCATTTATTTCTCTGTATCTCCGTTTCTTTCTTTGTTTCTCCGATTCTTTGTTCGTTTCTCCGTTTCTTTGTTCGTTTCACCGTTTCTTTCTCCGTTTCTCGGCCTATTTCTTCGTTTCTCCATTTATTTCCCCGATTCTCCGTTTCTTTCTTCGTTTCTTCGTTTCTTTTTTCGTTACACCGTTTCTTTCTTCGTATCTCCGTTTCTTTGTTCGTTTCTCCGTTTCTTTGTTCGTTTCGCCGTTTCATTATTCGTTTCTCCGTTTCTTTGTTCGTTTCTCCTTTTCTTTCTTTGTTTCTACGTTTCTTTCTTAATTTCTCCGTTTATTTCTTCGTTTCTCCGTTTCCTTCTTCGTTTCTGCGTTTCTTTGTTCGATTCTCGGTTTATTTCTTCGTTTCTCCGTTTCTTTCTTCGTTTCTCGGTTTATTTGTCCGTTTCTCCATTTATTTCTCCGATTCTCCGTTTCATTATTCGTTTCTCCGTTTCTTTCTTCGTTTCTCCGTTTCTTTGTTCGTTCCTCCGTTTCTTTCTTTGTTTCTCCGTTTCTTTCTTCATTTCTCCGTTTATTTCTTCGTTTCTCCGGTTCTTTCATCGTTTCTTCGCTTCTCCGTTTCCTTCTTCCTTTCTCCGTTTATATCTTCGATTCTCCATTTATTTCTCCGTTTCTTTCTGCGTTTCTCCGTTTCATTCTTCGTTTCTCCGTTTATTTCTTCGTTTTTCCGTTTCTTTGTTCGTTTCTCCGTTTCTTTCTCAGTTTCTCCGTTTCTTTCTTCATTTCTCCGTTTATTTCTTCGTTTCTCCATTCATTTCGCCGTTTCTCGGTTTATTTCTTCGTTTCTCCATTTATTTCACCGATTCTCCGTTTCTTTCTTCGTTTCTCCGTTTCTTTCTCTGTTTCTCCGTTTCTTTCTTCATTTCTTCGTTTATTTCTTCGTTTCTCCGTTTCGTTCTTCGTTTCTGCGTTTCTTTCTTCGTTTCTCCGTTTCTTTCTTCGTTTCTCCGTTTCTTTCTTCGTTTCTCCGGCTCTTTCATCGTTTCTTCGCTTCTCGGTGTCTTTCTTCCTTTCTCCGTTTATATCTTCGTTTCTCCATTTATTTCTCCGTTTCTTTCTTCGTTTCTCCGTTTCATTCTTCGTTTCTCCGTTTCTTTCTTCATTTCTCCGTTTATTTCTTCGTTTCTCCGTTTCTTTCTTCGTTTCTCCGTTTCTTTCTTCGTTTCTCCGTTTATTTCTTCGCTTCTCCATTCATTTCTCCGTTTCTCGGTTTATTTCTTCGTTTCTCCATTTATTTCTCCGATTCTCCGTTTCTTTCTTCGTTTCTCCGTTTCTTTCTTCGTTTCTCCATTTCTTTCTTCGTTTCTCCGGTTCTTTCATCGTTTCTTCGCTTCTCCGTTTCTTTCTTCCTCTCTCCGTTTATATCTTCGATTCTCCATTTATTTCTCCGTTTCTTTCTTCGTTTCTCCGTTTCATTCTTCGTTTCTCCGTTTCTTTCTTCGTTTTTCCGTTTCTTTGTTCGTTTCTCCGTTTCTTTCTTCGTTTCTCCGTTTAATTCTTCGTTTCTCCATTCATTTCGCCGTTTCTCGGTTTATTTCTTCGTTTCTCCATTTATTTCTCCGATTCTCCGTTTCTTTCTTCGTTTCTCCGTTTCTTTCTCTGTTTCTCCGTTTCTTTCTTCATTTCTCCGTTTATTTCTTCGTTTCTCCGTTTCGTTCTTCGTTTCTGCGTTTCTTTCTTCGTTTCTCCGTTTCTTTCTTCGTTTCTCCGTTTCTTTCTTCGTTTCTCCGGTTCTTTCATCGTTTCTTCGCTTCTCCGTTTCTTTCTTCCTTTCTCCGTTTACATCTTCGTTTCTCCAATTATTTCTCCGTTTCTTTCTTCGTTTCTCCGTTTCATTCTTCGTTTCTCCGTTTCTTTCTTCGTTTCTCCGTTTCTCTCTTCGTTTCTCCGTTTCTTTGCTCGTTTCTCCGTTTCTTTCTTCGTTTCTCCGTTTCATTCTTCGTTTCTCCGTTTCTTTCTTCATTTCTCCATTTCTTTCTTCGTTTCTCCGTTTCTTTGCTCGTTTCTCCGTTTCTTTCTCTGTTTCTCCGTTTCTTTCTTCATTTCTCCGTTTATTTCTTCGTTTCTCCGTTTCATTCTTCGTTCCTGCGTTTCTTTGTTCGATTCTCAGTTTATTTCTTTGTTTCTCCGTTTCTTTCTTCGTTTCTCCGTTTCTTTGTTCGTTTCTCCGTTTCTTTGTTCGTTTCTCCGTTTCTTTCCCGGTTTCTCGGTTTATATCTTCGTTTCTCCATTCATTTCTCCGATTCTCCGTTTCTTTCTTCGTTTCTCCTTTTCTTTGTTCGTTTCTCCGTTTATTTCTTCGTTTCTCGGTTTATTTGTCCGTTTCTCCATTTATTTCTCCGATTCTCCTTTTCATTATTCGTTTCTCCGTTTCTTGCTTCGTTTCTCCATTTCGTTGTTCGTTTCTCCGTTTCTTTCTTCGTTTCTCCGTTTCGTTCTCTGTTTCTCCGTTTATTTCTTCGTTTCTCCATTTATTTCTCCGTTTCACCGTTTCTTTGTTCTTTTCTCCGTTTCTTTGTTCGTTTCTCCGTTTCTTTGTTCGTTTCTCCGTTTCTTTGTTCGTTTCTCCGTTTATTTCTTCGTTTCTCCATTTATTTCTCCGTTTCTCCGTTTCTTTCTTCGTTTCTCGGTTTCTTTGTTCGTTTCTCCGTTTCTTTTTTCGTTTCTCCGTTTCTTTCTTCGTTTCTCCGTTTCTTTCTTCGTTTCTCCATTTATTTCTCCGTTTCTTTCTTCGTTTCTCCGTTTATTTCTTCGTTTCTCCATTTATTTCTCCGTTCCTCGGTTTATTTCTTCGTTTCTCCATTTATTTCTCCGATTCTCCGTTTCTTTCTTCGTTTCTCCGTTCCTTTCTCTGTTTCTCCGTTTCTTTCTTCGTTTCTCCATTTATTTCTCCGTTTCTTTCTTCGTTTCTCCGTTTATTTCTTCGTTTCTCCATTTATTTCTCCGTTTCTGGGTTTATTTCTTCGTTTCTCCACTTATTTCTCCGATTCTCCGTTTCTTTCTTCGTTTCTCCGTTCCTTTCTTCGTTTCTCCGTTTCTTTCTTCGTTTCTCCGTTTCTTTCTTAGTTTCTCCGTTTATTTCTTCGTTTCTCCATTTATTTCTCCGTTTCTCCGTTTCTTTCTCCGTTTCTCCGTTTCTTTGTTCGTTTCTCCGTTTCTTTCTTCGTTTCTCCGTTTCCTTCTTCGTTTCTATGTTTCTTTGTTCGTTTCTCCGTTTCTTTCTCCGTTTCTCGGTTTATCTCTTCGTTTCTCCACTTATTTCTCCGATTCTCCGTTTCTTTCTCCGTTTCTCCGTTTCCTTCTTCGTTTCTCCGTTTCTTTGTTCGTTTCTCCGTTTCTTTCTTCGCTTCTCCGTTTCTTTCTTCGTTTCTCCGTTTATTTCTTCGTTTCTCCATTTATTTCTCCGTTTCTCCGTTTCTTTCTTCGTTTCTCCATTTCTTTCATCGTTTCTTCGCTTCTCCGTTTCTTTTTTCCTTTCTCCGTTTATATCTTCGTTTCTCCATTTATTTCTCCGTTTCTTTCTTCGTTTCTACGTTTCATTCTTCGTTTCTCCGTTTCTTTCTTCGTTTCTCCGTTTATTTCTTCGTTTCTCCATTTATTTCTCCGTTTCTCCGTTTCTTTCTTCGTATCTCCGTTTCTTTCTTCGTTTCTCCGTTTCTTTGTTCGTTTCTCCGTTTCATTATTCGTTTCTCTGTTTCTTTGTTCGTTTCTCCGTTTCTTTGTTCGTTTCTCCGTTTCTTTCTTTGTTTCTCCGTTTCTTTCATCATTTCTCCGTCTATTTCTTCGTTTCTCCGTTTCATTCTTGGTTTCTGCGTTTCTTTGTTCGATTCTCGGTTTATTTCTTCTTTTCTCCGTTTCTTTCTTCGTTTCTCCGTTTCTATCTTCGTTTCTCCATTTATTTCTCCGTTTCTCGGTTTGTTTCTTCGTTTCTCTGTTTCTTTCTTCGTTTCTCCGTTTCTTTCCCCGTTTCTCGGTTTATTTCTTCGTTTCTCCATTTGTTTCTCCGATTCTCCGTTTCTTTCTTCGTTTCTCCATTTACTTCTCCGTTTCTCCGTTTCTTTCTTCGTTTCTCCGTTTCTTTCATTGTTTCTTCGCTTCACCGTTTCTTTCTTCCTTTCTCCGTTTATATCCTTGTTTCTCCATTTATTTCTCCGTTTCTCCGTTTCTTTGTTCGCTTCTCTATTTCTTTCTTCGTTTCTCCGTTTTTTGTTCGTTTCTCCGTTTCTTTCTTCGTTTCTCCGTTTCTTTCTTCGTTTCTCCATTTATTTCTCCGTTTCTTTCTTCGTTTCTCCGATTATTTCTTCGTTTCTCCACTTATTTCTCCGTTTCTCGGTTTATTTCTTCGTTTCTCCATTTATTTCTCCGATTCTCCGTTTCTTTCTTCGTTTCTCCGTTCCTTTCTCTGTTTCTCCGTTTCTTTCTTCGTTTCTCCATTTATTTCTCCGTTTCTTTCTTCGTTTCTCCGTTTATTTCTTCGTTTCTCCATTTATTTCTCCGTTTCCCGGTTTAGTTCTTCGTTTCTCCATTTATTTCTCCGATTCTCCGTTTCTTTCTTCGTTTCTCCGTTCCTTTCTTCGTTTCTCCGTTTCTTTCTTCGTTTCTCCGTTTCTTTCTTAGTTTCTCCGTTTATTTCTTCGTTTCTCCATTTATTTCTCCGTTTCTCCGTTTCTTTCTCCGTTTCTCCGTTTCTTTGTTCGTTTCTTCGTTTCTTTCTTCGTTTCTCCGTTTCTTTCTTCGTTTCTATGTTTCTTTGTTCGTTTCTCCGTTTCTTTCTCCGTTTCTCGGTTTATCTCTTCGTTTCTCCACTTATTTCTCCGATTCTCCGTTTCTTTCTTCGTTACTCCGTTTCTTTCTTCGTTTCTCCATTTATTTCTCCGTTTCTCCGTTTCCTTCTTCGTTTCTCCGTTTCTCTGTTCGTTTCTCCGTTTCTTTCTTCGTTTCTCCGTTTCTTTCTTCGTTTCTCCGTTTATTTCTTCGTTTCTCCATTTATTTCTCCGTTTCTCCGTTTCTTTCTTCGTTTCTCCATTTCTTTCATCGTTTCTTCGCTTCTCCGTTTCTTTTTTCCTTTCTCCGTTTATATCTTCGTTTCTCCATTTATTTCTCCGTTTCTTTCTTCGTTTCTACGTTTCATTCTTCGTTTCTCCGTTTCTTTCTTCGTTTCTCCGTTTATTTCTTCGTTTCTCCATTTATTTCTCCGTTTCTCCGTTTCTTTCTTCGTATCTCCGTTTCTTTCTTCGTTTCTCCGTTTCTTTCTTCGTTTCTCCGTTTCATTATTCGTTTCTCTGTTTCTTTGTTCGTTTCTCCGTTTCTTTGTTCGTTTCTCCGTTTCTTTCTTTGTTTCTCCGTTTCTTTCTTCATTTCTCCGTCTATTTCTTCGTTTCTCCGTTTCATTCTTGGTTTCTGCGTTTCTTTGTTCGATTCTCGGTTTATTTCTTCTTTTCTCCGTTTCTTTCTTCGTTTCTCCGTTTCTATCTTCGTTTCTCCATTTATTTCTCCGTTTCTCGGTTTGTTTCTTCGTTTCTCTGTTTCTTTCTTCGTTTCTCCGTTTCTTTCCCCGTTTCTCGGTTTATTTCTTCGTTTCTCCATTTGTTTCTCCGATTCTCCGTTTCTTTCTTCGTTTCTCCATTTACTTCTCCGTTTCTCCGTTTCTTTCTTCGTTTCTCCGTTTCTTTCATTGTTTCTTCGCTTCACCGTTTCTTTCTTCCTTTCTCCGTTTATATCCTTGTTTCTCCATTTATTTCTCCGTTTCTCCGTTTCTTTGTTCGCTTCTCTATTTCTTTCTTCGTTTCTCCGTTTTTTGTTCGTTTCTCCGTTTCTTTCTTCGTTTCTCCGTTTCTTTCTTCGTTTCTCCATTTATTTCTCCGTTTCTTTCTTCGTCTCTCCGTTTATTTCTTCGTTTCTCCATTTATTTCTCCGTTTCTCGGTTTATTTCTTCGTTTCTCCATTTATTTCTCCGATTCTCCGTTTCTTTCTTCGTTTCTCCGTTCCTTTCTCTGTTTCTCCGTTTCTTTCTTCGTTTCTCCATTTATTTCTCCGTTTCTTTCTTCGTTTCTCCGTTTATTTCTTCGTTTCTCCATTTATTTCTCCGTTTCTCGGTTTATTTCTTCGTTTCTCCATTTATTTCTCCGATTCTCCGTTTCTTTCTTCGTTTCTCCGTTCCTTTCTTCGTTTCTCCGTTTCTTTCTTCGTTTCTCCGTTTCTTTCTTAGTTTCTCCGTTTATTTCTTCGTTTCTCCATTTATTTCTCCGTTTCTCCGTTTCTTTCTCCGTTTCTCCGTTTCTTTGTTCGTTTCTCCGTTTCTTTCTTCGTTTCTCCGTTTCTTTCTTCGTTTCTATGTTTCTTTGTTCGTTTCTCCGTTTCTTTCTCCGTTTCTCGGTTTATCTCTTCGTTTCTCCACTTATTTCTCCGATTCTCCGTTTCTTTCTTCGTTACTCCGTTTCTTTCTTCGTTTCTCCATTTATTTCTCCGTTTCTCCGTTTCCTTCTTCGTTTCTCCGTTTCTTTGTTCGTTTCTCCGTTTCTTTCTTCGCTTCTCCGTTTCTTTCTTCGTTTCTCCGTTTATTTCTTCGTTTCTCCATTTATTTCTCCGTTTCTCCGTTTCTTTCTTCGTTTCTCCATTTCTTTCATCGTTTCTTCGCTTCTCCGTTTCTTTTTTCCTTTCTCCGTTTATATCTTCGTTTCTCAATTTATTTCTCCGTTTCTCGGTTTGTTTCTTCGTTTCTCTGTTTCTTTCTTCGTTTCTCCGTTTCTTTCCCCGTTTCTCGGTTTATTTCTTCGTTTCTCCATTTGTTTCTCCGATTCTCCGTTTCTTTCTTCGTTTCTCCATTTACTTCTCCGTTTCTCCGTTTCTTTCTTCGTTTCTCCGTTTCTTTCATTGTTTCTTCGCTTCACCGTTTCTTTCTGCCTTTCTCCGTTTATATCCTTGTTTCTCCATTTATTTCTCCGTTTCTCCGTTTCTTTGTTCGCTTCTCTATTTCTTTCTTCGTTTCTCCGTTTTTTGTTCGTTTCTTCGTTTCTTTGTTCGTTTCTCCGTTTCTTTGTTCGTTTCCCCATTTATTTCTTCGTTTCTCCGTTTCTTTCTTCGTTCCTCCGTTTCTTTGTTCGTTTCTCCGTTTCTTTGTTCGTTTCTCCGTTTCTTTCTCCGTTTCTCCGTTTCTTTCTTCATTTGTCCGTTTCTTTGTTCGTTTCTCTGTTTGTTTCTTCGTTTCTCCATTTATTTCTCCGTTTCTGCGTTTCTTTGCTCGTTTCTCCGTTTCTTTGTTCGTTTCTCCGTCTATTTCTTCGTTTCTCCATTTATTTCTCCCTTTCTCCGTTTCTTTGTTCGTTTCCCCATTTATTTCTCCCTTTCTCCGTTTCTTTGTTCGTTTCTCCATTTATTTCTCCCTTTCTCCGTTTCTTTGTTCGTTTCTCCGTTTCATTATTCGTTTCTCCGTTTCTTTGTTCGTTTCTCCGTTTCTTTCTCCGTTTCTCCGTTTCTTTCTTCATTTGTCCGTTTCTTTGTTCGTTTCTCTCTTTGTTTCTTCGTTTTTCCATTTATTTCTCTGTTTCTTTCTTCGTTTCTCCGTTTCTGTGTTCGTTTCTCCATTTCTTTGTTCGTTTCCCCATTTATTTCTCCGTTTCGCCGATTCTTTCTTCTTTCTCCGTTTCTTTGTTCGTTTCTCCGTTTCTTTGTTCGTTTCTCTATTTCTTTGTTCGTTTCTCCGGTTCTTTGTTCGTTTCTCCGTTTCTTTGTTCGTTTCTCCGTTTCTTTCTTCGTTTCTTCGTTTCTTTGTTCATTTCTCCGTTTCTTTCTTCGTTTCCCCGTTTCATTGTTCGTTTCTCCATTTCTTTGTTCGTTTCCCCATTTATTTCTCCGTTTCTCCGTTTCTTTCTTCGTTTCTCCATTTATTTCTTCGTTTCTCCATTTCTTTCTTCGTTTCTCCGTTTCTTTCTTCGTTTCTCCGTTTCTTTCTTCGTTTCTCCGTTTCTTCCTCCGTTTCTTCGTTTCTCCGTTTCTTCGTTTCTCCGTTTCTCCGTTTCTCCGTTTCTCCGTTTCTCCGTTTCTCCGTTTCTCCGTTTCTCCGTTTCTCCGTTTCTCCGTTTCTCCGTTTCTCCGTTTCTCCGTTTCTCCGTTTCGATTAAATGATTATAATAGTTATAATTTCTATTATAAATCATTTGAGCTATAGCTAAATTATACACTAATACTCTAAATACATATTTAATATATTTTTTATTCTCTTTAGCCTCCAGAAGAATTTTATTTATACTATTTACTGTATATAATAATTTACACAGAATTGGAAATAAATCTAATTATTTATTTATAATAATTATTTTTTATTCACTTATTTTAAAAATTGCGATGTACTCTTTAAATGTTCGATTCATTTCTTTAATTTATTCATTAAATTGAATTAATCTATTCTTTATAATAACTTTAATCAAATTAATCCCTATAATTATTATAGAACTCATATTAAAATTTAGTAATGAAATTTATTTTATTTGCCTAATTAATGTAATTATTGCCCCTATCATTTGCTTAAATAAAAAATCAATCAAAATAATTATAGGATATTCATCTGTTATACAAACATCTATTATGGTTATTTTATTAATAATTAACAAAAATACGTTTTTAGCATATTTCATTTTATATTCAATAATTTCTTCAATTTTAATTTTTATATTTAAAATAATAAGGATTTTCTTCCTTATTTCTTCTTTATTTAATATATGAACCTCTAATAAAAGAAAAATTATTTTATACTCAATAATTATTATGTACACAAATTTCCCACCTATAGCACTCTTTATACTGAAATGAATCGTCCTAGAAACATTAATAAATTCAAGAATAAAATTTATACTTTTAATAATTGTGTATCTTTTTATAAGATTAATTACATCATGAAATTATTTAAATATATCCTTCTTGTATTTTTTCCCTTCAACTAAATAAAAAATACATAACAAAATTAACCTTAATTTTCTAAACTATTATCTATTTATAACTTTTTTAATATTTATATTTGTATTTATGTTATACTGGTTATATTAATTTTTAACATAATTAATATATGTATTCAACAAATCACAAAAATATTGGGATATTATATTTCATATCAGCTATATGATCTGGTATAATTGGTTCTTCTTTAAGGATACTAATTCGAATAGAATTAAATAGGCCAGGAACTTGAATTAATAACGACCAAATTTATAACTCAATTGTAACATCACATGCTTTTGTAATAATTTTTTTTATAGTTTTACCATTTATAATCGGAGGATTCGGAAACTGAAAAATTCCCTTAATAATTGAATCCCCTGATACAGCATTTCCCCGAATAAATAATATAAGATTGTGACTAATCCCCCCTTCATTATTACTTTTAATTCTTACAACACTATTATTCCCAGGCTCGGGAACTGGATGAACAATCTACCCTCCTTTGTCATCAAATCTTTATCACCCATCTTCATCTATAGACTTAACAATTTTTTCTTTGCATATTGCAGGTATCTCTTCAATTATAGGATCAATTAATTTTATTGTTACAATTCTTAAAATAAAAAATAATGCTTTAAAATTCGATCACATATCCTTATTTGCTTGGTCCGTATTAATTACTACAATTTTGCTTCTTCTCTCACTACCTGTATTAGCCGGAGCTATTACTATGTTATTAACAGACCGAAATTTAAATACTTCCTTCTTTGATCCTACTGGGGGAAGGGACCCAATTTTATTTCAACATTTATTTTGATTTTTTGACCATCCTGAAGTCTATATTTTAATTTTACCCGTGTTTGGATTAATCTCCCATATCATTTTCAATGAAAGAGGGAAAAAGGAAACTTTTGGGAACCTAGGGATAGTTTATGCAATACTCGGAATTGGATTTCTAGGATTTATTGTGTGAGCACATCACATATTCACAGTAGGCTTAGATGTAGACACACGAGCTTATTTCACTTCTGCAACTATAATCATTGCAATTCCCACAGGAATCAAAGTATTTAGATGACTAGCTACGTACTACGGGTCAAAACTTATTATTAATCCTTCTATTATTTGATAATTTGGCTTTATTTTTTTATTTACAATAGGAGCATTAACAGGAATTATATTATCAAACTCATCTATTGATATTATACTACATGATACATAATATGTTGTCTCTCATTTCCACTATGTACTGTCAATAGGAGCAGTATTTTCTATTATTGCTTCATTAATTCATTGATTCCCTTTATTCACAGGATTTACCCTAAATCAATTTTATCTTAAAACTCAATTTTATATAATATTTATTGGGGTAAATATAACTTTTTTCCTTCAGCATTTTTTAGGAATGATAGGAATACCTCGACGTTATTCAGATTACCCGGATTCCTACTACTGTGAAAATTTATTATCATCTATTGGCTCAATAATTTCATTCAAAAGAATAAATTTACTCTTGTTTATTATATTGGAGAGATTTATAACTAAACGTCTAGCTATATTTAAATTTAATCAATCATCACTAGAATGACCCCAAAACTTTTCCCCAAAAGACCACTCATTCCTCTCTATTCCTCTAATTATTAAAAACAAATCTTAATATGGCAGATTAGTGCATGAATTTAAGATTCATTTATAAAATTTAATATTTTTATTAAAAATGTCCCATTGAAAAATAATTAATTTCCAAGACCCCAATTCGCCATATGCCGATAATTTAAATCTTTTTCACAACTTCACAATAATTATAATAATTATAATCTCTTCCTTAACTCTAATAATTATATTAGATATTTTTACTAATAAATTTATCAATCGATTTTTACTTAAAAATCATCATATTGAAATTTTATGAACTTTACTCCCAATAATAATTTTAGGAGTAATTGCACTTCCTTCTTTAAAAACCCTATATTTTATTGATGAACTATGAATACCCGTATACTTAACAATCAAATCAATTGGGCACCAATGATATTGATCCTATGAATACCCAGAATTTAATCATTTAAATTTTGACTCCTATATAGATAAAGATTTAAATAATATTTACATTTTTCGTCTCCTAGAAAAATGTTGTGAATATTAACAACATCAAACGACGTAATTCACTCTTGAACTGTTCCGTCTTTAGGCTTAAAAATAGACTCAGTACCAGGGCGAATTAACCAAATAAATTTAATTACTAATCGACCTGGAGTATTTTTCGGACAATGTTCTGAAATCTGCGGAGCTAATCACAGATTTATGCCAATTGTTGTGGAAAGAACTAATTATTCAAACTTTATTCATTGAATTAACAACCAAAATTAAATTTTAACCTACTCATATAATATTTAATTAAATCAAATCATTAGATGTCTGACAAAAGAATTGATTTTTTAATTCAAATTATAGTAATAAATTACTTCACTTTTTATTTTAAAACTTTAAGAATCATCTCTTTACTTCGAAGCTTGATCAAAATTAATTTCTATAAGTTCTTAATCATTTGTAATGCATCAATAAGATGAATAATGTTCGATTAATATTGGGAACATGCATGAATGTTAGTAAAACTCGCGGAAATGAATAAACATTCACCGAAACTATTCGCCTTCGCAGATTTTGCAATATCTTGACGTTTATTTATCATAATTATTAACAATTGTCGTAGTACCATAGTTTAAATAATTATTAACAATGCCCTAGTATAAATAAAGGCTTAAAATATCATTTCATCGAAATATTCATTGCTCGCGATGGAATTTTTCGTTGAGATCAAACTGACATTCTCAAGGCTACACGTATCGATGATCGATTCACAAGCGTTCATCGCTATGATTGTTGTATCTAGAAAAACGATTAATTGAATTTCAGCGCTTTTAAATAAAAAATGCAACTACTACGCGTATTGTGTAAATTATAAAAATTAAGCAAATGTTAAATTAGTGTATTTAATAAACAATTGTTACTTTCCTTGCTATAAAACTTTACGAAACACGTTTTACTTTGAATCTCGATCCAAATTAATTTCTATGAGGTACTTAATCATTTTCAATGCATAAATAGGATGCACATTGTTCGATTAATATTGGGAACATACATAAATGTTAGTAACAATGGCGGAAATGAACAAACATTCACCGAAACCGTTAGCCTTCGCAGATTTCGCAATATCTTGACGTTTATTTATCATAATTATTAACAACCGCCGTTGGACCGTAGATTAAACAATTTTTCACAATGTTCCGGTATAAATAATGGCTATAAAGCCATCAATTTCTTGAAGTATTTGGTTAGATCGAACAAATACAATCGAAGAAACCGTGCGATTAAATAAAAGAATATTTCTCTACATATCGGAATTATAGTTTGTATGTATGCAAATATATTCTGAACCCGCAATTACAAATCCCTGTAACGTGGTAATTACATGGGTTGCCATCTAGTGGAGAAAGGGTTAAACTACACTTAAGGAATGAAAACACCTGGCGGAGAAACGCTCAAGTTTGTCGAGGAATTGTTCTAATTTCCACAAATAGATGGCGCGACAAGTACAATTTACCGACATTAGAGATAAGTATTATATTACCATTTGTATGATATTCCCTACCGTACGATAAAATAAATAAATACTTTTGTACAAACTTTTGTATGTTTCATCTTTCGAATAAATGTAAAATTAAACCTTCCACGGTAAATTTTATTCTTGAATTTATTAATGTTTCTAGGACGATTTATTTCAGTATGAAGAGTGCTATAGGTGGCAAATTTGTGTACATAATAATTATTGAGTATAAAATAATTTTTCTTTAATTAGAGGTTAATATATTAAATAAGGAAGAAGAGTTAATCTTTATTATTTTAAATACAAAAATTAAAATTAAAGAAATTATTTAATACAAAATGAAATATGTTAAAAATGTATTTTTGTTAATTATTAATAAAATAACTATAATAGATGTTTGTATAACAGATGAATATCCTATAATTATTATGATTGACTTTTTTGTTTAAGCAAATGATAGGGGCAATAATTACATTAATAAAGCAAATAAAATAAATCTCATTATTAAATTTTAATATGAGTTCTATAATAATTATAGGGATTAATCTTATTAAAGTTATTATAAAGAATAGATTAATTCAATTTATTGAATAAATTAAAGAAATGAATCGAACATTTAAGGAGTACATCCCAATTTTTAAGATAAGTGAAAAAAAAATAATTATTATAAATAAATAATTAGATTTATTTCCGATTCTGTGTAAATTATTATATACAGTAAATAGTAAAAATAAAATTCTTCTGGAGGCTAAAGAGATTAAAAAATATATTAAATATGTATTTAGAGTATTAGTGTCTAATTTAACTATACGTCAAATGATTTATAATAGAAATTATAAATACTATAATCATTTAATCGAAACGGAGAAACGGAGAAACGGAGAAACGGAGAAACGGAGAAACGGAGAAACGAACAAACGAAGGAAGAAACGGAGAAACGAAGAAAGAAACGGAGAAATGAAGAAAGAAACGGAGAAACGAAGAAAGAAACAGAGAAACGAAGAAATAAATGGAGAAACGAAGAAATAAACGGAGAAACGAAGAAAGAAACGGAGAAACGAAGAAAGAAACGGAGAAACGAAGAAATAAACGGAGAAACGAACAAAGAAACGGAGAAACGATGAAAGAAGCGGAGAAACGAACAAAGAAACGAAGAAACGAGCAAAGAAACGGAGAAACGAACAAAGAAACGGAGAAACAAACAAAGAAACGGGAAACGAAGAAAGAAACGGAGAAACGAAGAATGAAATGGAGAAACGAAGAAAGAAACGGAGAAACGGAGAAACCAACAAAGAAACGAAGAAACGGAGAAACGAACAAAGAAACGGAGAAACGAACAAAGAAACGGAGAAAGGAACAAAGAAACGGAGAAACGAAGAAAGAAACGGAGAAACGAAGAAATAATTGGAGAAACGAAGAAATAGTCGGAGAAACGAACAAAGAAACGGAGAAACGAACACAGAAACGGAGAAACCAACAAAGAAACGAAGACACGGAGAAATAAATGGAGAAACGAAGAAAGAAACGAAGAAACGAAGAAAGAAACGGAGAAACGAAGAAAGAAACGGAGAATCGGAGAAATAAATGGAGAAACGAACAAAAAACGGTGAAACGGAGAAACGGAGAAACGGAAAAACCGAGAAACGGAGAAAGGGAGAAACGGAGAAACAGAGAAACAGAGAAACCGAGAAACGGAGAAACGGAGAAACGGAGAAACGGAGAAACGGAGAAACGGAGAAACGGAGAGACGGAGAAACGGAGAAACCGAGAAACGGAAAAACGGCCATTCTGGTTAAGCGTTTGGAGCAGCAGAAGTGCGAAAAATTTGTTGCCTACTCAACCATTTCTTAGCTTCAAACTCCCATATCTCGCGAACGGATTGGCCAAACCCAAAAATTCCTATTGCGTCTGAAAGTAGAAGCTCGCCCGATTACAAAGGTATGTCTATTTTTCCCTGGGCCATTCTGGTTAAGCATTTGGAGCAGCAGAAGTGCGCAAAATTTGTTGCCTTCTCAACCATTTCTTAGCTTCAAACTCCCATATCTCGCGAACCGATTGACCAAACCCAAAAATTCCTATTGCATCTGAAAGTAGACACTCGCCCGATTACAACGGTATGAGTATTTTTCCCCTAGGCCATTCTGGTTAAGCGTTTGGAGCAGCAGAAGTGCGAAAAATTTGTTGTCTTCTCAACCATTTCTTAGCTTCAAACTCCCATATCTCGCGAACGGACTGACCAAACCGAAAAATTTCTGCTGCGTCTGAAAGTAGGATCTCGCCCGATCACAACGGTATGAGTATTTTTTCCCTAGGCCATTCTGGTTATGTGTTTGGAGCAGCAGAAGTGCGCAAAGTTTGTGGCCTACTCAACCATTTCTTAGCTTCAAACTCCCATATCTCGCGAACGGATTGAACAAACTCAAAAATTCCTGTTGCGCGTGAAAGAAGAAACTCTCCCGATTACAACGGTATGTGTATTTTTTCCATGGCCATTCTGGTTAAGCGTTTGGAGCAGCAGAAGTGCGCAAAATTTGTTGCCTGCTCAACCATTTCTTAGCTTCAAACTCCCATATCTCGCGAACGGTTTGACCAAACCCAAAAATTCCTGCTGCGTCTGAAAGTAGACACTAGCCCGATTACAACGGTATGTGCATTTTTTCCCTAGGCCATCCTGGTTAAGCGTTTGCAGCAGCAGAAGTGCGAAAAATTTGTTGCCTTCTCAACCATTTCTTAGCTTCAAACTTCCATATCTCGCGAACGGATTGACCAAACCCAAAAATTCCTGCTGCGTCTGAAAGTAGAAACTCGCTCGATTGCAACAGAATGTGTATTCTTTCCCTAGGCCATTCTGGTTAAGTATTTGGAGCAGCAGAAATGCGCAAAATTTGTTGCCTACTCAACCATTTCTTAGTTTCAAACTCCCATATCTCGCGAACGGATTGACCGAACCCAAAAATTCCTATTGCGTCTGAAAGTAGAAGCTCGCCCGATTACAAAGGTATGTCTATTTTTCCCTGGGCCATTCTGGTTAAGCGTTTGGAGCAGTAGAAGTGCGAACAATTTATTGCCTTCTCAACCATTTCTTAGCTTCAAACTCCCATACCTCGCGAACGGTTTGACCAAATCCAAAAATTTCTGCTGCGTCTGAACGTAGAAACTCGCCCGATTACAACGGTATGAGTATCTTTTCCCTAGGCCATTCTGGTTAAGTATTTGGAGCAGCAGAAATGGGCAAAATTTGTTGCCTACTCAACCATTTCTTAGCTTCAAACTCCCATATCTCGCGAACGGATTGACCAAACCCAAAAATTCCTATTGCGTCTGAAAGTAGAAGCTCGCCCGATTACAAAGGTATGTCTATTTTTCCGTGGGCCATTCTGGTTAAGCGTTTGGAGCAGCAGAAGTGCGCAAAATGTGTTGCCTTCTCAACCATTTCTTAGCTTCAAACTCCCGTATCTCGCGAACGGTTTGACCAAACCCAGAAATTCCTATTGCATCTGAAAGTAGAAACTCGCCCGATTACAACGGTATGTGTATTTTTTCCCTAGGCCATTCTGGTTAAGCGTTTGGAGCAGCAGAATTGCGAAAAATTTGTGGCCTTCTCCACCATTTCTTAGCTTCAAACTCCCATATCTCGTTAACGGATTGACCAAACCCGAAAATTCCTATTGCATCTGAAAGTAGAAACCCGTCCAATTACAACGGTATGTGTATTTTTTCCCTAGGCCATTCTGGTTAAGCGTTTGGAGCAGCAGAATTGCGAAAAATTTGTGGCCTTCTCAAACATTTCTTAGGTTCAAACTCCCATATCTCGCGAACGGATTTACCAAACCCAAAAATTCCTGCTGCGTCTGAAAGTAGAAACACGCCCGATTACGTCAGTATGTGTATTTTTTCCCTAGGCCAGTCTGGTTAAGCGTTTCGAGCAGCAGAAGTGCGAAAAATTTGTTGCCTTCTCAACCATTTCTTAGCTTCACACTCCCATATCTCGCGAACGGATTGACCAAACCCAAAAATTCCTGTTGCGTCTGAAAATAGAAACTTGCCCGATTACAACGGTATGTGTATTTTTTCCCTAGGCCATTCTGGTTAGGCGTTTGGAGCAGCAGAAATGCGCAAAATTTGTTGCCTTCTCAACCATTTCTTAGCTTCAGACCCCATATCTCGCGAACGGATTGACCAAACGCATAAATTTCTGTTGCGTTTGAAAGTAGAGACTCTCCCGATTACATCGGTATGTGTATTTTTTCCCTGGGCCATTCTGGTTAAGCGTTTGGAGCAGCAGAAGTGCGCAAAATTTGTTGTCTTCTCAAACATTTCTTAGGTTCAAACTCCCATATCTCGCGAATCGATTGACCAATCCTAAAAATTCCTATTGCATCTGAAAGTAGAAACTCGCCCGATTACAAAGGTATGTGTAATTTTTCCCTAGGCCATTCTGGTTAAGTGTTTGGAGCTGCAGAAGTGCGAAAAATTTGTTGTCTTCTGAACCACTTCTTAGCTGCAAACTCCCATATCTCGCGAACGGATTGACCAAACCCAAAAATTTCTGCTGCGTCTGAAAGTAGAATCTCGCCCGATTACAAAGGTATGAGTATATTTTCCCTAGGCCATTCTGGTTAAGCGTTTGGAGCAGCAGAATTGCGAAAAATTTGTTGTCTCCTGTACCATTTCTTAACTGCAAACACCCACATCTCGCGAACGGATTGACCAAGCCCAAAAATTTCTGCTGCGTCTGAAAGTAGAATCTCGCCCGATTACAACGGTATGAGTATATTTTCCCTATGCCATTCTGGTTAAGCGTTTGGAGCAGCAGAAGTGCAAAAATTTGTTGCCTTCTCAACCATTAATTAGACTCAAACTCCCATATCTCGCGAACGGATTGACCAAATACAAGAATTCCTATTGCTTCTGAAAGTAGAAGCTCTCCCGATTGCAACGGTTTGTGTATTTTTTCCCTGGGCCATTCTGGTTAAGCGTTTCGAGCAGCAGAAGTGCGCAAATTTTGTTGCCTACACAACCATTTCTTAGCTTCAAACTCCCATATCTCGCGAACGGATTGACCAAACTCATAAATTTCTGTTGCGTCTGAAAGTAAAAACTCTCCCGATTACAAAGCTATGTGTATTTTTTCCCTAGGCCATTCGTGTTAAGCGTTTGGAGCAGCAGAAGTGCCAAAAATTTGTTGCCTTCTCAACCATTTCTTAGCTTCAAACTCCCATACCTCGCGAACGGATTGACCATACCCAAAAATTCCTGCTGCGCCTGAAACTAGAAACTCGCCCGATTACAACGGTATGTGTATTTTTCCCCTAGGCCATTCTGGTTAAGCGTTTGGAGCAGCAGAATTGCGATAAATTTGTTGTCTCCTGAACCATTTCTTAACTGCAAACACCCACATCTCACGAACGGATTGACCAAACCCAAAAATTTCTGCTGCGTCTGAAAGTAGAATCTCGCCTGATTACAACGGTATGAGTATATTTTCCCTATGCCATTCTGGTTAAGCGTTTGGAGCAGCAGAAGTGCAAAAATTTGTTGCCTTCTCAACCATTAATTAGACTCAAACTCCCATATCTCGCGAACGGATCGACCAAACCCAAAAATTCCTATTGCATCTGAAATTAGAAACTCTCCCGATTACAACGGTGTGTGTATTTTTTCCCTAGGCCATTCTGGTTAAGCGTTTGGAGCAGCAGAAGTGCGCAAAATTTGTTGCCTACTAAACCATTTCTTAGCTTCAAACTCCCATGTCTCGCGAACGGATTGACCAAACTCATAAATTTCTGTTGCGTGTGAAAGTAGAGTCTCTCCCGATTACATCGGTATGAGTATTTTCTCCCTAGGCCATTCTGGTTAAGCGTTTGGAGCAGCAGAAATGCGAAAAATTTGTTGCCTTCTCAACCATTTCTTAGCTTCAAACTCCCATATCTCGCGAACGGATTGACCAAACCCAAAAATTCCTATTGCGTCTGAAAGTAGAAGCTCTCCCAATTACAAAGGTATGTCTATTTTTTCCCTAGGCCATTCTGGTTAAACGTTTCGAGCAGCAGAAGAGCGATAAACTTGTTGTCTTCTGAACCATTTCTTAGCTGCAATCTACAATATCTCACGAACGGATTGACCGAACCCAAAAATTCCTATTGCATATGAAAGTAGAAGCTCGCCGGTTACAAAGGTATGTGTATTTTTCCCCTAGGCCGTTCTTGTTAAGCGTTTGGAGCAGCAGAATTGCGCAAAATTTGTTGCCTACTCAACCATTTCTCAGCTGCAAACTCCCATATCTCGCGAACGGATTGACCAAACCCAAAAATTCCTATCGCGTCTGAAAGTATAAGCTCTCCCGATTACAACGGTATGTGTATTTTTTCCCTAGGCCATTCTGGTTAAGCGTTTGGAGCAGCAGAAATGCGAAAAATTTGTTGTCTTCTGAACCATTTCTTAGCTGCAAACTCCCATATCTCGCGAAAGGATTGACAAAACCCAAAAATTCCTATTGCATATGAAAGTAGAAGCTCGCCCGATTACAAAGGTATGTGCATTTTTCCCCTAGGGCATTCTTGTTAAGCATTTGGAGCAGCAGAATTGCGCAAAATTTGTTGCCTACTCAACCATTTCTTAGCTTCAAACTCCCATATCTCGCGAATGGATTGACCAAACCTAAAAATTTCTATTTCGTCTGAAAGTAGAAACTCGCCCGATTACAACGGTATGTGTATTTTTTCCCTAGGCCATTCTGGTTAAGCGTTTGGAGCAGCCGAAATGCGCAACATTTGTTGCCTACCCAACCATTTCTTAGCTTCAAACTCCCATATCTCGCGAACGGATTGACCAAACCCAAAAATTCCTATTGCATCTGAAAGTAGCAACTCGCTCGATTACAACGGTATGTGTATTTTTTCCTAAGGCCATTCTGGTTAAGCGTTTGGAGCAGCAGAATTACGCAAAATTTGCTGCCTTCTCAACCATTTCTTAGCTGCAATCTACCATATCTCGCGAACGGATTGACCGAACCCAAAAATTCCTATTGCGTATGAAAGTAGAAGCTCGCCGGTTACAAAGGTATGTGTATTTTTCCCCTAGGCCATTCTTGTTAAGCGTTTGGAGCAGCAGAATTGCGCAAAATTTGTTGCCTACTCAACCATTTCTTAGCTTCAAACTCCCATATCTCGCGAACGGATTGACCAAACTCATAAATTTCTGTTGCGTGTGAAAGTAGAGACTCTCCCGATTACACCGGTATGTGTATTTTTTCCCTGGGCCATTCTGTTTAACCGTTTGGAGCAGCAGAAGTGCGCAAAATTTGTTGTCTTCTGAACCACTTCTTAGCTGCAAACTCCCATATCTCGCGAACGGATTGACTAAACCCTAAAATTCCTATTGCGTCGGAAAGTAGAAACTCGCCCGATTACAACGGTATGTGTATTTTTTCCCTGGGCCATTCTGGTTAAGCGTTTGGAGCAGCAGAAGTGCGCAAAATTTGTTGTCTTCTCAAACATTTCTTAGCTTCAAACTCCCATATCTCGCGAATCGATTGACCAATCCTAAAAATTCCTATTGCATCTGAAGGTAGAAACTCGCCCGATTACAAAGGTATGAGTATATTTTCCCTAGGCCATTCTGGTTAAGTATTTGGAGCTGCAGAAGTGCGAAAAATTTGTTGTCTTCTGAACCACTTCTTAGCTGCAAACTCCCATATCTCGCGAACGGATTGACCAAACCCAAAAATTTCTGCTGCGTCTGAAAGTAGAATCTCGCCCGATTACAACGGTATGAGTATATTTTCCCTAGGCCATTCTGGTTAAGCGTTTGGAGCAGCAGAATTGCGAAAAATTTGTTGTCTCCTGTACCATTTCTTAACTGCAAACACCCACATCTCGCGAACGGATTGACCAAACCCAAAAATTTCGGCTGCGTCTGAAAGTAGAATCTCGCCCGATTACAACGGTATGAGTATATTTTCCCTATGCCATTCTGGTTAAGCGTTTGGTGCAGCAGAAGTGCGCAAAATTTGTTGCCTACTCAACCATTTCTTAGCATCAAGCTCCCATACCTCGCGAACGGTTTGACCAAACTCAAAAATTCCTGCTGCGTCTATAGGTAGACACTCGCCCGAATACATCGGTATGTGTATTTTTCCCCTAGGCCATTCTGGTTAAGCGTTTGGAGCAGCAGAATTGCGATAAATTTGTTGTCTCCTGAACCATTTCTTAACTGCAAACACCCACATCTCGCGAACGGATTGACCAAACCCAAAAATTTCTGCTGCGTCTGAAAGTAGAATCTCGCCCGATTACAACGGTATGAGTATATTTTCCCTATGCCATTCTGGTTAAGCGTTTGGAGCAGCAGAAGTGCAAAAATTTGTTGCCTTCTCAACCATTAATTAGACTCAAACTCCCATACCTCGCGAACGGGTCGACCAAACCCAAAAATTCCTATTGCATCTGAAATTAGAAACTCTCCCGATTACAACGGTGTGTGTATTTTATCCCTAGGCCATTCTGTTTAAGCGTTTGGAGCAGCAGAAGTGCGCAAAATTTGTTGCCTACTCAACCATTTCTTAGCTTCAAACTCCCATGTCTCGCGAACGGATTGACCAAACTCATAAATTTCTGTTGCGTGTGAAAGTAGAGTCTCTCCCGATTACATCGGTATGAGTATTTTTTCCCTAGGCCATTCTGGTTAAGCGTTTGGAGCAGCAGAAATGCGAAAAATTTGTTGCCATCTCAACCATTTCTTAGCTTCAAACTCCCATATCTCGCGAACGGATTGACCAAACCCAAAAATTCCTATTGCGTCTGAAAGTAGAAGCACTCCCAATTACAAAGGTATGTCTATTTTTTCCCTAGGCCATTCTGGTTAAACGTTTGGAGCAGCAGAAGAGCGATAAACTTGTTGTCTTCTGAACCATTTCTTAGCTGCAATCTACAATATCTCACGAACGGATTGACCGAACCCAAAAATTCCTATTGCATATGAAAGTAGAAGCTCGCCGGTTACAAAGGTATGTGTATTTTTCCCCTAGGCCGTTCTTGTTAAGCGTTTGGAGCAGCAGAATTGCGCAAAATTTGTTGCCTACTCAACCATTTCTTAGCTTCAAACTCCCAAATCTCGCGAACGGTTTGACCACAGCCAAAAATTCCTGCTGCGTCTGAAGGTAGACGCTCGCCCGATTACAACGGTGTCTGTATTTTTTCCCTGGGCCATTCTGGTTAAGCGTTTGGAGCAGCAGAAGTGCGCAAAATGTGTTGTCTTCTGAACCATTTCTTAGCTGCGAACTCCCATATCTCGCGAACGGATTGACAAAACCCAAAAATTCCTATTGCATATGAAAGTAGAAGCTCGCCCGATTACAAAGGTATGTGTATTTTTCCCCTAGGGCATTCTTGTTAAGCGTTTGGAGCAACAGAATTGCGCCAAATATGTTGCCTACTCAACCATTTCTTAGCTTCAAACTCCCATATCTCGCGAATGGATTGACCAAACCTAAAAATTTCTATTTCGTCTGAAAGTAGAAACTCGCCCGATTACAACGGTATGTGTATTTTTTCCCTGGGCCATTCTGGTTAAGCGTTTGGAGCAGCAGAAGTGCGCAAAATTTGTTGTCGTCTCAACCATTTCTTAGCTTCAAACTCCCATATCTCGCGAATGGATTGACCAAACCTAAAAATTCATATTGCATCTGAAAGTAGAAACTCGCCCGATTACAAAGGTATGTGTATTTTTTCCCTAGGCCATTCTGGTTAAGCGTTTGGAGCTGCAGAAGTGCGAAAAATTTGTTGTCTTCTCAACCATTTCTTAGATTCAAACTCCAATATCTCGTGAACGGATTGACAAAACCGAAAAATTCCTATTGCATCTGAAAGCAGAAACTCTCCCGATTACAACTGTATGCGCATTTTTTCCCTAGGCCATTCTGGTTAAGCGTTTGGAGCAGCCGAAATGCGCAACATTTGCTGCCTACCCAACCATTTCTTAGCTTCAAACTCCCATATCTCGCGAACGGATTTACCAAACCCAAAAATTCCTATTGCATCTGAAAGTAGCAACTCGCTCGATTACAACGGTATGTGTATTTTTTCCCTAGGCCATTCTGGTTAAGCGCTTGGAGCAGCTGAATTACGCAAAATTTGCTGCCTTTTAAACCATTTCTTAGCTGCAATCTACCATATCTCGCGAACGGATTGACCGAACCCAAAAATTCCTATTGCGTATGAAAGTAGAAGCTCGCCGGTTACAAACGTATGTGTATTTTTCCCCTAGGCCATTCTTGTTAAGCGTTTGGAGCAGCAGAATTGCGCAAAATTTGTTGCCTACTCAACCATTTCTTAGCTTCAAACTCCCAAATCTCGCGAACGGTTTGACCACACCCAAAAATTCCTGCTGCGTCTGAAGGTAGACACTCGCCCGATTACAACGGTGTGTGTATTTTTTCCCTGGGCCATTCTGGTTAAGCGTTTGGAGCAGCAGAAATGCGCAAAATGTGTTGTCTTCTGAACCATTTCTCAGCTGCAAACTCCCATATCTCGCGAACGGATTGCCAAACCCAAAAATTCCTATCGCGTCTGAAAGTAGAAGCTCTCCCTATTACCACGGTATGTGTATTTTTTCCCTAGGCCATTCTGGTTCTGCGTTTGGAGCAGCAGAAGTGCGCAAAATTTGTTACCTGCTCAACCATTTCTTAGCTTCAAACTCCCATATCTCGCGAACGGATTGACAAAATCCAAGAATTCCTATTGCGTCTGAAAGTATAAGCTCTCCCGATTACAGTGGTATGTTTATTTTTTCCCTAGGCCATTCTGGTTAAGCGTTTGGAGCAGCAGAAATGCGAAAAATTTGTTGTCTTCTGAAACATTTCTTAGCTGCAAACTCCCATATCTCGCGAACGGATTGACAAAACCCAAAAATTCCTATTGCATATGAAAGTAGAAGCTCGCCCGATTACAAAGGTATGTGTATTTTTCCCCTAGGGCATTCTTGTTAAGCGTTTGGAGCAGCAGAATTGCGCCAAATATGTTGCCTACTCAACCATTTCTTAGCTTCAAACTCCCATATCTCGCGAATGGATTGACCAAACCTAAAAATTTCTATTGCGTCTGAAAGTAGAAACTCGCCCGATTACAACGGTATGTGTATTTTTTCCCTGGGCCATTCTGGTTAAGCGTTTGGAGCAGCAGAAGTGCGAAAAATTTGTTGTCTTCTCAACCATTTCTTAGATTCAAACTCCAATATCTCGCGAACGGATTGACAAAACCCAAAAATTCCTATTGCATCTGAAAGTATAAGCTCTCCCGATTACAATGGTATGTTTATTTTTTCCCTAGGCCATTCTGGTTAAGCGTTTGGAGCAGCAGAAATGCGAAAAATTTGTTGTCTACTGAACCATTTCTTAGCTGCAAACTCCCATATTTCGCGACGGATTGACCAAGCCTAAAAATTCCTATTGCATCTGAAAGTAGAAACTCGCCCGATTACAAAGGTATGTGTATTTTTTCCCTAGGCCATTCTGGTTAAGCGTTTGGAGCTGCAGAAGTGCGAAAAATTTGTTACATGCTCAACCATTTCTTAGCTTCAAACTCCCATATCTCGCGAACGGATTGACCAAACCCAAGAATACCTATTGCGTCTGAAAGTATAAGCTCTCCCGATTACAATGGTATGTGTATTTTTTCCCTAGGCGATTCTGGTTAAGCGTTTGGAGCAGCAGAATTGCGAAAAATTTGTTGTCTTCTGAACCCTTTCTTAGCTGCAAACTCCCATAACTCGCGAACGGATTTACCGAACCCTAAAATTCCTATCGCATATGAAAGTAGAAGCTCGCCCGATTACAAAGGTATGTGTATTTTTCCCCTAGGCCATTCTTGTTAAGCGTTTGGAGCAGCAGAATTGCGCAAAATTTGTTACATGCTCAACCATTTCTTAGCTTCAAACTCCCATATCTCGCGAACGGATTGACCAAACCCAAGAATACCTATTGCGTCTGAAAGTATAAGCTCTCCCGATTACAATGGTTTGTGTGTTTTTTCCCTAGGCCATTCTGGTTAAGCGTTTGGAGCAGCGGAAATGCGAACAATTTGTTGCCTTCTCAACCATTTCTTAGATTCAAGATCCCATATCTCGCGAACGTATTGACCAAACCCAAAAATTTCTATTGCATCTGAAAGTAGAAACTCGCCCGATTACAAATGTAAGTGTATTTTTTCCCTAGGCCATTCTGGTTAAGCGTTTGGAGCAGCAGGAGTGCGAAAAATTTTATGTCTTCTCAACCATTTCTTAGATTCAAACTCCCATATCTCGCAAACGGATTGACCAAACCCAAAAATTCCTGTTGCGTGTGAAAGTAGAAACTCTCCCGATTACAACGGTGTGTGTATTTTTTCCCTAGGCCATTCTGGTTAAGCGTTTGGAGCAGCAGAAGTGCGAAAAATTTGTTGCCTACTCAACCATTTCTTAGCTCAAACTCCCATATCACGCGAACAGAATGACGAAACCCAAAAATTCCTATTGCGTCTGAAAATAGTAACTCGCCCGATTACAACGGTATTTGTATTTTTTCCCTGGGCCATTCTGGTTAAGCGTTTGAAGCAGCAGAAGTGCGAAAAATTTGTTGCCTACTCAACCATTTCTTAGCTTCAAACTCCCATATCTCGAGAACGGATTGATCAGACCCAAAAATTTTTGCTGCGTCTGAAGGTAGAAACTCGCCCGATTACAACGGTATTTGTATTTTTTCCCTGGGCCATTCTGGTTAAGCGTTTGGAGCAGCGGAAGTGCGAACAATTTGTTGCCTTCTCAACCATTTCTTAGATTCAAGATGCCATATCTCGCGAACGTATTGGCCAAACCCAAAAATTTCTATTGCATCTGAAAGTAGAAACTCGCCCGATTACAAATGTAAGTGTATTTTTTCTTTAGGCCATTCTGGTTAAGCGTTTGGAGCAGCAGGAGTGCGAAAAATTTGTTGTCTTCTCAACTATTTCTTAGATTCAAACTCCCATATCTCGCAAACGGATTGACCAAACCCAAAAATTCCTGCTGCGAGTGAAAGTAGAAACTCTCCCGATTACAACGGCATGTGTATTTTTTCCCTAGGCCATCCTGGTCAAGCGTTTGGAGCAGCAGAAGTGCGCAAAATTTGTTGCCTTCTCAACCATTTCTTAGCCTCAAACTCCCATATCTCGCGAACGGATTGCCGAAGCCCAAAAATTTCTGCTGCGTCTGAAGGTTGAAACTCGCCCGATTACAACGGTATGAGTATTTTTTCCCTAGGCCATTCTGGTTAAGCGTTTGGAGCAGCAGAATTGCGAGCAATTTATTGCTTTCTCAACCATGTCCTAGCTTCAAACTCCCATATCTCGCAAACGGATTGACAAAACCCAAAAATTCCTGCTGCGTGTGAAAGTAGAAACTCTCCCGATTACAACGGTATGAGTATTTTTTCCCTAGGCGATTCTGGTTAAGCGTTTGGAGCAGCAGAAGTGCGAAAAATTTGTTGCCTACTCAACCATTTCTTAGCTCAAACTCCCATATCACGCGAACAGAATGACGAAACCCAAAAATTCCTATTGCGTCTGAAAATAGAAACTCGCCCGATTACAACGGTATTTGTATTTTTTCCCTGGGCCATTCTGGTTAAGCGTTTGGAGCAGCAGAAGTGCGAAAAATTTGTTGCCTACTCAACCATTTCTTTGCTTCAAACTCCCATATCTCGCGAACGGATTGACAAAACCTAAAAATTTCTATTTCGTCTGAAAGTAGAAACTCGCCCGATTACAACGGTATGTGTATTTTTTCCCTGGGCCATTCTGGTTAAGCGTTTGGAGCAGCAGAAGTGAGCAAAATTTGTTGCCTTCTCAACCATTTCTTAGTTTCAAACTCCCATATCTCGCGAACGGATTGACAAAACCCAAAAATTCCTATTGCATCTGAAAGCAGAAACTCTCCCGATTACAACTGTATGCGCATTTTTTCCCTAGGCCATTCTGGTTAAGCGTTTGGAGCAGCCGAAATGCGCAACATTTGTTGCCTACCCAACCATTTCTTAGCTTCAAACTCCCATATCTCGCGAACGGATTGACCAAACCCAAAAATTCCTATTGCATCTGGAAGTAGCAACTCGCTCGATTACAACGGTATGTGTATTTTTTCCTTAGGCCATTCTGGTTAAGCGTTTGGAGCAGCAGAATTACGCAAAATTTGCTGCCTTCTCAACCATTTCTTAGCTGCAATCTACCATATCTCGCGAACGGATTGACCGAACCCAAAAATTCCTATTGCGTATGAAAGTAGAAGCTCGCCGGTTACAAAGGAATGTGTATTTTTCCCCTAGGCCATTCTTGTTAAGCGTTTGGAGCAGCAGAATTGCGCAAAATTTGTTGCCTACTCAACCATTTCTTAGCTTCAAACTCCCAAATCTCGCGAACGGTTTGACCACACCCAAAAATTCCTGCTGCGTCTGAAAGTAGAAGCTCTCCCGATTACAACGGTATGTGTTTTTTTTCCGTAGGCCATTCTGGTTCAGCGTTTGGAGCAGCAGAAGTGCGCAAAATTTGTTACCTGCTCAACCATTTCTTAGCTTCAAACTCCCAAATCTCGCGAACGGTTTGACCACAGCCAAAAATTCCTGCTGCGTCTGAAGGTAGACGCTCGCCCGATTACAACGGTGTCTGTATTTTTTCCCTGGGCCATTCTGGTTAAGCGTTTGGAGCAGCAGAAGTGCGCAAAATGTGTTGTCTTCTGAACCATTTCTTAGCTGCAAACTCCCATATCTCGCGAACGGATTGACAAAACCCAAAAATTCCTATTGCATATGAAAGTAGAAGCTCGCCCGATTACAAAGGTATGTGTATTTTTCCCCTAGGGCATTCTTGTTAAGCGTTTGGAGCAACAGAATTGCGCCAAATATGTTGCCTACTCAACCATTTCTTAGCTTCAAACTCCCATATCTCGCGAATGGATTGACCAAACCTAAAAATTTCTATTTCGTCTGAAAGTAGAAACTCGCCCGATTACAACGGTATGTGTATTTTTTCCCTGGGCCATTCTGGTTAAGCGTTTGGAGCAGCAGAAGTGCGCAAAATTTGTTGTCGTCTCAACCATTTCTTAGCTTCAAACTCCCATATCTCGCGAATGGATTGACCAAACCTAAAAATTCATATTGCATCTGAAAGTAGAAACTCGCCCGATTACAAAGGTATGTGTATTTTTTCCCTAGGCCATTCTGGTTAAGCGTTTGGAGCTGCAGAAGTGCGAAAAATTTGTTGTCTTCTCAACCATTTCTTAGATTCAAACTCCAATATCTCGTGAACGGATTGACAAAACCGAAAAATTCCTATTGCATCTGAAAGCAGAAACTCTCCCGATTACAACTGTATGCGCATTTTTTCCCTAGGCCATTCTGGTTAAGCGTTTGGAGCAGCCGAAATGCGCAACATTTGTTGCCTACCCAACCATTTCTTAGCTTCAAACTCCCATATCTCGCGAACGGATTTACCAAACCCAAAAATTCCTATTGCATCTGAAAGTAGCAACTCGCTCGATTACAACGGTATGTGTATTTTTTCCCTAGGCCATTCTGGTTAAGCGCTTGGAGCAGCTGAATTACGCAAAATTTGCTGCCTTCTAAACCATTTCTTAGCTGCAATCTACCATATCTCGCGAACGGATTGACCGAACCCAAAAATTCCTATTGCGTATGAAAGTAGAAGCTCGCCGGTTACAAACGTATGTGTATTTTTCCCCTAGGCCATTCTTGTTAAGCGTTTGGAGCAGCAGAATTGCGCAAAATTTGTTGCCTACTCAACCATTTCTTAGCTTCAAACTCCCATATCTCGCGAACGGATTGACCAAACCCAAGAATACCTATTGCGTCTGAAAGTATAAGCTCTCCCGATTACAATGGTATGTGTATTTTTTCCCTAGGCGATTCTGGTTAAGCGTTTGGAGCAGCAGAATTGCGAAAAATTTGTTGTCTTCTGAACCCTTTCTTAGCTGCAAACTCCCATAACTCGCGAACGGATTTACCGAACCCTAAAATTCCTATCGCATATGAAAGTAGAAGCTCGCCCGATTACAAAGGTATGTGTATTTTTCCCCTAGGCCATTCTTGTTAAGCGTTTGGAGCAGCAGAATTGCGCAAAATTTGTTACATGCTCAACCATTTCTTAGCTTCAAACTCCCATATCTCGCGAACGGATTGACCAAACCCAAGAATACCTATTGCGTCTGAAAGTATAAGCTCTCCCGATTACAATGGTTTGTGTGTTTTTTCCCTAGGCCATTCTGGTTAAGCGTTTGGAGCAGCGGAAATGCGAACAATTTGTTGCCTTCTCAACCATTTCTTAGATTCAAGATCCCATATCTCGCGAACGTATTGACCAAACCCAAAAATTTCTATTGCATCTGAAAGTAGAAACTCGCCCGATTACAAATGTAAGTGTATTTTTTCCCTAGGCCATTCTGGTTAAGCGTTTGGAGCAGCAGGAGTGCGAAAAATTTTATGTCTTCTCAACCATTTCTTAGATTCAAACTCCGATATCTCGCAAACGGATTGACCAAACCCAAAAATTCCTGTTGCGTGTGAAAGTAGAAACTCTCCCGATTACAACGGTGTGTGTATTTTTTCCCTAGGCCATTCTGGTTAAGCGTTTGGAGCAGCAGAAGTGCGAAAAATTTGTTGCCTACTCAACCATTTCTTAGATTCAAACTCCCATATCTCGAGAACGGATTGATCAGACCCAAAAATTTCTGCTGCGTCTGAAGGTAGAAACTCGCCCGATTACAACGGTATGAGTATTTTTTCCCAAGGCCATTCTGGTTAAGCGTTTGGAGCAGCAGAATTGCGAGCAGTTTATTGCCTTCTCAACCATTTCCTAACTTCAATCTCCCATATCTCGCAAACGGTTTGACCCCAACCCAAAAATTCCTGCTGCGTGTGAAAGTAGAAACTCTCCCGATTACAACGGTATGAGTATTTTTTCCCTAGGCGATTCTGGTTAAGCGTTTGGAGCAGCAGAAGTGCGCAAAATTTGTTGCCAACTCAACCATTTCTTAGCTTCAAACTGCCATATCTCGAGAACGGACTGATCAAACCCAAAAATTTCTGCTGCGTCCGAAAGTAGAAACTCGCCCGATTACAACGGTATGAGTATTTTTTCCCTAGGCGATTCTGGTTAAGCGTTTGGAGCAGCAGAAGTGCGAAAAATTTGTTGCCTACTCAACCATTTCTTAGCTCAAACTCCCATATCACGCGAACAGAATGACGAAACCCAAAAATTCCTATTGCGTCTGAAAATAGTAACTCGCCCGATTACAACGGTATTTGTATTTTTTCCCTGGGCCATTCTGGTTAAGCGTTTGAAGCAGCAGAAGTGCGAAAAATTTGTTGCCTACTCAACCATTTCTTAGCTTCAAACTCCCATATCTCGAGAACGGATTGATCAGACCCAAAAATTTTTGCTGCGTCTGAAGGTAGAAACTCGCCCGATTACAACGGTATGAGTATTTTTTCCCTAGGCCATTCTGGTTAAGCGTTTGGAGCAGCAGAAGTGCGCAAAATTTGTTGCCTACTCAACCATTTCTTAGCTTCAAACTCCCGTATCTCGAGAACGCATTGATCAGACCCAAAAATTTCTGCTGCGTCTGAAGGTAGAAGCTCGCCCGATTACAACGGTATGAGTATTTTTTCCCTAGGCCATTCTAGTTAAGCGTTTGGAGCAGCAGAATTGCGAGCAATTTATTGCCTTCTCAACCATTTCCTAACTTCAGTCTCCCATATCTCGCAAACGGATTGACCACACCCAAAAATTCCTGCTGCGTGTGAATGTAGAAACTCTCCCGATTACAACGGTATGAGTATTTTTTCCCTAGGCGATTCTGGTTAAGCGTTTGGAGCAGCAGAAGTGCGCAAAATTTGTTGCCAACTCAACCATTTCTTAGCTTCAAACTCCCATATCTCGAGAACGGAATGATCAGACCAAAAAATTTCTGCTGCGTCCGAAAGTAGAAACTCGCCCGATTAGAACGGTATTTGTATTTTTTCCCTGGGCCATTCTGGTTAAGCGTTTGGAGCAGCGGAAGTGCGAACAATTTGTTGCCTTCTCAACCATTTCTTAGATTCAAGATGCCATATCTCGCGAACGTATTGGCCAAACCCAAAAATTTCTATTGCATCTGAAAGTAGAAACTCGCCGGATTACAAATGTAAGTGTATTTTTTCCCTAGGCCATTCTGGTTAAGCGTTTGGAGCAGCAGGAGTGCGAAAAATTTGTTGTCTTCTCAACTATTTCTTAGATTCAAACTCCCATATCTCGCAAACGGATTGACCAAACCCAAAAATTCCTGCTGCGAGTGAAAGTAGAAACTCTCCCGATTACAACGGCATGTGTATTTTTTCCCTAGGCCATCCTGGTCAAGCGTTTGGAGCAGCAGAAGTGCGCAAAATTTGTTGCCTTCTCAACCATTTCTTAGCCTCAAACTCCCATATCTCGCGAACGGATTGCCGAAGCCCAAAAATTTCTGCTGCGTCTGAAGGTAGAAACTCGCCCGATTACAACGGTATGAGTATTTTTTCCCTAGGCCATTCTGGTTAAGCGTTTGGAGCAGCCGAAATGCGCAACATTTGTTGCCTACCCAACCATTTCTTAGCTTCAAACTCCCATATCTCGCGAACGGATTGACCAAACCCAAAAATTCCTATTGCATCTGGAAGTAGCAACTCGCTCGATTACAACGGTATGTGTATTTTTTCCTTAGGCCATTCTGGTTAAGCGTTTGGAGCAGCAGAATTACGCAAAATTTGCTGCCTTCTCAACCATTTCTTAGCTGCAATCTACCATATCTCGCGAACGGATTGACCGAACCCAAAAATTCCTATTGCGTATGAAAGTAGAAGCTCGCCGGTTACAAAGGAATGTGTATTTTTCCCCTAGGCCATTCTTGTTAAGCGTTTGGAGCAGCAGAATTGCGCAAAATTTGTTGCCTACTCAACCATTTCTTAGCTTCAAACTCCCAAATCTCGCGAACGGTTTGACCACACCCAAAAATTCCTGCTGCGTCTGAAAGTAGAAGCTCTCCCGATTACAACGGTATGTGTTTTTTTTCCGTAGGCCATTCTGGTTCAGCGTTTGGAGCAGCAGAAGTGCGCAAAATTTGTTACCTGCTCAACCATTTCTTAGCTTCAAACTCCCATATCTCGCGAATGGATTGACCAAACCTAAAAATTCATATTGCATCTGAAAGTAGAAACTCGCCCGATTACAAAGGTATGTGTATTTTTTCCCTAGGCCATTCTGGTTAAGCGTTTGGAGCTGCAGAAGTGCGAAAAATTTGTTGTCTTCTCAACCATTTCTTAGATTCAAACTCCAATATCTCGTGAACGGATTGACAAAACCGAAAAATTCCTATTGCATCTGAAAGCAGAAACTCTCCCGATTACAACTGTATGCGCATTTTTTCCCTAGGCCATTCTGGTTAAGCGTTTGGAGCAGCCGAAATGCGCAACATTTGTTGCCTACCCAACCATTTCTTAGCTTCAAACTCCCATATCTCGCGAACGGATTTACCAAACCCAAAAATTCCTATTGCATCTGAAAGTAGCAACTCGCTCGATTACAACGGTATGTGTATTTTTTCCCTAGGCCATTCTGGTTAAGCGCTTGGAGCAGCTGAATTACGCAAAATTTGCTGCCTTCTAAACCATTTCTTAGCTGCAATCTACCATATCTCGCGAACGGATTGACCGAACCCAAAAATTCCTATTGCGTATGAAAGTAGAAGCTCGCCGGTTACAAACGTATGTGTATTTTTCCCCTAGGCCATTCTTGTTAAGCGTTTGGAGCAGCAGAATTGCGCAAAATTTGTTGCCTACTCAACCATTTCTTAGCTTCAAACTCCCAAATCTCGCGAACGGTTTGACCACACCCAAAAATTCCTGCTGCGTCTGAAGGTAGACACTCGCCCGATTACAACGTTGTGTGTATTTTTTCCCTGGGCCATTCTGGTTAAGCGTTTGGAGCAGCAGAAATGCGCAAAATGTGTTGTCTTCTGAACCATTTCTCAGCTGCAAACTCCCATATCTCGCGAACGGATTGCCAAACCCAAAAATTCCTATTGCGTCTGAAAGTAGAAGCTCTCCCTATTACCACGGTATGTGTATTTTTTCCCTAGGCCATTCTGGTTCTGCGTTTGGAGCAGCAGAAGTGCGCAAAATTTGTTACCTGCTCAACCATTTCTTAGCTTCAAACTCCCATATCTCGCGAACGGATTGACAAAATCCAAGAATTCCTATTGCGTCTGAAAGTATAAGCTCTCCCGATTACAGTGGTATGTTTATTTTTTCCCTAGGCCATTCTGGTTAAGCGTTTGGAGCAGCAGAAATGCGAAAAATTTGTTGTCTTCTGAAACATTTCTTAGCTGCAAACTCCCATATCTCGCGAACGGATTGAAAAAACCCAAAAATTCCAATTGCATATGAAAGTAGAAGCTCTCCCTATTACCACGGTATGTGTATTTTTTCCCTAGGCCATTCTGGTTAAGCGTTTGGAGCAGCAGAAATGCGAAAAATTTGTTGTCTACTGAACCATTTCTTAGCTGCAAACTCCCATATTTCGCGAACGGATTGACCAAGCCTAAAAATTCCTATTGCATCTGAAAGTAGAAACTCGCCCGATTACAAAGGTATGTGTATTTTTTCCCTAGGCCATTCTGGTTAAGCGTTTGGAGCTGCAGAAGTGCGAAAAATTTGTTACATGCTCAACCATTTCTTAGCTTCAAACTCCCATATCTCGCGAACGGATTGACCAAACCCAAGAATACCTATTGCGTCTGAAAGTATAAGCTCTCCCGATTACAATGGTATGTGTATTTTTTCCCTAGGCGATTCTGGTTAAGCGTTTGGAGCAGCAGAATTGCGAAAAATTTGTTGTCTTCTGAACCCTTTCTTAGCTGCAAACTCCCATAACTCGCGAACGGATTTACCGAACCCTAAAATTCCTATTGCATATGAAAGTAGAAGCTCGCCCGATTACAAAGGTATGTGTATTTTTCCCCTAGGCCATTCTGGTTAAGCGTTTGGAGCGGCAGGAGTGCGAAAAATTTTATGTCTTCTCAACCATTTCTTAGATTCAAACTCCCATATCTCGCAAACGGATTGACCAAACCCAAAAATTCCTGTTGCGTGTGAAAGTAGAAACTCTCCCGATTACAACGGTGTGTGTATTTTTTCCCTAGGCCATTCTGGTTAAGCGTTTGGAGCAGCAGAAGTGCGAAAAATTTGTTGCCTACTCAACCATTTCTTAGCTTCAAACTCCCATATCTCGAGAACGGATTGATCAGACCCAAAAACTTCTGCTGCGTCTGAAGGTAGAAACTCGTCCGATTACAACGGTATGAGTATTTTTTCCCTAGGCCATTCTGGTTAAGCGTTTGGAGCAGCAGAATTGCGAGCAGTTTATTGCCGTCTCAACCATTTCCTAACTTCAATCTCCCATATCTCGCAAACGGATTGACCCCAACCCAAAAATTCCTGCTGCGTGTGAAAGTAGAAACTCTCCCGATTACAACGGTATGAGTATTTTTTCCCTAGGCGATTCTGGTTAAGCGTTTGGAGCAGCAGAAGTGCGCAAAATTTGTTGCCAACTCAACCATTTCTTAGCTTCAAACTCCCATATCTCGAGAACGGACTGATCAAACCCAAAAATTTCTGCTGCGTCCGAAAGTAGAAACTCGCCCGATTACAACGGTATGAGTATTTTTTCCCTAGGCGATTCTGGTTAAGCGTTTGGAGCAGCAGAAGTGCGAAAAATTTGTTGCCTACTCAACCATTTCTTAGCTCAAACTCCCATATCACGCGAACAGAATGACGAAACCCAAAAATTCCTATTGCGTCTGAAAATAGTAACTCGCCCGATTACAACGGTATTTGTATTTTTTCCCTGGGCCATTCTGGTTAAGCGTTTGAAGCAGCAGAAGTGCGAAAAATTTGTTGCCTTCTCAACCATTTCTTAGCCTCAAACTCCCATATCTCGCGAACGGATTGCCGAAGCCCAAAAATTTCTGCTGCGTCTGAAGGTTGAAACTCGCCCGATTACAACGGTATGAGTATTTTTTCCCTAGGCCATTCTGGTTAAGCGTTTGGAGCAGCAGAATTGTGAGCAATTTATTGCCTTCTCAACCATGTCCTAGCTTCAAACTCCCATATCTCGCAAACGGATTGACCAAACCCAAAAATTCCTGCTGCGAGTGAAAGTAGAAACTCTCCCGATTACAACGGCATGTGTATTTTTTCCCTAGGCCATCCTGGTCAAGCGTTTGGAGCAGCAGAAGTGCACAAAATTTGTTGCCTTCTCAACCATTTCTTAGCCTCAAACTCCCATATCTCGCGAACGGATTGCCGAAGCCCAAAAATTTCTGCTGCGTCTGAAGGTTGAAACTCGCCCGATTACAACGGTATGAGTATTTTTTCCCTAGGCCATTCTGGTTAAGCGTTTGGAGCAGCAGAATTGTGAGCAATTTATTGCCTTCTCAACCATGTCCTAGCTTCAAACTCCCATATGTCGCAAACGGATTGACAAAACCCAAAAATTCCTGCTGCGTGTGAAAGTAGAAACTCTCCCGATTACAACGGTATGAGTATTTTTTCCCTAGGCGATTCTGGTTAAGCGTTTGGAGCAGCAGAAGTGCGAAAAATTTGTTGCCTACTCAACCATTTCTTAGCTCAAACTCCCATATCACGCGAACAGAATGACGAAACCCAAAAATTCCTATTGCGTCTGAAAATAGAAACTCGCCCGATTACAACGGTATTTGTATTTTTTCCCTGGGCCATTCTGGTTAAGCGTTTGGAGCAGCAGAAGTGCGAAAAATTTGTTGCCTACTCAACCATTTCTTAGCTTCAAACTCCCATATCTCGAGAACGGACTGATCAGACCCAAAAATTTCTGCTGCGTCCGAAAGTAGAAACTCGCCCGATTACAACGGTATGACTATTTTTTCTCTAGGCGATTCTGGTTAAGCGTTTGGAGCAGCAGAAGTGCGAAAAATTTGTTGCCTACTCAACCATTTCTTAGCTCAAACTCCCATATCACGCGAACAGAATGACGAAACCCAAAAATTCCTATTGCGTCTGAAAATAGAAACTCGCCCGATTACAACGATATTTGTATTTTTTCACTGGGCCATCCTGGTCAAGCGTTTGGAGCAGCAGAAGTGCGCAAAATTTGTTGCCTTCTCAACCATTTCTTAGCCTCAAACTCCCATATCTCGCGAACGGATTGCCGAAGCCCAAAAATTTCTGCTGCGTCTGAAGGTAGAAACTCGCCCGATTACAACGGTATGAGTACTTTTTCCCTAGGCCATTCTGGTTAAGCGTTTGGAGCAGCAGAATTGCGAGCAATTTATTGCCTTCTCAACCATGTCCTAGCTTCAAACTCCCATATCTCGCAAACGGATTGACAAAACCCAAAAATTCCTGCTGCGTGTGAAAGTAGAAACTCTCCCGATTACAACGGTATGAGTATTTTTTCCCTAGGCGATTCTGGTTAAGCGTTTGGAGCAGCAGAAGTGCGAAAAATTTGTTGCCTACTCAACCATTTCTTAGCTCAAACTCCCATATCACGAGAACAGAATGACGAAACCCAAAAATTCCTATTGCGTCTGAAAGTAGAAACTCGCACGATTACAACGGTATTTGTATTTTTTCCCTGGGCCATTCTGGTTAAGCGTTTGGAGCAGCAGAAGTGCGAAAAATTTGTTGCCTACTCAACCATTTCTTAGCTTCAAACTCCCATATCTCGAGAACGGATTGATCAGACCCAAAAATTTCTGCTGCGTCTGAAGGTAGAAACTCGCCCGATTACAACGGTATGAGTATTTTTTCCCTAGGCCATTCTGGTTAAGCGTTTGGAGCAGCAGAATTGCGAGCAATTTATTGCCTTCTCAACCATGTCCTAGCTTCAAACTCCCATATCTCGCAAACGGATTGACAAAACCCAAAAATTCCTGCTGCGTGAGAAAGTAGAAACTCTCCCGATTACAACGGTATGAGTATTTTTTCCCTAGGCGATTCTGGTTAAGCGTTTGGAGCAGCAGAAGTGCGCAAAATTTGTTGCCAACTCAATCATTTCTTAGCTTCAAACTCCCATATCTCGAGAACGGACTGATCAGACCCAAAAATTTCTGCTGCGTCCGAAAGTAGAAACTCGCCCGATTACAACGGTATGACTATTTTTTCCCTAGGCGATTCTGGTTAAGCGTTTGGAGCAGCAGAAGTGCGAAAAATTTGTTGCCTACTCAACCATTTCTTAGCTCAAACTCCCATATCACGCGAACAGAATGACGAAACCCAAAAATTCCTATTGCGTCTGAAAATAGAAACTCGCCCGATTACAACGGTATTTGTATTTTTTCCCTGGGCCATTCTGGTTAAGCGTTTGGAGCAGCAGAATTGCGAGCAATTTATTGCCTTCTCAACCATGTCCTAGCTTCAAACTCCCATATCTCGCAAACGGATTGACCAAACCCAAAAATTCCTGCTGCGTGTGAAAGTAGAAACTCTCCCGATTACAACGGGGTGTGTGTTTTTTCCCTAGGCCATTCTGGTTAAGCGTTTGGAGCAGCAGAAGTGCGCAAAATTTGTTGCCTACTCAACCATTTCTTAGCTTCAAACTCCCATATCTCGAGAACGCATTGATCAGACCCAAAAATTTCTGCTGCGTCTGAAGGTAGAAACTCGCCCGATTACAACGGTATGAGTATTTTTTCCCTAGGCCATTCTGGTTAAGCGTTTGGAGCAGCAGAATTGCGAGCAATTTATTGCCTTCTCAACCATTTCCTAACTTCAGTCTCCCATATCTCGCAAACGGATTGACCACACCCAAAAATTCCTGCTGCGTGTGAAAGTAGAAACTCTCCCGATTACAACGGTATGAGTATTTTTTCCCTAGGCGATTCTGGTTAAGCGTTTGGAGCAGCAGAAGTGCGCAAAATTTGTTGCCAACTCAACCATTTCTTAGCTCAAACTCCCATATCACGCGAACAGAATGACGAAACCCAAAAATTCCTATTGCGTCTGAAAATAGAAACTCGCCCGATTACAACGGTATTTGTATTTTTTCCCTGGGCCATTCTGGTTAAGCGTTTGAAGCAGCAGAAGTGCGAAAAATTTGTTGCCTTCTCAACCATTTCTTAGCCTCAAACTCCCATATCTCGCGAACGGATTGCCGAAGCCCAAAAATTTCTGCTGCGTCTGAAGGTTGAAACTCGCCCGATTACAACGGTATGAGTATTTTTTCCCTAGGCCATTCTGGTTAAGCGTTTGGAGCAGCAGAATTGTGAGCAATTTATTGCCTTCTCAACCATGTCCTAGCTTCAAACTCCCATATCTCGCAAACGGATTGACCAAACCCAAAAATTCCTGCTGCGAGTGAAAGTAGAAACTCTCCCGATTACAACGGCATGTGTATTTTTTCCCTAGGCCATCCTGGTCAAGCGTTTGGAGCAGCAGAAGTGCACAAAATTTGTTGCCTTCTCAACCATTTCTTAGCCTCAAACTCCCATATCTCGCGAACGGATTGCCGAAGCCCAAAAATTTCTGCTGCGTCTGAAGGTTGAAACTCGCCCGATTACAACGGTATGAGTATTTTTTCCCTAGGCCATTCTGGTTAAGCGTTTGGAGCAGCAGAATTGTGAGCAATTTATTGCCTTCTCAACCATGTCCTAGCTTCAAACTCCCATATGTCGCAAACGGATTGACAAAACCCAAAAATTCCTGCTGCGTGTGAAAGTAGAAACTCTCCCGATTACAACGGTATGAGTATTTTTTCCCTAGGCGATTCTGGTTAAGCGTTTGGAGCAGCAGAAGTGCGAAAAATTTGTTGCCTACTCAACCATTTCTTAGCTCAAACTCCCATATCACGCGAACAGAATGACGAAACCCAAAAATTCCTATTGCGTCTGAAAATAGAAACTCGCCCGATTACAACGGTATTTGTATTTTTTCCCTGGGCCATTCTGGTTAAGCGTTTGGAGCAGCAGAAGTGCGAAAAATTTGTTGCCTACTCAACCATTTCTTAGCTTCAAACTCCCATATCTCGAGAACGGACTGATCAGACCCAAAAATTTCTGCTGCGTCCGAAAGTAGAAACTCGCCCGATTACAACGGTATGACTATTTTTTCTCTAGGCGATTCTGGTTAAGCGTTTGGAGCAGCAGAAGTGCGAAAAATTTGTTGCCTACTCAACCATTTCTTAGCTCAAACTCCCATATCACGCGAACAGAATGACGAAACCCAAAAATTCCTATTGCGTCTGAAAATAGAAACTCGCCCGATTACAACGATATTTGTATTTTTTCACTGGGCCATCCTGGTCAAGCGTTTGGAGCAGCAGAAGTGCGCAAAATTTGTTGCCTTCTCAACCATTTCTTAGCCTCAAACTCCCATATCTCGCGAACGGATTGCCGAAGCCCAAAAATTTCTGCTGCGTCTGAAGGTAGAAACTCGCCCGATTACAACGGTATGAGTACTTTTTCCCTAGGCCATTCTGGTTAAGCGTTTGGAGCAGCAGAATTGCGAGCAATTTATTGCCTTCTCAACCATGTCCTAGCTTCAAACTCCCATATCTCGCAAACGGATTGACAAAACCCAAAAATTCCTGCTGCGTGTGAAAGTAGAAACTCTCCCGATTACAACGGTATGAGTATTTTTTCCCTAGGCGATTCTGGTTAAGCGTTTGGAGCAGCAGAAGTGCGAAAAATTTGTTGCCTACTCAACCATTTCTTAGCTCAAACTCCCATATCACGAGAACAGAATGACGAAACCCAAAAATTCCTATTGCGTCTGAAAGTAGAAACTCGCACGATTACAACGGTATTTGTATTTTTTCCCTGGGCCATTCTGGTTAAGCGTTTGGAGCAGCAGAAGTGCGAAAAATTTGTTGCCTACTCAACCATTTCTTAGCTTCAAACTCCCATATCTCGAGAACGGATTGATCAGACCCAAAAATTTCTGCTGCGTCTGAAGGTAGAAACTCGCCCGATTACAACGGTATGAGTATTTTTTCCCTAGGCCATTCTGGTTAAGCGTTTGGAGCAGCAGAATTGCGAGCAATTTATTGCCTTCTCAACCATGTCCTAGCTTCAAACTCCCATATCTCGCAAACGGATTGACAAAACCCAAAAATTCCTGCTGCGTGAGAAAGTAGAAACTCTCCCGATTACAACGGTATGAGTATTTTTTCCCTAGGCGATTCTGGTTAAGCGTTTGGAGCAGCAGAATTGCGCAAAATTTGTTGCCAACTCAATCATTTCTTAGCTTCAAACTCCCATATCTCGAGAACGGACTGATCAGACCCAAAAATTTCTGCTGCGTCCGAAAGTAGAAACTCGCCCGATTACAACGGTATGACTATTTTTTCCCTAGGCGATTCTGGTTAAGCGTTTGGAGCAGCAGAAGTGCGAAAAATTTGTTGCCTACTCAACCATTTCTTAGCTCAAACTCCCATATCACGCGAACAGAATGACGAAACCCAAAAATTCCTATTGCGTCTGAAAATAGAAACTCGCCCGATTACAACGGTATTTGTATTTTTTCCCTGGGCCATTCTGGTTAAGCGTTTGGAGCAGCAGAATTGCGAGCAATTTATTGCCTTCTCAACCATGTCCTAGCTTCAAACTCCCATATCTCGCAAACGGATTGACCAAACCCAAAAATTCCTGCTGCGTGTGAAAGTAGAAACTCTCCCGATTACAACGGGGTGTGTGTTTTTTCCCTAGGCCATTCTGGTTAAGCGTTTGGAGCAGCAGAAGTGCGCAAAATTTGTTGCCTACTCAACCATTTCTTAGCTTCAAACTCCCATATCTCGAGAACGCATTGATCAGACCCAAAAATTTCTGCTGCGTCTGAAGGTAGAAACTCGCCCGATTACAACGGTATGAGTATTTTTTCCCTAGGCCATTCTGGTTAAGCGTTTGGAGCAGCAGAATTGCGAGCAATTTATTGCCTTCTCAACCATTTCCTAACTTCAGTCTCCCATATCTCGCAAACGGATTGACCACACCCAAAAATTCCTGCTGCGTGTGAAAGTAGAAACTCTCCCGATTACAACGGTATGAGTATTTTTTCCCTAGGCGATTCTGGTTAAGCGTTTGGAGCAGCAGAAGTGCGCAAAATTTGTTGCCAACTCAACCATTTCTTAGCTTCAAACTCCCATATCTCGAGAACGGAATGATCAGACCAAAAAATTTCTGCTGCGTCCGAAATTAGAAACTCGCCCGATTAGAACGGTATTTGTATTTTTTCCCTGGGCCATTCTGTTTAACCGTTTGGAGCAGCAGAAGTGCGAACAATTTGTTGCCTTCTCAAACATTTCTTAGCTTCAAACTCCCATATCTCGCGTACGGATTGACCAAACCCAAAAACTTCTGCTGCGTCTGAAAGTAGAAACTCGCCCGATTACAGATGTAAGTGTATTTTTTCCCTAGGCCATTCTGGTTAAGCGTTTGGAGCAGCAGAATTGCGAGCAATTTATTGCCTTCTCAACCATTTCCTAACTTCAATCTCCCATATCTCGCAAACGGATTGACCGAACCCAAAAATTTCTGCTGCGTCTGAAAGTAGAAGCTCGCCCGATTACAACGTTATGAGTATATTTTCCCTATGCCATTCTGGTTAAGCGTTTGGAGCAGCAGAAGTGCGAAAAATTTGTTGCCTTCTCAACCATTTCTTAGCCTCAAACTCCCACATCTCGCGGACGGATTGACCAAACCCAAAAATTCCTATTGCGTCTGAAAGTAGAAACTCGCCCGAATACAACGGTATGTCTATTTTTCCCTAGGCCATTCTGGTTAAGCGATTGGTGCAACAGAATTGCGAAAAATTTGTTGCCTTCTCAACCATTTCTTAGCTTCAAACACCCACATCTCGCGAACGGATTGACCAAACCCAAAAATTCCTCTTGCGTCTGAAAGTAGAAACTCGCCCGAATACAACGGTATGTCTATTTTTTCCCTAGGCCATTCTGGTTAAGCGTTTGGAGCAGCAGAATTGCGAAAAATTTGTTTCCTTCTCAACCATTACTTAGCTTCAAACTCCCATATCTCGCGCACGGATTCGCCAAATCCAAAAGTTAATATTTCGTCTGAAAGTAGAAACACTCACGATTACAACGGTATGAGTATTTTTTCCCGAGGCCATTCTGGTTAAGCGATTGGTGCAACAGAATTGCGAAAAATTTGTTGCCTTCTCAACCATTTCTTAGCTTCAAACACCCATATCTCGCGAACGGATTGACCAAACCCAAAAATTCCTATTGCGTCTGAAAGTAGAAACTCGCCCGAATACAACGGTATGTCTATTTTTTCCCTAGGCCATTCTGGTTAAGCGTTTGGAACAGCGGAAGTGCGAACAATTTGTTGCCTTCTCAACCATTTCTTAGATTCAAGCTCCCATATCTCGCGAACGTATTGAACAAACCCAAAAATTCCTATTGCATCTGAAAGTAGAAACTCGCCCGATTACAAATGTAAGTGTATTTTTTCCCTAGGCCATTCTGGTTATGCGTTTGGAGCAGCAGGAGTGCGAAAAATTTGTTGTCTTCTCAACCATTTCTTAGATTCAAACTCCCATATCTCCGGAACGGATTGACCAAACCCAAAAATCCTGCTGCGTCTGAAAGTAGACACTCGCCCGATTACAACGTTATGGGTATATTTTCCCTAGGCCATTCTGGTTAAGCGTTTGGTGCAGCAGAAGTGCAAAAATTTGTTGCCTTCTCAACCATTTCTTAGCCTCAAACTCCCATATCTCGCGAACGGATTGCCGAAACCCAAAAATTTCTGCTGCGTCTGAAAGTAGAAACGCGCCCGTTTACAACGGTATGAGTATTTTTTCCCTAGGCCATTCTGGTTAAGCGATTGGTGCAACAGAATTGCGAAGAATTTGTTGCCTTTTCAAACATTTCTTAGCTTCAAACTCCCATATCTCGCGAACGGATTGACCAAACCCAGAACTTCCTATTGCGTCTGAAAGTAGAAACTCGCCCGATTACAACGGTATATCTATTTTTTCCCTGGGCCATTCTGGTTAATCGTTTGGGGCAGCAGAATTGCGAACAATTTGTTGCCTTCTCAAACATTTCTTAGCTTCAAACTCCCATATCTCGCGAACGGATTGACCAAACCCGAAAATTTCTGCTGCGTCTGAAAGTAGAAACTCGCCCGATTACAACGGTATGTCTATATTTTCCCTAGGCCATTCTGGTTAAGCGTTTGGAGCAGCAGAATTGCGAAAAATTTGTTGCCTTTTCAAACACTTCTTAGCTTCAAACTCCCATATCTCGCGAACGGATTGACCAAACCCAGAACTTCCTATTGCGTCTGAAAGTAGAAACTCGCCCGAAAACAACGGTATATCCATTTTTTCCCTGGGCCATTCTGGTTAATCGTTTGGAGCAGCAGAAGTGCGAACAATTTGTTGCCTTCTCAAACATTTCTTAGCTTCAAACTCCCATATCTCGCGAACGGATTGACCAAACCCAAAAATTTCTGCTGCGTCTGAAAACTCGGCCGATTACAACGGTATGTCTATATTTTCCCGGGGCCATTCTGTTTAAGCGTTTGGAACAGCGGAAGTGCGAACAATTTGTTGCCTTCTCAACCATTTCTTAGATTCAAACACCCATATCTCCGGAACGGATTGACCAAACCCAAAAATCTTGCTGCGTCTGAAAGTAGACACTTGCCCGATTACAACGTTATGGGTATATTTTCCCTAGGCCATTCTGGTTAAGCGTTTGGTGCAGCAGAAGTGCAAAAAATTTGTTGCCTTCTCAACCATTTCTTAGCTTCAAACACCCACATCTCGCGAACGGATTGACCAAACCCAAAAATTCCTATTGCGTCTGAAAGTAGAAACTCGCCCGAATACAACGGTATGTCTATTTTTTCCCTAGGCCATTCTGGTTAAGCGATTGGTGCAACAGAATTGCGAAAAATTTGTTGCCTTCTCAACCATTTCTTAGCTTCAAACTCCCATATCTCGCGCACGGATTCGCCAAATCCAAAAGTTAATATTTCGTCTGAAAGTAGAAACACTCATGATTACAACGGTATGAGTATTTTTTCCCTAGGCCATTCTGGTTAAGCGATTGGTGCAACAGAATTGCGAAAAATTTGTTGCCTTCTCAACCATTTCTTAGCATCAAGCTCCCATATCTCGCGAACATATTGACCAAACCCAAAAATTCCTATTGCATCTGAAATTAGAAACTCGCCCGATTACAAAGGTAAGTGTATTTTTTCCCTAGGCCATTCTGGTTGAGCATTTGGAGCAGCAGAAGTGCGAAAAATTTGTTGCCTTCTCAACCATTTCTTAGCTTCAAACACCCACATCTCGCGAACGGATTGACCAAACCCAAAAATTCCTATTGCGTCTGAAAGTAGAAACTCGCCCGATTACAACGGTATATCTATTTTTTCCCTGGGCCATTCTGGTTAATCGTTTGGGGCAGCAGAATTGCGAACAATTTGTTGCCTTCTCAAACATTTCTTAGCTTCAAACTCCCATATCTCGCGAACGGATTGACCAAACCCTAAAATTTCTGCTGCGTCTGAAAGTAGAAACTCGCCCGATTACAACGGTATGTTTATATTTTCCCTGGGCCATTCTGGTTAAGCGTTTGGAGCAGCGGAAGTGCGAACAATTTGTTGCCTTCTCAACCATTTCTTAGCATCAAGCTCCCATATCTCGCGAACATATTGACCAAACCCAAAAATTCCTATTGCATCTGAAATTAGAAACTCGCCCGATTACAAAGGTAAGTGTATTTTTTCCCTAGGCCATTCTTGTTGAGCATTTGGAGCAGCAGAAGTGCGAAAAATTTGTTGTCTTCTCAACCATTTCTTAGATTTAAACTCCCATATCTCGCGAACGGATTGACCAAAGCTAAAAATGCCTGCTGCGTCTGAAAGTAGACACTCGCCCGATTACAACGTTATGAGTATATTTTCCCTAGGCCATTCTGGTTAAGCGTTTGGAGCAGCAGAAGGGCGAAAAATTTGTTGCCTTCTCAACCATTTCTTAGCCTCAAACTCCCATATCTCGCGAACGGATTGCCGAAACCCAAAAATTTCTGCTGCGTCTGAATGTAGAAACTCGCCCGATTACAAAAGTAAGTGTATTTCTTCCCTTGGCCATTCTGGTTAAGCGTTTGGAGCAGCAGAAATGCGCAAAATGTGTTGCCTGTTCAACCATTTCTTAGTTTCAAACTCCCATATCTCGCGAACGGATTGAACAAACCCAAAAATTCCTATTGCGTCTGAAAGTAGAAACTCGCCCGATTACAGCGGTATGTCTATTTTTTCCCTGGGCCATTCTGGTCAAGCGTTTGGAGCAGTGGAAGTGCGAAAAATTTGTTGTCTTCTCAACCATTTTATAGCTTCAAACTTCCATATCTCCTGAACGGTTTGACCAAACCCAAAAATTCCTGCTGCATGTGAAAGTAGACACTCGCCCGATTACAACGGTATGTGTATTTTATCCGTAGGCCATTCTGGTTAAGCGTTTGGAGCAGCAGAATTGCGAAAAATTTGTTGCCTTTTCAACCATTTCTTAGCTTCAAACTCCGACATCTCGCGAACGGATTGACCGAACCCAAAAATTACTGCTGCGACTGAAAGTAGAAGCTCGCCCGTTTACAACGTTATGAGTATATTTTCCCTATGCCATTCTGGTTAGGCGTTTGGAGCAGCAGAAGTGCGAAAAATTTGTTGCCTTCACAACCATTTCTTAGCCTCAAACGCCCATATCTCGCGAACGGATTGCCGAAACCCAAAAATTTCTGTTGCGTCTGAAAGTAGAAACTCGCCCGATTACAACAGTATGCGTATTTTTATCCTCGGCCATTCTGGTTAAGCGATTGGTGCAGCAGAAATGTGAAAAATTTGTTGTCTTCTCAACCATTTCTTAGCTTCAAACTCCCATATCTCGCGCACGGATTCGCCAAATCCAAAAGTTAATATTTCGTCTGAAAGTAGAAACACTCATGATTACAACGGTATGCGTATTTTTTTCCTCGGCCATTCTGGTTGAGCGTTTGGAGCAGCAGAAGTGCGAAAAATTTGTTGTCTTCTCAACCATTTCTTAGCTTCAAACTTCCATATCTCGCGGACGGTTTGACCAAACACAAGAATTCCTGCTGCGTGTGAAAGTAGACACTCGCCCGATTACAACGGTATGTGTATTTCTTCCCTAGGCCATTCTGGTTAAGCGTTTGGAGCAGCAGAATTGCGAAAAATTTGTTGCCTTTTCAACCATTTCTTAGCTTCAAACTCCGATATCTCGCGAACGGATTGACCGAACCCAAAAATTTCTACTGCGTCTGAAAGTAGAAACTCGCCCGATTACAGCGGTATGTCTATTTTTTCCCTGGGCCATTCTGGTTAAGCGTTTGGAGCAGCAGAATTGCGATCAATTTGTGACCTTCTCAACCATTTCTTAGATTCAAACTCCCATATCTCGCGCACGGATTCGCCAAATCCAAAAGTTAATATTTCGTCTGAAAGTAGAAACACTCATGATTACAACGGTATGCGTATTTTTTTCCTCGGCCATTCTGGTTAAGCGATTGGAGCAGCAGAATTGCGAAAAATTTGTTGCCTTCTCAAGCATCTCTTAGCTTCAAACTCCCATATCTCGCGAACGGATTGACCTAACCCAAAAATTCCTATTGCGTCTGAAAGTAGAAACTCGCCCGATTACAGCGGTATGTCTATTTTTTCCCTGGGCCGTTCTGGTTAAGCGTTTGGAGCAGCAGAATTGCGAACAATTTGTGACCTTCTCAACCATTTCTTAGGTTCAAACTCCCATATCTCGCGAACGGATTGACCGAACCCAAAAATTTCTGCTGCGACTGAAAGTAGAAACTCGCCCGATTACAACGTTATGAGTATATTTTCCCTAGGCCATTCTGGTTAAGCGTTTGGAGCAGCAGAAATGTGAAAAATTTGTTGCCTTCTCAACCATTTCTTAGCTTCAAACTCCCATATCTCGCGCACGGATTCGCCAAATCCAAAAGTTAATATTTCGTCTGAAAGTAGAAATACTCACGATTACAACGGTATGCGTATTTTTTTCCTCGGCCATTCTGGTTGAGCGTTTGGAGCAGCAGAAGTGCGAAAAATTTGTTGTCCTCTCAACCATTTCTTAGCTTCAAACTTCCATATCTCGGGGACGGTTTGACCAAACACAAGAATTCCTGCTGCGTGTGAAAGTAGACACTCGCCCGATTACAACGGTATGCGTATTTTTTCCCTAGGCTATTCTGGTTAAGCGTTTGCAGCAGCAGAATTGCGAAAAATTTGTTGCCTTTTCAACCATTTCTTAGCTTCAAACTCCGATATCTCGCGAACGGATTGACCGAACCCAAAAATTTCTGCTGCGTCTGAATGTAGAAACTTGCCCGATTACAAAGGTAAGTGTATTTTCTCCCTAGTCCATTCTGGTTAAGCGTTTGGAGCAGTGGAAGTTCGAAAAATTTGTTGTCTTCTCAACCATTTTATAGCTTCAAACTTCCATATCTCCTGAACGGTTTGACCAAACCCAAAAATTCCTGCTGCATGTGAAAGTAGACACTCGCCCGATTACAACGGTATGTGTATTTTATCCGTAGGCCATTCTGGTTAAGCGTTTGGAGCAGCAGAATTGCAAAAAATTTGTTGCCTTTTCAACCATTTCTTAGCTTCAAACTCCGATATCTCGCGAACGGATTGACCGAACCCAAAAATTTCTGCTGCGACTGAAAGTAGAAGCTCGCCCGATTACAACGTTATGAGTATATTTTCCCTAGGCCATTCTGGTTAAGCGTTTGGAGCAGCAGAAGTGCGAAAAATTTGTTGCCTTCTCAACCATTTCTTAGCCTCAAACTCCCATATCTCGCGAACGGATTGCCGAAACCCAAAAATTTCTGCTGCGTCTGAAAGTAGAAACTCGCCCGATTACAACAGTATGCGTATTTTTTTCCTCGGCCATTCTGGTTAAGCGACTGGAGCAGCAGAATTGCGAAAAATTTGTTGCCTTCTCAACCATTTCTTAGATTCAAACTCCCATATCTCGCGCACGGATTCGCCAAATCCAAAAGTTAATATTTCGTCTGAAAGTAGAAACACTCATGATTACAACGGTATGCGTATTTTTTTCCTCGGCCATTCTGGTTGAGCGTTTGGAGCAGCAGAAGTGCGAAAAATTTGTTGTCTACTCAACCATTTCTTAGCTTCAAACTTCCATATACCGCGTACGGTTTGACCAAACACAAGAATTCCTGCTGCGTGTGAAAGAAGACACTCGCCCGATTACAACGGTATGTGTATTTCTTCCCTAGGCCATTCTGGTTAAGCGTTTGGAGCAGCAGAATTGCGAAAAATTTGTTGCCTTTTCAACCATTTCTTAGCTTCAAACTCCGATATCTCGCGAACGGATTGACCGAACCCAAAAATTTCTACTGCGACTGAAAGTAGAAACTCGCCCGATTACAAAGGTAAGTGTATTTTTTCCTAGGCTATTCTGGTTAGGCGTTTGTAGCAGCAGAATTGCGAAAAATTTGTTGTCTTCTCAACCATTTCTTAGCTTCAAACTCCCATATCTCGCGAACGGATTGACCGAACCCAAAAATTTCTGCTGCGACTGAAAGTAGAAACTCGCCCGATTACAACGTTATGAGTATATTTTCCCTAGGCCATTCTGGTTAAGCGTTTGGAGCAGCAGAAGTGCGAAATATTTGTTGCCTTCTCAACCATTTCTTAGCCTCAAACTCCCATATCTCGCGAACGGATTGCCGAAACCCAAAAATTTCTACTGCGTCTGAAAGTAGAAACTCGCCCGATTACAGCGGTATGCCTATTTTTTCCCTGGGCCATTCTGGTTAAGCGTTTGGAGCAGCAGAATTGCGAACAATTTGTGACCTTCTCAACCATTTCTTAGATTCAAACTCCCATATCTCGCGCACGGATTGACCGAACCCAAAAATTTCTGCTGCGACTGAAAGTAGAAACTCGCCCGATTACAACGTTATGAGTATATTTTCCCTAGGCCATTCTGGTTAAGCGTTTGGAGCAGCAGAAGTGCGAAAAATTTGTTGCCTTCTCAAGCATCTCTTAGCTTCAAACTCCCATATCTCGCGAACGGATTGACCTAACCCAAAAATTCCTATTGCGTCTGAAAGTAGAAACTCGCCCGATTACAGCGGTATGTCTATTTTTTCCCTGGGCCGTTCTGGTTAAGCGTTTGGAGCAGCAGAATTGCGAACAATTTGTGACCTTCTCAACCATTTCTTAGGTTCAAACTCCCATATCTCGCGAATGGATTGACCAGACCCAAAAATTTCTGCTGCGTCTGAAAGTAGACACTCGCCCGATTACAAAGGTAAGTGTATTTTTTCCTAGGCTATTCTGGTTAGGCGTTTGTAGCAGCAGAATTGCGAAAAATTTGTTGTCTTCTCAACCATTTCTTAGCTTCAAACTCCCATATCTCGCGAACGGATTGACCGAACCCAAAAATTTCTGCTGCGACTGAAAGTAGAAACTCGCCCGATTACAACGTTATGAGTATATTTTCCCTAGGCCATTCTGGTTAAGCGTTTGGAGCAGCAGAAGTGCGAAATATTTGTTGCCTTCTCAACCATTTCTTAGCCTCAAACTCCCATATCTCGCGAACGGATTGCCGAAACCCAAAAATTTCTGCTGCGTCTGAAAGTAGAAACTCGCCCGATTACAACGGTATGAGTATTTTTTCCCTAGGCCATTCTGGTTAAGCGATTGGAGCAGCAGAATTGCGCAAAATTTGTTGCCTACTCAACCATTTCTTAGCTTCAAACTCCCATATCTCTCGAACGGATTGACCAATCCCAAAAATTTCTGCTGCGTCTGAAAGTAGAAACTCTCCCGATTACAAAGGTATGTGTATTTTTTCTCTAGGCCATTCGTGTTAAGCGTTTGGAGCAGCAGAAGTGCCAAAAATTTGTTGTCTTCACAACCATTTCTTAGCTTCAAACTCCCATATCTCGCGAACGGATTGATTAAACCCAAAAATTCCTATTGCATCCGAAAGTACAAACTCGCCCGATTACAACAGTATGTGTATTTTTTCCCTAGGCCATTCTGGTTAAGCGTTTGGAGCAGCAGAATTGCGAAAAATTTGTTATCTTCTGAACCATTTCTTAGCTTCAAACTCCCATATCTCGCGAACGGATTGATCAAACCCAAAAATTCCTATTGCTTCTGGAAGTAGAAGCTCTCCCGATTGCAACGGTATGTTTATTAATTCCCTAGGACATTCCTGTTACTCGTTTGGAGCAGCAGAATTGCGCAAAATTTGTTGCCTACTCAACCACTTCTTAGCTTCAAACTCCCATATCTCGCGAACGGACTGACCAAACCCAAAAATTCCTGCTGCGTCTGAAAGTAGAAACACGCCCGATTACATCGGTATGTGTATTTCTCCCCTAGGCCATTCTGGCTAAGTGTTTCGAGCAGCAGAAGTGCGATAAATTTGTTGTCTTCTCAACCATTTCTTAGCTTCAAACTCCCATATCTCGCGAACGGATTAACTAAACCCAAAAATTCCTATTGCATCTGAAAGTACAAACTCGCCCGATTACAACGGTATGTGTATTTTTTCCGTAGGCCATTCTGGTTAAGCGTTTGGAGCAGCAGAAGTGCGAAAAATTTGTTGTCTTCGCAACCATTTCTTAGGTTCAAACTCCCATATCTTGCGAACGGATTGACCAAACCCAAAAATTCCTATTGCGTCTGAAAGTAGAAACACGCCCGATTACATCGGTAAGTGTATTTTTTCCCTAGGCCATTCTGGTTAAGCGTTTGGAGCAGCAGACTTGCGCAAAATTTGTTGCCTACTCAACCATTTCATAGATTCAAACTCCCATATCTCGCGAGCGGATTGACCAAACTCAAAAATTCCTTCTGCGTCTGAAAGTAGAAACCCGCCCGATTACAACGGTATGTGTATTTTTTCCGTAGGCCATTCTGGTTAAGCGTTTGGAGCAGCAGAAGTGCGAAAAATTTGTTGTCTTCGCAACCATTTCTTAGCTTCAAACTCCCATATCTTGCGAACGGATTGACCAAACCCAAAAATTCCTATTGCGTCTGAAAGTAGAAACTTGCCCGATTACAACGGTATGTGTATTTTCCCCTGAGGCCATTCTGGTTAAGCGTTTGGAGCAGCAGAATTGCGAAAAATTTGTTGTCTTCGCAACCATTTCTTAGCTTCAAACTCCCATATCTCGCGAACGGATTGACCAAACCCAAAAATTCCTGGTGCGTCTGAAAGTAGAAACTCGTACGATTACAGAGTTACGTTTTTTTTCCCCTAGGCCATCCTGGTTACGCGTTTGGAGCAGCAGAAGTGCGAAAAATTTGTTGTCTTCTCAACCATTTCTTAGTTTCAAACTCCCCTATCTCGCGAACGGATTGACCAAACCCAAAAAATTCCTATTGCGTCTGAAAGTAGAGACTCGTACGATTACGACGCTATGTGTATTTTTTCCCTAGGCCTTTCTGGTTGAGCGTTTGGTGCAGCAGAAGTGCGTAAAATTTGTTGTCTTCTCAACCATTTCTTAGTTTCAAATTCCCCTATCTGGCGAACGGATTGACCAGACGCAAAAATTCCTGTTGCGTCAGAAAGTAGAAGCTCGCCCGATTACAACGGTATGTGTATTTTCCCCCGAGGCAATTCTGGTTAAGCGTTTGGAGCAGCAGAAGTGCGATAAATTTGTTGTCTTCTCAACCATTTCTTAGTTTCAAACTCACATATCTCGCGAACGGATTGACCAAACCCAAAAATTCCTATTGCGTCTGAAAGTAGAAACTTGCCCGATTTCAACGGTATGTATATTTTTTCCCTAGGACATTCTGGTTAAGCGTTTAGAGCGGCAGAAGTGCGCAAAATTTGTTGTCTTCTCAACCATTTCTTAGTTTCAAACTTCCATATCTCGCGAACAGATAGAGCAAACCCAAAAATTCCTATTGCGTCTGAAAGTATAAACTCGCCCGATTACAACGGTATGTGTATTTTCCCCTGAGGCCATTCTGGTTAAGCGTTTGGAGCAGCAGAATTGCGAAAAATTTGTTGTCTTCGCAACCATTTCTTAGCTTCAAACTCCCATATCTCGCGAACGGATTGACCAAACCCAAAAATTCCTGGTGCGTCTGAAAGTAGAAACTCGTACGATTACAGAGTTACGTTTTTTTTCCCCTAGGCCATCCTGGTTACGCGTTTGGAGCAGTAGAAGTGCGAAAAATTTGTTGTCTTCGCAACCATTTCTTAGCTTCAATTCCCATATCTCGCGAACCGATTGACCAAACACAAAAATTCCTGTTGCGTCTGAAAGTAGAAACTTGCCCGATTACAACGGTATGTGTATTTTCCCCTGAGGCCATTCTGGTTAAGCGTTTGGAGCAGCAGAAGTGCGAAAAATTTGTTGTCTTCGCAACCATTTCTTAGCTTCAAACTCCCATTTCTCGCGAACGGATTGACCAAACCCAAAAATTCCTGGTGCGTCTGAAAGTAGAAACTCGTACGATTACAGAGTTATGTTTTTTTTCCCTAGGCCATCCTGGTTACGCGTTTGGAGCAGCAGAAGTGCGCAAAATTTGTTGCGTTCTCAACCATTTCTTAGTTTCAAACTCCCATATCTGGCGAACGGATCGACCAGACCCAAAAATTCCTGTTGCGTCAGAAAGTAGGAGCTCGCCCGATTACAACGGTATGTGTATTTTTCCCCTAGGCCATTCTGGTTAAGCGTTTGGAGCAGCAGAAGTGCGCAAAATTTGTTGCCTTCTCAACCATTTCTTAGTTTCAATCTCCCATATCTCGCGAACGGATTGACCAAACCCAAAAATTCCTATTGCGTCTGAAAGTAGAAACTCGCCCGATTACAACGGTATGTGTATTTTTTCCCTAGGCCATTCTGGTTAAGCGTTTGGAGCAGCAGAATTGCGAAAAATTTGTTATCTTCTGAACCATTTCTTAGCTTCAAACTCCCATATCTCGCGAACGGATTGATCAAACCCAAAAATTCCTATTGCTTCTGGAAGTAGAAGCTCTCCCGATTGCAACGGTATGTTTATTAATTCCCTAGGACATTCCTGTTACTCGTTTGGAGCAGCAGAATTGCGCAAAATTTGTTGCCTACTCAACCACTTCTTAGCTTCAAACTCCCATATCTCGCGAACGGACTGACCAAACCCAAAAATTCCTGCTGCGTCTGAAAGTAGAAACACGCCCGATTACATCGGTATGTGTATTTTTCCCCTAGGCCATTCTGGCTAAGTGTTTCGAGCAGCAGAAGTGCGATAAATTTGTTGTCTTCTCAACCATTTCTTAGCTTCAAACTCCCATATCTCGCGAACGGATTAACTAAACCCAAAAATTCCTATTGCATCTGAAAGTACAAACTCGCCCGATTACAACGGTAAGTGGATTTTTTCCCTAGGTCATTCTGGTTAAGCGTTTGGAGCAGCAGACTTGCGCAAAATTTGTTGCCTACTCAACCATTTCATAGATTCAAACTCCCATATCTCGCGAGCGGATTGACCAAACTCAAAAATTCCTTCTGCGTCTGAAAGTAGAAACCCGCCCGATTACAACGGTATGTGTATTTTTTCCGTTGGCCATTCTGGTTAAGCGTTTGGAGCAGCAGAAGTGCGAAAAATTTGTTGTCTTCGCAACCATTTCTTAGCTTCAAACTCCCATATCTTGCGAACGGATTGACCAAACCCAAAAATTCCTATTGCGTCTGAAAGTAGAAACTTGCCCGATTACAACGGTATGTGTATTTTCCCCTGAGGCCATTCTGGTTAAGCGTTTGGAGCAGCAGAATTGCGAAAAATTTGTTGTCTTCGCAACCATTTCTTAGCTTCAAACTCCCATATCTCGCGAACGGATTGACCAAACCCAAAAATTCCTGGTGCGTCTGAAAGTAGAAACTCGTACGATTACAGAGTTACGTTTTTTTTCCCTAGGCCATCCTGGTTACGCGTTTGGAGCAGCAGAAGTGCGAAAAATTTGTTGTCTTCTCAACCATTTCTTAGTTTCAAACTCCCCTATCTCGCGAACGGATTGACCAAACCCAAAAAATTCCTATTGCGTCTGAAAGTAGAGACTCGTACGATTACAACGCTATGTGTATTTTTTCCCTAGGCCTTTCTGGTTAAGCTTATGGTGCAGCAGAAGTGCGTAAAATTTGTTGTCTTCTCAACCATTTCTTAGTTTCAAACTCCCCTATCTGGCGAACGGATTGACCAGACGCAAAAATTCCTGTTGCGTCAGAAAGTAGAAGCTCGCCCGATTACAACGGTGTGTGTATTTTCCCCCGAGGCAATTCTGGTTAAGCGTTTGGAGCAGCAGAAGTGCGATAAATTTGTTGTCTTCTCAACCATTTCTTAGTTTCAAACTCACATATCTCGCGAACGGATTGACCAAACCCAAAAATTCCTATTGCGTCTGAAAGTAGAAACTTGCCCGATTTCAACGTTATGTATATTTTTTCCCTAGGACATTCTGGTTAAGCGTTTAGAGCAGCAGAAGTGCGCAAAATTTGTTGTCTTCTCAACCATTTCTTAGTTTCAAACTCCCATATCTCGCGAACAGATAGAGCAAACCCAAAAATTCCTATTGCATCTGAAAGTATAAACTCGCCCGATTACAACGGTATGTATATTTTTCCCTAGGACATTCTGGTTAAGCGTTTAGAGCAGCAGAAGTGCGCAAAATTTGTTGTCTTCTCAACCATTTCTTAGTTTCAAACTCCCATATCTCGCGAACAGATAGACTAAACACAAAAATTCCTATTGCGTCTGAAAGTAGAAACTCGCCCGATTGCAACGGTATGTGTATTTTTTCCGTAGGCCATTCTGGTTAAGCGTTTGGAGCAGTAGAATTGCGAAAAATTTGTTGTCTTCGCAACCATTTCTTAGCTTCAATTCCCATATATCGCGAACCGATTGACCAAACACAAAAATTCCTGTTGCGTCTGAAAGTAGAAACTTGCCCGATTACAACGGTATGTGTATTTTCCCCTGAGGCCATTCTGGTTAAGCGTTTGGAGCAGCAGAAGTGCGAAAAATTTGTTGTCTTCGCAACCATTTCTTAGCTTCAAACTCCCATATCTCGCGAACGGATTGACCAAACCCAAAAATTCCTGGTGCGTCTGAAAGTAGAAACTCGTACGATTACAGAGTTATGTTTTTTTTCCCTAGGCCATCCTGGTTACGCGTTTGGAGCAGCAGAAGTGCGCAAAATTTGTTGCCTTCTCAACCATTTCTTAGTTTCAAACTCCCATATCTGGCGAACGGATCGATCAGACCCAAAAATTCCTGTTGCGTCAGAAAGTAGGAGCTCGCCCGATTACAACGGTATGTGTATTTTTCCCCTAGGCCATTCTGGTTAAGCGTTTGGAGCAGCAGAAGTGCGCAAAATTTGTTGCCTTCTCAACCATTTCTTAGTTTCAATCTCCCATATCTCGCGAACGGATTGACCAAACCCAAAAATTCCTATTGCGTCTGAAAGTAGAAACTCGCCCGATTACAACGGTATGTGTATTTTTTCCCTAGGCCATTCTGGTTAAGCGTTTGGAGCAGCAGAATTGCGAAAAATTTGTTATCTTCTGAACCATTTCTTAGCTTCAAACTCCCCTATCTCGCGAACGGATTGACCAAACCCAAAAATTCCTATTGCGTCTGAAAGTAGAAACTCGCCCGATTACAACGGTATGTATATTTTCTCCCTAGGACATTCTGGTTAAGCGTTTGGTGCAGCAGAAGTGCGCAAAATTTGTTGTCTTCTCAACCATTTCTTAGCTTCAAATCCCATATCTCGCGAACCGATTGACCAAACTCAAAAATTCCTGTTGCGTCTGAAAATAGAAACTTGCCCGATTACAACGGTATGTGTATTTTCCCCTGAGGCCATTCTGGTTAAGCGTTTGGAGCAGCAGAAGTGCGAAAAATTTGTTGTCTTTTCAACCATTGCGTAGTTTCCAACACCCATATCTCGCGAACGGATTGACCAGACCCAAAAATTCCTGTTGCGTCTGAAAGTAGAAAGTCGCCCGATTACAACGTTATGTGTATTTTTTCCCTAGGCCATTCTGGTTAAGCGTTTGGAGCAGCAGAAGGTCGCAAAATTTGTTTGCTTCTCAATCATTTCTTAGCTTCAAACTCCCATATCTCGCGGACGGATGGACCAAACCCAAAAATTCCTGGTGTGTCTGAAAGTAGAAACTCGTACGATTACAACGGTATGTGTATTTTTCCCTAGGTCATTCTGGTTAAACGCTTGGAGCAGCAGAAGTGCGAAAATTTTGTTGTCTTCGCAACCATTTCTTAGCTTCAAACTTCCATATCTCGCGAACAGATAAACCAAACCCAAAAATTCCTATTGCGCCTGAAAGTAGAAACCCGCCCGATTTCAACGGTATGTGTTTTTTTTCCCCAGGACATTCTGGTTAAGCGTTTGGAGCAGCAGAAGTGCGCAAAATTTGTTGTCTTCTCAGCCATTTCTTAGCTTCAGTTCCCATATCTCGCGAACGGATTGAACAAACTCAAAAATTCCTGGTGCGTCTGAAAGTAGAAACTCGTAGGATTACAACGGTGTGTGTATTTTTTCCCCAGGCCATTCTGGTTAAGCGTTTGGAGCAGCAGAATTGCGCAAAATTTGTTATCTTCTCAACCATTTCTTAGCTTCAAACTCACATATCTCGCTAACGGATTTACCAAACCCAAAAATTCCTGCTGCGTCTGAAAGTAGCAACTCGTACGATTACAACGGTAGGTGTATTTTTTTCCTAGGCCTTTCTGGTTAAGCGTTTGGAGCAGCAGAAGTGCGCAAAATTTGTTGTCTTCGTAACCATTTCTTAGCTTCAAACTCCCATATCTCGCGAACGGATTGACCAAACCCAGAAATTCCTATTGCATCTGAAAGTAGAAACTCGCCCGATTACAACGGTATGTGTATTTTCCCCCGAGGTCAGTCTGGTTAAGCGTTTGGAGCAGCCGAAGTGCGAAAAATTTGTTGTCTTCTCAACCATTTCTTAGTTTCAAACTCACATATCTCGCTAACGGATTTACCAAACCCAAAAATTCCTGCTGCGTCTGAAAGTAGCAACTCGTAAGATTACAACGGTATGTGTATTTTTTTCCTAGGCCTTTCTGGTTAAGCGTTTGGAGCAACAGAAGTGCGCAAAATTTGTTGTCTTCGTAACCATTTCTTAGCTTCAAACTCCCATATCTCGCGAACGGATTGACCAAACCCAGAAATTCCTATTGCATCTGAAAGTAGAAACTCGCCCGATTACAACGGTATGTGTATTTTCCCCCGAGGTCATTCTGGTTAAGCGTTTGGAGCAGCAGAAGTGCGAAAAATTTGTTGTCTTCTCAACCATTTCTTAGTTTCAAACTCACATATCTGGCGAACGGATCGACCAGACCCAAAAATTCCTGTTGCGTCAGAAAGTAGGAGCTCGCCCGATTACAACGGTATGTGTATTTTTCCCCTAGGCCATTCTGGTTAAGCGTTTGGAGCAGCAGAAGTGCGCAAAATTTGTTGCCTTCTCAACCATTTCTTAGTTTCAAACTCCCATATCTCGCGAAAAGGTAGACCAAACCCAAAAATTTCTATTGCGTCTGAAAGTAGAAACTCGTACGATTACAGAGTTATGTTTTTTTTCCCTAGGCCATCCTGGTTACGCGTTTGGAGCAGCAGAAGTGCGAAAAATTTGTTGTCTTCTCAACCATTTCTTAGATTCAAACGCCCATATATGGCGAACGGATCGAACAGACCCAAAAATTCCATTTGTGTCAGAAAGTAGGAGCTCGCCCGATTACAACGGTATGTGTATTTTTCCCCTAGGCCACTCTGGTTAAGCGTTTGGAGCAGCAGAAGTGCGCAAAATTTGTTGCCTTCTCAACCATTTCATAGTTTCGAACTCCCATATCTCGCGAACGGATTGACCAAACCCAAAAATTCCTATTGCGTCTGAAAGTAGAAACTCGCCCGATTACAACGGTATGTATATTTTCTCCCTAGCACATTCTGGTTAAGCGTTTGGAGCAGCAGAAGTGCGCAAAATTTGTTGTCTTCTCAACCATTTCTTAGCTTCAATTCCCATATCTCGCGAACCGATTGACCAAACTCAAAAATTCCTGTTGCGTCTGAAAGTAGAAACTTGCCCGATTACAACGGTATGTGTATTTTCCCCTGAGGCCATTCTGGTTAAGCGTTTGGAGCAGCAGAATTGCGAAAAATTTGTTGTCTTTTCAACCATTTCGTAGTTTCCAACTCCCATATCTCGCGAACGGATTGAACAGACCCAAAAATTCCTGTTGCGTCTGAATGTAGAAGCTCGCCCGATTACAACGTTATGTGTATTTTTTCCCTAGGCCATTCTGGTTAAGCGTTTGGAGCAGCAGAAGGTCGCAAAATTTGTTTCCTTCTCAATCATTTCTTAGCTTCAAACTCCCATATCTCGCGGACGGATTGACCAAACCCAAAAATTCCTGGTGTGTCTGAAAGTAGAAACTCGTACGATTACAACGGTATGTGTATTTTTCCCTAGGCCATTCTGGTTAAACGCTTGGAGCAGCAGAAGTGCGAAAAATTTGTTGTCTTCGCAACCATTTCTTAGCTTCAAACTTCCATATCTCGCGAACAGATAAACCAAACCCAAAAATTCCTATTGCGCCTGAAAGTAGAAACCCGCCCGATTTCAACGGTATGTGTTTCTTTTCCCCACGACATTCTGGTTAAGCGTTTGGAGCAGCAGAAGTGCGCAAAATTTGTTGTCTTCTCAGCCATTTCTTAGCTTCAGTTCCCATATCTCGCGAACGGATTGAACAAACTCAAAAATTCCTGGTGCGTCTGAAAGTAGAAACTCGTAGGATTACAACGGTGTGTGTATTTTTTCCCCAGGCCATTCTGGTTAAGCGTTTGGAGCAGCAGAATTGCGCAAAATTTATTGTCTTCTCAACCATTTCTTAGCTTCAAACTCACATATCTCTCTAACGGATTTACCAAACCCAAAAATTCCTGCTGCGTCTGAAAGTAGCAACTCGTACGATTACAACGGTAGGTGTATTTTTTTCCTAGGCCTTTCTGCTTAAGCGTTTCGAGCAGCAGAAGTGCGCAAAATTTGTTGCCTTCTCAACCATTTCTTAGCTTCAAACTCCCATATCTCGCGAACGGATTGACCAAACCCAAAAATTCCTATTGCATCTGAAAGTAGAAACTCGCCCGATTACAACGGTATGTGTATTTTCCCCCGAGGCCATTCTGGTTAAGCGTTTGGAGCAGCAGAAGTGCGAAAAATTTGTTGTCTTCTCAACCATTTCTTAGTTTCAAACTCCCATATCTCGCGAATGGATTGACCAAACCCAAAAATTCCTGGTGCGTCTGAATGTAGAAACTCGTACGATTACAACAGTATGTGTATTTTTTTCCTAGGTCTTTCTGGTTAAGCGTTTGGAGCAGCAGAAGTGCGCAAAATTTGTTGTCTTCGTAACCATTTCTTAGCTTCAAACTCCCATATCTCGCGAACGGATTGACCAAACCCAGAAATTCCTATTGCATGTGAAAGTAGAAACTCGCCCGATTACAACGGTATGTGTATTTTCCCCCGAGGTCATTCTGGCTAAGCGTTTGGAGCAGCAGAAGTGCGAAAAATTTGTTGTCTTCTCAACCATTTCTTAGTTTCAAACTCCGATATCTGGCGAACGGAATGACCAGACCCAAAAATTCCTGTTGCGTCAGAAAGTAGAAGATCGCCCGTTTACAACGGTATGTGTATTTTTCCCCTAGGCCATTCTGGTTATGCGTTTGGAGCAGCAGAAGGGCGCAAAATTTGTTGTCTTCTCAACCATTTCTTAGCTTCAAACTCACATATCTCGCTAACGGATTGACCAAACCCCAAAATTCCTGCTGCGTCTGATAGAAGCAACTCGTACGATTACAACGGTAGGTGTATTTTTTTCCTAGGCCTTTCTGGTTAAGCGTTTCGAGCAGCAGAAATGCGCGAAATTTGTTGTCTTCGTAACCATTTCTTAGCTTCAAACTCCCATATCTGGCGAACGGAATGACCAGACCCAAAAATTCCTATTGCATCTGAAAGTAGAAACTCGCCCGAATACAACGGAATGTGTATTTTTCCCCTAGGCCATTCTGGTTAAGCGTTTGGAGCAGCAGAATGGCGTAAAACTTGTTGTCTTCTCAACCATTTCTTAGCTTCAAACTCACATATCTCGCGAACGGATTGACCAAACCCAAAAATTCCTATTGCATCTGAAAGTAGAAACTCGCCCGATTACAACGGTATGTGTATTTTCCCCCGAGGTCATTCTGGTTAAGCGTTTGGAGCAGCGGAATGGCGCAAAGTTTGTCTTCGCAACCATTTCTTAGCTTCAAACTCCCATATCTCGCGAACAGATAGACCAAACCCAACAATTCCTATTGCGACTGAAAATAGAAACCCGCCCGATTACAACGGTATGTGTATTTTTCCCCTAGGACATTCTGGTTAAGCGTTTGGAGCAGCAGAAATGCGCAAAATTTGTTGCCTTCTCAACCATTTCTTAGCTTCAAACTCCCATATCTCGCGAACAGATAGACCAAACCCAACAATTCCTATTGCGACTGAAAATAGAAACCCGCCCGATTACAACGGTATGTGTATTTTTCCCCTAGGACATTCTGGTTAAGCGTTTGGAGCAGCAGAAATGCGCAAAATTTGTTGCCTTCTCAACCATTTCTTAGTTACAAACTCCGATATCTGGCGAACAGAATGACCAGACCCAAAAATTCCTGTTGCGTCAGAAAGTAGAAGATCGCCCGATTACAGCGGTATGTGTATTTTTCCCCTAGGCCTTTCTGGTTAAGCGTTTGGAGCAGCAGAAGGGCGCAAAATTTGTTGCCTTCTCAACCATTTCTTAGTTTCAAACTCCGATATCTGGCGAACAGAATGACCAGACCCAAAAATTCCTGTTGCGTCAGAAAGTAGAAGATCGCCCGATTACAACGGTATGTGTATTTTTCCCCTATGCAATTCTGGTTAAGCGTTTGGAGCAGCAGAAGTGCGCAAAATTTGTTGCCTTCTCATCCATTTCCTAGTTTCAAACTCCCATATCTCGCGAACGGATTGACCAAACCCAAAAATTCCTATTGCGTCTGAAAGTAGAAACTCGCCCGATTACAGCCGTATGTGTATTTTTCCCCTAGGCCATTCTGGTTATGCGTTTGGAGCAGCATAAGGGCGCAAAATTTGTTGCCTTCTCATCCATTTCCTAGTTTCAAACTCCCATATCTCGCGAACGGATTGACCAAACCCAAAAATTCCTATTGCGTCTGAAAGTAGAAACTCGCCCGATTACAACGGTACGTATATTTTTTCCCTAGGACATTCTGGTTAAGCGTTTGGAGCAGCAGAAGTGCGCAAAATTTGTTGTCTTCTCAACCATTTCTTAGCTTCAAACTCACATATCTCGCTAACGGATTGACCAAACCCCAAAATTCCTGCTGCGTCTGAAAGAAGCAACTCGTACGATTACAACGGTAGGTGTATTTTTTTCCTAGGCCTTTCTGGTTAAGCGTTTGGAGCAGCAGAAGTGCGCAAAATTTGTTGTCTTCGTAACCATTTCTTAGCTTCAAACACCCATATCTGGCGATCGGAATGACCAGACCCAAAAATTCCTATTGCATCTGAAAGTAGAAACTCGCACGATTACTACGGTATGTGTATTTTACCCCGAGGCCATTCTGGTAAAGCGTTTGGAGCAGCAGAAGTGCGAAAAATTTGTTGTCTTCTCAACCATTTCTTAGCTTCAATTCCCATATCTCGCTAACGGATTGACCAAACCCAAAAATTCCTGTTGCGTCTGAAAGTATAAACTTGCCCGATTACAACGGTAGTTGTATTTTCCCCCGAGGACATTCTGGTTAAGCGTTTGGAGCAGCAGAAGTGAGCAAAATTTGTTTCCTTCTCAACCATTTCTTAGCTTCAAACTCCCATATCTCGCGAACGGATTGACAAAACCCAAAAATTCCTGTTGCATCTGAAAGTAGAAACTCGCCCGATTACAACGGTATGTGTATTTTACCCCGAGGCCATTCTGGTTAAGCGTTTGGAGCAGCAGAAGTGCGAAAAATTTGTTGTCTTCGTAACCATTTCTTAGCTTCAAACTCACATATCTGGCGAACGGATTGACCAAACCCAAAAATTCCTGCTGCTTCTGAAAGTAGAAACTTGCCCGATTACAGCGGTATGCGTATTTTCCCCCGAGGTCATTCTGGTTAAGCGTTTGGAGCAGCAGAAGTGCGAAAAATTTGTTGTCTTCTCAACCATTTCTTAGTTACAAACTCCGATATCTGGCGAACGGAATGACCAGACCCAAAAATTCCTGTTGCGTCAGAAAGTAGAAGATCGCCCGATTACAGCGGTATGTGTATTTTTCCCCTAGGCCATTCTGGTTATGCGTTTGGAGCAGCATAAGGGCGCAAAATTTGTTGCCTTCTCAACCATTTCTTAGTTTCAAAATCCCATATCTCGCGAACGGATTGACCAAACCCAAAAATTCCTGCTACGTATGAAAGTAGCAACTCGTACGATTACAACGGTGGGTGTATTTTTTTCCTAGGCCTTTCTGGTTAAGCGTTTGGAGCAGCAGAATTGCGCAAAATTTGTTGTCTTCGTAACCATTTCTTAGCTTCAAATTCCCATATCTCGCGAACGGATTGACCAAACCCAGAAATTCCTATTGCATCTGAAAGTAGAAACTCGCCCGATTACAACGGTATGCGTATTTTCCCCCGAGGTCATTCTGGTTAAGCGTTTGGAGCAGCAGAAGTGCGAAAAATTTGTTGTCTTCGTAACCATTTCTTAGCTTCAAACTCCCATATCTGGCGAACGGAATGACCAGACCCAAAAATTCCTATTGCATCTGAAAGTAGAAACTCGCCCGATTACAACGGTATGTGTATTGTTCCCCTAGGCCATTCTGGTTAAGCGTTTGGAGCAGCAGAATGGCGCAAAATTTGTTGTCTTCTCAACCATTTCTTAGCTTCAAACTCACATATCTCGCGAACGGATTGACCAAACCCAAAAATTCCTGCTGCGTCTGAAAGTAGAAACTCGTACGATTACAGCGTTATGTTTTTTTTCCCTATGGCATTCTGGTTAAGCGTTTGGAGCAGCAGAAGTGCGAAAAATTTGTTGTCTTCTCAACCATTTCTTAGTTACAAACTCCGATATCTGGCGAACGGAATGACCAGACCCAAAAATTCCTGTTGCGTCAGAAAGTAGAAGATCGCCCGATTACAACGGTATGTGTATTTTACCCCGAGGCCATTCTGGTTAAGCGTTTGGAGCAGCAGAAGTGCGACAAATTTGTTGTCTTCTCAACCATTTCTTAGTTTCAAACTCCCATATCTCGCGAACGGATTGACCAAACCCAAAAATTCCTGGTGCGTCTGAAAGTAGGAACTCGTACCATTACAACAGTATGTGTATTTTTTTCCTAGGCCTTTCTGGTTAAGGGTTTGGAGCAGCAGAATGGCGCAAAATTTGTTGTCTTCGCAACCATTTCTTAGCTTCAAACTCCCATGTCTCGCGAACAGATAGACCAAACCCAACAATTCCTATTGCGACTGAAAATAGAAACCCGCCCGATTACAACGGTATGTGTATTTTTTCCCTAGGACATTCTGGTTAAGCGTTTGGAGAAGCAGAAGTTCGCAAAATTTGTTGCCTTCTCAACCATTTCTTAGCTTCAAACTCCCATATCTCGCGAACGGATTGACAAAACCCAAAAATTCCTGTTGCATCTGAAAGTAGAAACTCGCCCGATTACAACGGTATGTGTATTTTACCCCGAGGCCTTTCTGGTTAAGCGTTTGGAGCAGCAGAAGTGCGAAAAATTTGTTGTCTTCGCAACCATTTCTTAGCTTCAAACTCCCATGTCTCGCGAACAGATAGACCAAACCCAACAATTCCTATTGCGACTGAAAATAGAAACCCGCCCGATTACAACGGTATGTGTATTTTTTCCCTAGGACATTCTGGTTAAGCGTTTGGAGAAGCAGAAGTTCGCAAAATTTGTTGCCTTCTCAACCATTTCTTAGCTTCAAACTTCCATATCTCGCGAACGGATTGACCAAACCCAAAAATTCCTATTGCATCTGAAAGTAGAAACTCGCCCGATTACAACGGTATGTGTATTTTCCCCGGAGGTCATTCTGGTTAAGCGTTTGGAGCAGCAGAAATGCGAAAAATTTGTTGTCTTCTCAACCATTTCTTAGTTTCAAACTCCGATATCTGGCGAACGGAATGATCAGACCCAAAAATTCCTGTTGCGTCAGAAAGTAGAAGATCGCCCGATTACAACGGTATGTGTATTTTTCCCCTATGCCATTCTGGTTAAGCGTTTGGAGCAGCAGAAGTGCGCAAAATTTGTTGCCTTCTCAACCATTTCTTAGCTTCAAACTCCCATATCTCGCGAACGGATTGACAAAACCCAAAAATTCCTGTTGCATCTGAAAGTAGAAACTCGCCCGATTACAACGGTATGTGTATTTTACCCCGAGACCATTCTGGTTAAGCGTTTGGAGCAGCAGAACTGCGAAAAATTTGTTGTCTTCTCAACCATTTCTTAGTTTCAATCTCCCATTTCTCGCGAACGTATTGACCAAACCCAAAAATTCCTATTGCGACTGAAAATAGAAACCCGTCCGATTACAACGGTATGTGTATTTTTTCCCTAGGACATTCTGGTTAAGCGTTTGCAGCAGCAGAAGGGCGCAAAATTTGTTGCCTTCTCAAACATTTCTTAGTTTCAAACTCACATATCTCACTAACGGATTGACCAAACCCCAAAATTCCTGCTGCGTCTGAAAGAAGCAACTCGTACGATTACAACGGTAGGTGTATTTTTTTCCTAGGCCTTTCTGGTTAAGCGTTTGGAGCAGCAGAAGTGCGAAAAATTTGTTGTCTTCTCAACCATTTCTTAGTTACAAGCTCCGATATCTGGCGAACGGAATGACCAGACCCAAAAATTCCTGTTGCGTCAGAAAGTAGAAGATCGCCCGATTACAACGGTATGTGTATTTTACCCCGAGGCCATTCTGGTTAAGCGTTTGGAGCAGCAGAAGTGCGAAAAATTTGTTGTCTTCTCAACCATTTCTTAGTTTCAAACTCCCATATCTCGCGAACGGATTGACCAAACCCAAAAATTCCTGGTGCGTCTGAAAGTAGGAACTCGTACCATTACAACAGTATGTGTATTTTTTTCCTAGGCCTTTCTGGTTAAGGGTTTGGAGCAGCAGAAGGGCGCAAAATTTGTTGCCTTCTCAACCATTTCTTAGTTTCAAATTCCGATATCTGGCGAACGGAATGACCAGACCCAAAAATTCCTGTTGCGTCAGAAAGTAGAAGATCGCCCGATTACAACGGTATGTGTATTTTTCCCCTATGCCATTCTGGTTAAGCGTTTGGAGCAGCAGAAGTGCGCAAAATTTGTTGCCTTCTCAACCATTTCTTAGCTTCAAACTCCCATATCTCGCGAACGGATTGACAAAACCCAAAAATTCCTGTTGCATCTGAAAGTAGAAACGCGCCCGATTACAACGGTATGTGTATTTTAACCCGAGGCCTTTCTGGTTAAGCGTTTGGAGCAGCAGAAGTGCGAAAAATTTCTTGTCTTCGCAACCATTTCTTAGCTTCAAACTCCCATATCTCGCGAACAGATAGACCAAACCCAACAATTCCTATTGCGACTGAAAATAGAAACCCGCCCGATTACAACGGTATGTGTATTTTTTCCCTAGGACACTCTGGTTAAGCGTTTGGAGCAGCAGAAGTTCGCAAAATTTGTTGCCTTCTCAACCATTTCTTAGCTTCAAACTTCCGTATCTCGCGAACGGATTGACCAAACCCAAAAATTCCTATTGCATCTGAAAGTAGAAACTCGCCCGATTACAACGGTATGTGTATTTTCCCCGGGGGTCAATCTGGTTAAGCGTTTGGAGCAGCAGAAGTGCGAAAAATTTGTTGTCCTCTCAACCATTTCTTAGTTTCAAACTCCGTTATCTGGCGAACGGAATGACCAGACCCAAAAATTCCTGTTGCGTCAGAAAGTAGAAGATCGCCCGATTACAACGGTATGTGTATTTTTCCCCTAGACCATTCTGGTTATGCGTTTGGAGCAGCAGAAGGGCGCAAAGTTTGTCTACTCAACCATTTCTTAGCTTCAAACTCCCATATCTCGCGAACGGATTGACCAAACCCAAAAATTCCTGCTGCGTCTGAAAGTAGAAACTCGTACGATTACAACGGTATGTGTATTTTTTTCCTAGGCCTTTCTGGTTAATGGTTTGGAGCAGCAGAAGGGCGCAAAATTTGTTGCCTCCTCAACCATTTCTTAGTTTCAAACTCCGATATCTGGCGAACGGAATGACCAGACCCAAAAATTCCTGTTGCGTCAGAAAGTAGATCGCCCGATTACAACGGTATGTGTATTTTTCCCCTATGCCATTCTGGTTAAGCGTTTGGAGCAGCAGAAGTGCGCAAAATTTGTTGCCTTCTCAACCATTTCTTAGCTTCAAACTCCCATATCTCGCGAACGGATTGACAAAACCCAAAAATTCCTGTTGCATCTGAAAGTAGAAACTCGCCCGATTACAACGGTATGTGTATTTTACCCCGAGGCCATTCTGGTTAAGCGTTTGGAGCAGCAGAAGTGCGAAAAATTTGTTGTCTTCGCAACCATTTCTTAGCTTCAAACTCCCATATCTCGCGAACAGATAGACCAAACCCAACAATTCCTATTGCGACTGAAAATAGAAACCCGCCCGATTACAACGGTATGTGTATTTTTTCCCTAGGACATTCTGGTTAAGCGTTTGGAGCAGCAGAAGTGCGCAAAATTTGTTGTCTTCTCAACCATTTCTTAGTTTCAAACTCCCATATCTGGCGAACGGATTGACCAAACCCAAAAATTCCTATTGCATCTGAAAGTAGAAACTCGCCCGATTACAATGGTATGAGTATTTCCCCCGAGGCCATACTGGTTAAGCGTTTGGAGCAGCAGAAGTGCGAAAAATTTGTTGTCTTCACAACCATTTCTTAGCTTCAATTCCCATATCTCGCGAACGGATTGACCAAACTCAAAAATTCCTGATGCGTCTGAAAGTATAAACTTGCCCGATTACAAAGGTATGTGTATTTTCCCCCGAGGCCATTCTGGATAAGCGTTTGGAGCAGCCGAAGTCCGCGAAATTTGTTGTCTTCTCAACCATTTCTTAGCTTCACACTCACATATCTCGCTAACGGATTGACCAAACCCAAAAATTCCTGCTGCGTCTGAAAGTAGCAACTCGTACGATTACAACGGTAGGTGTATTTTTTCCCTACGCCATTCTGGTTAAGCGTTTGGAGCAGCAGAATTGCGCAAAATTTGTTTCCTTCTCAACCATTTCTTAGCTTCAAACTCACATATCTGGCGAACGGATTGACCAAACCCAAAAATTCCTGCTGCGTCTGAAAGTAGAAACTTGCCCGATTACAACGGTATGCGTATTTTCCCCAGAGGTCATTCTGGTTAAGCGTTTGGAGCAGCAGAAGTGCGAAAAATTTGTTGTCTTCTCAACCATTTCTTAGTTACAAACTCCGATATCTGGCGAACGGAATGACCAGACCCAAAAGTTCCAGGTGCGTCTGAAAGTAGAAACTCGTACGATTACAACGGTATGTGTATTTTTCCCCTAGGCCATTCTGGTTAAGCGTTTGGAGCAGCAGAATGGCGCAAAATTTGTTATCTTCTCAACCATTTCTTAGCTTCAAACTGACATATCTCGCGAACGGATTGACCAAACCCAAAAATTACTATTGCGTCTGAAAGTAGAAACTCGCCCGATTACAACTGTATGTATATTGTTTCCCTAGGACATTCTGGTGAAGCGTTTGGAGCAGCAGAAGTGCGCAAAATTTGTTGCCTTCTCAACCATTTCTTAGCTTCAAACTCCCATATCTCGCGAACGGATTGACCAAACCCAAAAATTCTTATTGCATCTGAAAGTAGAAACTCGCCCGATTACAACGGTATGTGTATTTTACCACGAGGCCATTCTGGTTAAGCGTTTGGAGCAGCAGAATTGCGAAAAATTTGTTGTCTTCTCAACCATTTCTTAGTTTCAAACTCCCATATCTGGCGAATGGATTGACCAAACCCAGAAATTCCTATTGCATCTGAAAGTAGAAACTCGCCCGATTACAATGGTATGAGTATTTTCCCCCGAGGCCATACTGGTTAAGCGTTTGGAGCAGCAGAATTGCGCAAAATTTGTTGTCTTCACAACCATTTCTTAGCTTCAATTCCCATATCTCGCGAACGGATTGACCAAACTCAAAAATTCCTGTTGCGTCTGAAAGTAGAAACTTGCCCGATTACAACGGTATGTGTATTTTCCCCCGAGGCCATTCTGGTTAAGCGTTTGGAGCAGCAGAATTGCGAAAAATTTGTTGTCTTCTCAACCATTTCTTAGTTTCAAACTCCCATATCTCGCGAACGGAATGACCAAACCCAAAAATTCCAGGTGCGTCTGAAAGTAGCAACTCGTACGATTACAACGGTAGGTGTATTTTTTTCCTAGGCCTTTCTGGTTAAGCGTTTGGAGCAGCAGAAGTGCGCAAAATTTGTTGTCTTCGTAACCATTTCTTAGCTTCAAACTTCCATATCTCGGGAACGGATTGACCAAACCCAAAAAATTCCTATCGCGTGTGAAAGTAGAAACTCGTACGGTTACAATGGAATGTGTATTTTTTCCCTAGGACTTTCTGGTTAAGCGTTTGGGGCAGCAGAATTGCGAAAAATTTGTAGTCTTCTCAACCATTTCTTAGTTTCAAACTCCCATATCTGGCGAACGGAATGACCAAACCCAAAAATTCCTATTGCATCTGAAAGTAGAAACTCGCCCGATTACAAAGGTATGAGTATTTTCCCCCGTGGCCATTCTGGTTAAGCGTTTGGAGCAGCAGAAATCCAAGAAATTTGTTGTCTTCTCAACCATTTCTTAGCTTCACACTCACATATCTCGCTAACGGATTGACCAAACCCAAAAATTCCTGCTGCGTCTGAAAGTAGCAACTCGTACGATTACAACGGTAGGTGTATTTTTTCCCTAGGACATTCTGGTTAAGCGTTTGGAGCAGCAGAAGGGCGAAAAATTTGTTGCCTTCTCAACCATTTCTTAGTTTCAAACTCCTATATCTCGCAAACGGATTGACCAAACCCAAAAATTCCTATTGCGTCTGAAAGTAGAAACTTGCCCGATTACAGCGGTATGTGTATTTTTCCCCTAGGCCATTCTGGTTATGCGTTTGGAGCAGCAGAAGGGCGCAAAATTTGTTGTCTTCTCAACCATTTCTTAGCTTCAAACTCACATATCTCGCTAACGGATTGACCAAACCCCAAAATTCCTGCTGCGTCTGAAAGAAGCAACTCGTACGATTACAACGGTAGGTGTATTTTTTTCCTAGGCCTTTCTGGTTAAGCGTTTCGAGCAGCAGAAGTGCGCGAAATTTGTTGTCTTCGCAACCATTTCTTAGTTTCAAACTCCTATATCTCGCAAACGGATTGACCAAACCCAAAAAATTCCTATCGCGTCTGAAAGTAGAAACTCGTACGGTTACAACGGTATGTGTATTTTACCCCGAGGCCATTCTGGTTAAGCGTTTGGAGCAGCAGAAGTGCGAAAAATTTGTTGCCTTCTCAACCATTTCTTAGCTTCAAACTCCCATATTTCGCGAAAGGATTGACAAAACCCAAAAATTCCTATTGCATCTGAAAGTAGAAACTCGCACGATTACAACGGTATGTGTATTTTACCCCGAGGCCATTCTGGTTAAGCGTTTGGAGCAGCAGAAGTGCGAAAAATTTGTTGTCTTCTCAACCATTTCTTAGTTTCAAACTCCCATATCTCGCGAACGGATTGACCAAACCCAAAAATTCCTGGGGCGTCTGAAAGTAGGAACTCGTACGATTACAACATTATGTGCATTTTTTTTCTAGGCCTTTCTGGTTAAGCGTTTGGAGCAGCAGAATTGCGCAAAATTTGTTGCTTTCTCAACCATTTCTTAGCTTCAAACTCCCATATCTCGCGAACGGATTGACCAAACCCAAAAATTCTTATTGCATCTGAAAGTAGAAACTCGCCCGATTACAACGGTATGTGTATCTTACCCCGAGGCCATTCTGGTTAAGCGTTTGGAGCAGCAGAAGTGCGCAAAATTTGTTGCCTTCTCAACCATTTCTTAGTTTCAAACTCCGATATCTGGCGAACGGAATGACCAGACCCAAAAATTCCTGTTGCGTCAGAAAGTAGAAGATCGCCCGATTACAACGGTATGTGTATTTTTCCCCTATGCCATTCTGTTTAAGCGTTTGGAGCAGCAGAAGTGCGCAAAATTTGTTGCCTTCTCAACCATTTCTTAGCTTCAAACTCCCATATCTCGCGAACGGATTGACAAAACCCAAAAATTCCTATTGCACCTGAAAGTAGAAACTCGCCCGATTACAACGGTATGTGAATTTTACCCCGAAGCCTTTCTGGTTAAGCGTTTGGAGCTGCAGAAATGCGAAAAATTTGTTGTCTTCGCAACCATTTCTTAGCTTCAAACTCCCATATCTCGCGAACAGATAGACCAAACCCAACAATTCCTATTGCGACTGAAAATAGAAACCCGCCCGATTACAACAGTAGGTGTATTTTTCCCTAGGACATTCTGGTTAAGCGTTTGGAGCAGCAGAAGTGCGCAAAATTTGTTTCCTTCTCAAACATTTCTTAGCTTCAAACTCACATATCTCGCGAACGGATTGACCAAACCCAAAAATTCCTGCTGCGTCTGAAAGTAGAAACTTGCCCGATTACAACGGTATGTGTATTTTCCCCCGAGGCCATTCTGGTTCAGCGTTTGGAACAGCAGAAGGGCGCAAAATTTGTTACCTTCCCAACCATTTCTTAGCTTCAAACTCCCATATCTCGCAAACGGTTTGACCAGTCCCAAAATTTCCTATTGCATCTGGAAGTGGAAACGCGCCCGATTACAACGGTATGTGTATTTCTTCCCTAGGCCATTCTGGTTAAGCGTTTGGAGCAGCAGAAGTGCGCAAAATTTGTTGCCTTCTCAACCATTTCTCAGCTTCAAACTCCCATATCTCGCGAACGGATTGACCAAACCCAAACATTCCTATTGCATCTGAAAGTAGAAACTCGCCCGATTACAACGGTATGTGTATGTTTCCCCGAGGCCATTCTGGTTAAGCGTTTGGAGCAGCAGAAGTGCGAAAAATTTGTTCCCTTCTCAACCATTTCTTAGCTTCAAACTCCCATATCTCGCGAACGGATTGACCAATCCAAAAATTCCTGTTGCATCTGGAAGTAGAAACGCGCCCGATTACAACGGTATGTGTATTTTTTCCCTGGGCCATTCTGGTTAAGCGTTTGGAGCAGCAGAAGTGCGCAAAATTTGTTGCCTTCTTAAACATTTCTTAGCTTCAAACTCCCATATCTCGCAAACGGATTGACCAAACCCAAACATTCCTATTGCATCTGAAAGTAGAAACTCGCCCGATTACAACGGTATGTGTATTTTCCCCCGAGGCCATACTGGTTAAGCGTTTGGAGCAGCAGAAGTGCGCAAAACTTGTTGTCTTCTCAACCATTTCTTAGCTTCAATTCCCATATCTCGCGAACGGATTGACCAAACTCAAAAAATTCCTATTGCATCTGAAAGTAGAAGCTCGTACGATTACAACGGTATGTGTATTTTTTCCCAAGGCCTTTCTGGTTAAGCGTTTGGAGCAGCAGAAGTGCGAAAAATTTGTTGTCTTCGCAACCATTTCTTAGCTTCAATCTCCCACATCTCGCGAACAGATAGACCAATCCCAAAAATTCCTATTGCGTCTGAAAATAGAAACCCGCCCGGTTACAACGGTATGTGTATTTTACCACGAGGCCATTCTGGTTAAGCGTTTCGAGCAGCAGAAGTGCGAAAAATTTGTTGTCTTCTCAACCATTTCTTAGTTTCAAACTCCCATATCTGGCGAACGGATTGACCAGACCCAAAAATTCTTGTTGCGTCAGAAAGTAGAAGATCGCCCGATTACAACGGTATGTGTATTTTCCCCCGAGGCCATTCTGGTTAAGCGTTTGGAGCAGCAGAAGTGCGAAAAATTTGTTGTCTTCTCAACCATTTCTTAGTTTCAATCTCACATATCTCGCTAACGGATTGACCAAACCCAAAAATTCCTGCTGCGTCTGAAAGTAGCAACTCGTACGATTACAACGGTAGGTGTATTTTTTTCCTAGGCCTCTCTGGTTAAGCGTTTGGAGCAGCAGAAGTGAGCAAAATTTGTTGTCTTCGTAACCATTTCTTAGCTTCAAACTTCCATATCTCGGGAACGGATTGACCAAACCCAAAAAATTCCTATTGCGTCTGAAAGTAGAAACTCGTACGGTTACAATGGAATGTGTATTTTTTCCCTAGGACTTTCTGGTTAAGCGTTTGGGGCAGCAGAATTGCGAAAAATTTGTTGTCTTCTCAACCATTTCTTAGTTTCAAACTCCCATATCTGGCGAACGGATTGACCAGACCCAAAAATTCTTGTTGCGTCAGAAAGTAGAAGATCGCCCGATTACAACGGTATGTGTATTTTCCCCCGAGGCCATTCTGGTTAAGCGTTTGGAGCAGCAGAAGTGCGAAAAATTTGTTGTCTTCTCAACCATTTCTTAGTTTCAAACTCACATATCTCGCTAACGGATTGACCAAACCCAAAAATTCCTGCTGCGTCTGAAAGTAGCAACTCGTACGATTACAACGGTAGGTGTATTTTTTTCCTAGGCCTTTCTGGTTAAGCGTTTGGAGCAGCAGAAGTGCGCAAAATTTGTTGTCTTCGTAACCATTTCTTAGCTTCAAACTTCCATATCTCGGGAACGGATTGACCAAACCCAAAAAATTCCTATTGCGTCTGAAAGTAGAAACACGTACGGTTACAATGGAATGTGTATTTTTTCCCTAGGACTTTCTGGTTAAGCGTTTGGGGCAGCAGAATTGCGAAAAATTTGTTGTCTTCTCAACCATTTCTTAGTTTCAAACTCCCATATCTGGCGAACGGATTGACCAGACCCAAAAATTCTTGTTGCGTCAGAAAGTAGAAGATCGCCCGATTACAACGGTATGTGTATTTTCCCCCGAGGCCATTCTGGTTAAGCGTTTGGAGCAGCAGAAGTGCGAAAAATTTGTTGTCTTCTCAACCATTTCTTAGTTTCAAACTCACATATCTCGCTAACGGATTGACCAAACCCAAAAATTCCTGCTGCGTCTGAAAGTAGCAACTCGTACGATTACAACGGTAGGTGTATTTTTTTCCTAGGCCTTTCTGGTTAAGCGTTTGGAGCAGCAGAAGTGCGCAAAATTTGTTGTCTTCGTAACCATTTCTTAGCTTCAAACTTCCATATCTCGGGAACGGATTGACCAAACCCAAAAAATTCCTATTGCGTCTGAAAGTAGAAACACGTACGGTTACAATGGAATGTGTATTTTTTCCCTAGGACTTTCTGGTTAAGCGTTTGGGGCAGCAGAATTGCGAAAAATTTGTTGTCTTCTCAACCATTTCTTGGTTTCAAACTCCCATATCTGGCGAACGGAATGACCAAACCCAAAAATTCCTATTGCATCTGAAAGTAGAAACTCGCCCGATTACAACGGTATGAGTATTTTCCCCCGTGGCCATTCTGGTTAAGCGTTTGGAGCAGCAGTAGTCCGCGAAATTTGTTGTCTTCTCAACCATTTCTTAGCTTCACACTCACATATCTCGCTAACGGATTGACCAAACCCAGAAATTCCTGCTGCGTGTGAAAGTAGCAACTCGTACGATTACAACAGTAGGTGTATTTTTCCCTAGGACATTCTGGTTAAGCGTTTGGAGCAGCAGAAGTGCGCAAAATTTGTTTCCTTCTCAAACATTTCTTAGCTTCAAACTCACATATCTCGCGAACGGATTGACCAAACCCAAAAATTCCTGCTGCGTCTGAAAGTAGAAACTTGCCCGATTACAACGGTATGTGTATTTTCCCCCGAGGCCATTCTGGTTCAGCGTTTGGAACAGCAGAAGGGCGCAAAATTTGTTACCTTCCCAACCATTTCTTAGCTTCAAACTCCCATATCTCGCAAACGGTTTGACCAGTCCCAAAATTTCCTATTGCATCTGGAAGTGGAAACGCGCCCGATTACAACGGTATGTGTATTTCTTCCCTAGGCCATTCTGGTTAAGCGTTTGGAGCAGCAGAAGTGCGCAAAATTTGTTGCCTTCTCAACCATTTCTCAGCTTCAAACTCCCATATCTCGCGAACGAATTGACCAAACCCAAACATTCCTATTGCATCTGAAAGTAGAAACTCGCCCGATTACAACGGTATGTGTATGTTTCCCCGAGGCCATTCTGGTTAAGCGTTTGGAGCAGCAGAAGTGCGAAAAATTTGTTCCCTTCTCAACCATTTCTTAGCTTCAAACTCCCATATCTCGCGAACGGATTGACCAATCCCAAAAATTCCTGTTGCATCTGGAAGTAGAAACGCGCCCGATTACAACGGTATGTGTATTTTTTCCCTGGGCCATTCTGGTTAAGCGTTTGGAGCAGCAGAAGTGCGCAAAATTTGTTGCCTACTTAAACATTTCTTAGCTTCAAACTCCCATATCTCGCAAACGGATTGACCAAACCCAAACATTCCTATTGCATCTGAAAGTAGAAACTCGCCCGATTACAACGGTATGTGTATTTTCCCCCGAGGCCATAATGGTTAAGCGTTTGGAGCAGCAGAAGTGCGCAAAATTTGTTGTCTTCTCAACCATTTCTTAGCTTCAATTCCCATATCTCGCGAACGGATTGACCAAACTCAAAAAATTCCTATTGCATCTGAAAGTAGAAGCTCGTACGATTACAACGGTATGTGTATTTTTTCCCAACGCCTTTCTGGTTAAGCGTTTGGAGCAGCAGAAGTGCGAAAAATTTGTTGTCTTCCTAACCATTTCTTAGCTTCAAACTCCCACATCTCGCGAACAGATAGACCAAACCCAAAAATTCCTATTGCGTCTGAAAATAGAAACCCGCCCGGTTACAACGGTATGTGTATTTTTTCCCTAGGACATTCTGGTTAAGCGTTTGGAGCAGCAGAAGTGCGGAAAATTTGTTTCCTTCTCAACCATTTCTTAGCTTCAAACTCACATATCTCGCGAACGGATTGACAAAACCCAAAAATTCCTATTGCATCTGAAAGTAGAAACTCGCCCGATTACAACGGTATGTGTATTTTACCCCGAGGCCTTTCTGGTTAAGCGTTTGGAGCAGCAGAAGTGCGAAAAATTTGTTGTCTTCTCAACCATTTCTTAGTTTCAAACTCCCATATCTCGCGAACGGATTGACCAAACCCAAAAATTCCTATTTCTTCTGAAAGTAGAAACTCGTACGGTTACAATGGAATGTGTATTTTTTCCCTAAGACTTTCTGGTTAAGCGTTTGGGGCAGCAGAAGTGCGAAAAATTTGTTGTCTTCTCAACCACTTCTTAGTTTCAAACTCCCATATCTGGCGAACGGATTGACCAAACCCAAAAATTCCTATTGCATCTGAAAGTAGAAACTCGCCCGATTACAACGGTATGTGTATTTTCCCCCGAGGCCATTCTGGTTAAGCGTTTGGAGCAGCAGAAGTGCAAAAAATTTGTTGTCTTCGCAACCATTCTTAGCTTCAAACTCCCACATCTCGCGAACAGATAGACCAAACTCAAAAATTCCTATTGCGTCTGAAAATAGAAACCCGCCCGGTTACAAAGGTATGTGTATTTTTTCTCTAGGACATTCTGGTTAAGCGTTTGGAGCAGCAGAAGTGCGGAAAATTTGTTTCCTTCTCAACCATTTCTTAGCTTCAAACTCACATATCTCGCGAACGGATTGACAAAACCCAAAAATTCCTATTGCATCTGAAAGTGGAAACTCGCCCGATTACAACGGTATGTGTATTTTACCCCGAGGCCATTCTGGTCAAGCGTTTGGAGCAGCAGAAGTGCGAAAAATTTGTTGTCTTCTCAACCATTTCTTAGTTTCAAACTCCCATATCTCGCGAACGGATTGACCAAACCCAATAATTCCTGGTGCGTCTGAAAGTAGGAGCTCGCACGATTACAACAGTATGTGTATTTTTTTCCTAGGCCTTTCTGGTTAAGCGTTTGGAGCAGCAGAAGGGCGCAAAATTTGTTGCATTCTCAACCATTTCTTATTTCCAAACTCCCATATCTCGCGAACGGATTGACCAAACCCAAAAATTCCTATTGTGTCTGAAAGTAGAAACTCGCCCGATTACAACGGTATGTATATTGTTTCCCTAGGACACTCTGGTTAAGCGTTTGGAGCAGCAGAAGTGCGCAAAATTTGTTGCCTTCTCAACCATTTCTTAGCTTCAAACTCCCATATCTCGGGAACGGATTGACCAAACCCAAAAAATTCCTATTGCGTCTAAAAGTAGAAACTCATACGGTTACAATGGAATGTGTATTTTCCCCCGAGGCCATTCTGGTTAAGCGTTTGGAGCAGCAGAAGTGCGAAAAATTTGTTGTCTTCGCAACCATTTCTTAGCTTCAAACTCCCACATCTCGCGAACAGATAGACCAAACTCAAAAATTCCTATTGCGTCTGAAAATAGAAACCCGCCCGGTTACAAAGGTATGTGTATTTTTTCTCTAGGACATTCTGGTTAAGCGTTTGGAGCAGCAGAAGTGCGGAAAATTTGTTTCCTTCTCAACCATTTCTTAGCTTCAAACTCACATATCTCGCGAACGGATTGACAAAACCCAAAAATTCCTATTGCATCTGAAAGTGGAAACTCGCCCGATTACAACGGTATGTGTATTTTACCCCGAGGCCTTTCTGGTTAAGCGTTTGGAGCAGCAGAAGTGCGAAAAATTTGTTGTCTTCTCAACCACTTCTTAGATTCAAACTCCCATATCTGGCGAACGGATTGACCAAACCCAAAAATTCCTATTGCATCTGAAAGTAGAAACTCGCCCGATTACAACGGTATGTGTATTTTCCCCCGAGGCCATTCTGGTTAAGCGTTTGGAGCAGCAGAAGTGCGCAAAATTTGTTGTCTTCTCAACCATTTTAGCTTCAATTCCCATATCTCGCGAACGGATTGACCAAACTCAAAAATTCCTGCTGCGTCTGAAAGTAGAAACTTGCCCGATTACAACGGTATGTGGATTTTCCCCCGAAGCCATTCTGGTTAAGCGTTTGGAGCAGCAGAATTCCGCGAAATTTGTTGTCTTCTCAACCATTTCTTAGTTTCAAACTCCCATATCTCACGAACGGTATGACCAAACCCAAAAATTCCAGGTGCGTCTGAAAGTAGAAATTCGTACGATTACAACGGTATGTGTATTTTCCCCCGAGGCCATTCTGGTTAAGCGTTTGGAGCAGCAGAATTGCGCAAAATTTGTTTCCTTCTCAACCATTTCTTAGCTTCAAACTCCCATATCTCGCGAACGGATTGACCAAACCCAAACATTCCTATTGCATCTGAAAGTAGAAACTCGCCCGATTACAACGGTATGTGTATGTTTCCCCGAGGCCTTTCTGGTTAAGCGTTTGGAGCAGCAGAAGTGCGAAAAATTTGTTGTCTTCGCAACCATTTCTTTGCTTCAAACTCCCACATCTCGCGAACAGATAGACCAAACCCAAAAATTCCGATTGCGTCTGAAAATAGAAACCCGCCCGGTTACAACGGTATGTGTATTTTTTCCCTAGGACATTCTGGTTAAGCGTTTGGAACAGCAGAAGTGCGGAAAATTTGTTTCCTTCTCAACCATTTCTTAGCTTCAAACTCACATATCTCGCGAACGGATTGACCAAACCCAAAAATTCCTGGTGCGTCTGAAAGTAGGAGCTCGTACGATTACAACAGTATGTGTATTTTTTTCCTAGGCCTTTCTGGTTAAGCGTTTGGAGCAGCAGAAGCGCGCAAAATTTGTTGCCTTCTCAACCATTTCTTAGTTTGAAACTCCCATATCTCGCGAACGGATTGACCAAACCCAAAAATTCCTATTGCGTCTGAAAGTAGAAACTCGCCCGATTACAACGGTATGTGTATTGCTTCCCTAGGACACTCTGGCTAAGCGTTTGGAGCAGCAGAAGTGCGCAAAATTTGTTGTCTTCGTAACCATTTCTTAGCTTCAAACTCCCATATCTCGGGAACGGATTGACCAAACCCAAAGAATTCCTATTGCGTCTGAAAGTAGAAACTCGTACGGTTACAATGGAATGTGTATTTTTTCCATAGGACTTTCTGTTTAAGCGTTTGGGGCAGCAGAAGTGCGAAAAATTTGTTGTCTTCTCAACCATTTCTTAGTTTCAAACTCTCATATCTGGCGAACGGATTGACCAAACCCAAAAATTCCTATTGCATCTGAAAGTAGAAACTCGCCCGATTACAACGGTATGTGTATTTTCCCCCGAGGGCATTCTGGTTAAGCGTTTGGAGCAGCAGAAGTGCGCAAAATTTGTTGTCTTCTCAACCATTTCTTAGCTTCAATTCCCATATCTCGCGAACGGATTGACCAAACTCAAAAATTCCTGTTGCGTCTGAAAGTAGAAACTTGCCCGATTACAACGGTATGTGTATTTTCCCCCGAGGCCATTCTGGTTAAGCGTTTGGAGCAGCAGAAGTCCGCGAAATTTGTTGTCTTCTCAACCATTTCTTAGCTTCAAACTCACATATCTCGCTAACGGATTGACCAAACCCAGAAATTCCCGCTGCGTCTGAAAGTAGCAACTCGTACGATTACAACGGTAGGTGTATTTTTTTCCCTAGGACATTCTGGTTAAGCGTTTGGAGCAGCAGAAGTGCGCAAAATTTGTTTCCTTCTCAACCATTTCTTAGCTTCAAACTCACATATCTCGCGAACGGATTGACCAAACCCAAAAATTCCTGCTGCGTCTGAAAGTAGAAACTTGCCCGATTACAACGGTATGTGTATTTTCCACCGAGGCCATTCTGGTTAAGCGTTTGGAGCAGCAAAAGTGCGAAAAATTTGTTGTCTTCTCAACCATTTCTTAGTTTCAAACTCCCATATCTCGCGAACGGAATGACCAAACCCAAAAATTCCAGGTGCGTCTGAATGTAGAAACTCATACGATTACAACGGTATGTGTATTTTTTCCCTAGGCCTTTCTGGTTAAGCGTTTGGAGCAGCAGAAGTGCGACAAATTTGTTGTCTTCGCAACCATTTCTTAGCTTCAAACTCCCACATCTCGCGAACAGATAGACCAAACCCAAAAATTCCTATTGCGTCTGAAAATAGAAACCCGCCCGGTTACAACGGTATGTGTATTTTTTCCCTAGGACATTCTGGTTCAGCGTTTGGAGCAGCAGAATTGCGGAAAATTTGTTGCCTTCTCAACCATTTCTTAGCTTCAAACTCACATATCTCGCGAACGGATTGACCAAACCCAAAAATTCCTGGTGCGTCTGAAAGTAGGAGCTCGTACGATTACAACGGTATGTGTATGTTTCCCCGAGGCCATTCTGGTTAAGCGTTTGGAGCAGCAGAAGTGCGCAAAATTTGTTGTCTTCGTAACCATTTCTTAACTGCAAACTCCCATATCTCGCGAACGGATTGACCAAACCCAAAAAATTCCTATTGCATCTGAAAGTAGAAACTCGTACGATTACAACGGTATGTGTATTTTTTCCCTAGGCCTTTCTGGTTAAGCGTTTGGAGCAGCAGAAGTGCGACAAATTTGTTGTCTTCGCAACCATTTCTTAGCTTCAAACTCCCACATCTCGCGAACAGATAGACCAAACCCAAAAATTCCTATTGCGTCTGAAAATAGAAACCCGCCCGGTTACAACGGTATGTGTATTTTTTCCCTAGGACATTCTGGTTAAGCGTTTGGAGCAGCAGAATTGCGGAAAATTTGTTTCCTTCTCAACCATTTCTTAGCTTCAAACTCACATATCTCGCGAACGGATTGACCAAACCCAAAAATTCCTGGTGCGTCTGAAAGTAGGAGCTCGTACGATTACAACAGTATGTGTATTTTTTTCCTAGGCCTTTCTGGTTAAGCGTTTGGAGCAGCAGTAGGGCGCAAAATTTGTTGCCTTCTCAACCATTTCTTAGTTTCAAACTCCCATATCTCGCGAGCGGATTGACCAAACCCAAAAATTCCTATTGCGTCTGAAAGTAGAAACTCGCCCGATTACAACGGTATGTATATTGCTTCCCTAGGACACTCTGGTTAAGCGTTTGGAGCAGCAGAAGTGGGCAAAATTTGTTGTCTTCTCAACCATTTCTTAGCTTCAAACTCCCATATCTCGCGAACGGATTGACCAAACCCAAACATTCCTATTGCATCTGAAAGTAGAAACTCGCCCGATTACAACGGTATGTGTATTTTTTCCCTAGGCCTTTCTGGTTAAGCGTTTGGAGCAGCAGAAGTGCGCAAAATTTGTTGTCTTCGTAACCATTTCTTAGCTTCAAACTCCCATATCTCGCGAACGGATTGACCAAACCCAAACATTCCTATTGCATCTGAAAGTAGCAACTCGTACGATTACAACGGTAGGTGTATTTTTTCCCTAGGACATTCTGGTTAAGCGTTTGGAGCAGCAGAAGTGCGAAAAATTTGTTGTCTTCTCAACCATTTCTTAGTTTCAAACTCCCATATCTCGCGAACGGATTGACCAAACCCAAACATTCCTATTGCATCTGAAAGTAGAAACTCGCCCGATTACAACGGTATGTGTATTTTTTCCCTAGGCCTTTCTGGTTAAGCGTTTGGAGCAGCAGAAGTGCGACAAATTTGTTGTCTTCGCAACCATTTCTTAGCTTCAAACTCCCGCATCTCGCGAACAGATAGACCAAACCCAAAAATTCCTATTGCGTCTGAAAAAAAAACCCGCCCGGTTACAACGGTATGTGTATTGCTTCCCTAGGACACTCTGGTTAAGCGTTTGGAGCAGCAGAAGTGCGCAAAATTTGTTGCCTTCTCAACCATTTCTTAGCTTCAAACTCCCATATCTCGCGAACGGATTGACCAAACCCAAAAAATTCCTATTGCGTCTGAAAGTAGAAACTCGTACGGTTACAATGGAATGTGTATTTTTTCCCTAGGACTTTCTGTTTAAGCGTTTGGGGCAGCAGAAGTGCGAAAAATTTGTTGTCTTCTCAACCATTTCTTAGTTTCAAACTCTCATATCTGGCGAACGGATTGACCAAACCCAAAAATTCCTATTGCATCTGAAAGTAGAAACTCGCCCGATTACAACGGTATGTGTATTTTCCCCCGAGGCCATTCTGGTTAAGCGTTTGGAGCAGCAGAAATGCGCAAAATTTGTTGTCTTCTCAACCATTTCTTAGCTTCAATTCCCATATCTCGCGAACGGATTGACCAAACTCAAAAATTCCTGTTGCGTCTGAAAGTAGAAACTTGCCCGATTACAACGGTATGTGTATTTTCCCTCGAGAACATTCTGGTTAAGCGTTTGGAGCAGCAGAAGTCCGCGAAATTTGTTGTCTTCTCAACCATTTCTTAGCTACAAACTCACATATCTCGCTAACGGATTGACCAAACCCAAAAATTCCTGCTGCGTCTGAAAGTAGAAACTTGCCCGATTACAACGGTATGTGTATTTTCCCCCGAGGCCATTCTGGTTAAGCGTTTGGAGCAGCAGAAGTGCGAAAAATTTGTTGTCTTCTCAACCATTTCTTAGCTTCAAACTCCCATATCTCGCGAACGGATTGACCAAACCCAAATATTCCTATTGCATCTGAAAGTAGAAACTCGCCCGATTACAACGGTATGTGTATTTTTCCCCTTGGCCATTCTGGTTATGCGTTTGGAGCAGCAGAAGGGCGAAAAATTTGTTGTCTTCTCAACCATTTCTTAGTTTCAAACTCCCATATCTGGCGAACGGATCGACCAAACCCAAAAATTCCTATTGCATCTGAAAGTTGAAACTTGCCCGATTACAACGGTATGTGTATTTTCCCCCGAGGCCATTCTGGTTAAGCGTTTGGAGCAGCAGAAGTCCGCGAAATTTGTTGTCTTCTCAACCATTTCTTAGCTTCAAACTCACATATCTCGCTAACGGATTGACCAAACCCAAAAATTCCTGCTGCGTCTGAAAGTAGCAAATCGTACGATTACAACGGTAGGTGTATTTTTTCCCTAGGACATTCTGGTTAAGCGTTTGGAGCAGCAGAAGTGCGCATAATTTGTTTCCTTCTCAACCTTTTCTTAGCTTCAAACTCACATATCTCGCGAACGGATTGACCAAACCCAAAAATTCCTGCTGCGTCTGAAAGTAGAAAATTGCCCGATTACAACGGTATGTGTTTTTTCCCCCGAGGCCATTCTGGTTAAGCGTTTGGAGCAGCAGAAGTGCGAAAAATTTGTTGTCTTCTCAACCATTTCTTAGCTTCAAACTCCCATATCTCGCGAACGGATTGACCAAACCCAAACATTCCTATTGCATCTGAAAGTAGAAACTCGCCCGATTACAACGGTATGTGTATGTTTCCCCTTGGCCATTCTGGTTATGCGTTTGGAGCAGCAGAAGGGCGAAAAATTTGTTGTCTTCTCAACCATTTCTTAGTTTCAAACTCCCATATCTCGCGAACGGATTGACCAAACCCAAACATTCCTATTGCATCTGAAAGTAGAAACTCGCCCGATTACAACGGTATGTGTATTTTTTCCCTAGGCCTTTCTGGTTAAGCGTTTGGAGCAGCAGAAGTGCGACAAATTTGTTGTCTTCGCAACCATTTCTTAGCTTCAAACTCCCGCATCTCGCGAACAGATAGACCAAACCCAAAAATTCCTATTGCGTCTGAAAAAAAAACCCGCCCGGTTACAACGGTATGTGTATTGCTTCCCTAGGACACTCTGGTTAAGCGTTTGGAGCAGCAGAAGTGCGCAAAATTTGTTGCCTTCTCAACCATTTCTTAGCTTCAAACTCCCATATCTCGCGAACGGATTGACCAAACCCAAAAATTCCTGGTGCGTCTGAAAGTAGGAACTCGTACGATTACAACTGTATGTGTATTTTTTTCCTAGGCCTTTCTGGTTAAGCGTTTGGAGCAGCAGAAGTGCGCAAAATTTGTTGTCTTCGTAACCATTTCTTAGCTTCAAACTCCCATATCTCGGGAACGGATTGACCAAACCCAAAAAATTCCTATTGCGTCTGAAAGTAGAAACTCGTACGGTTACAATGGAATGTGTATTTTTTCCCTAGGACTTTCTGTTTAAGCGTTTGGGGCAGCAGAAGTGCGAAAAATTTGTTGTCTTCTCAACCATTTCTTAGTTTCAAACTCTCATATCTGGCGAACGGATTGACCAAACCCAAAAATTCCTATTGCATCTGAAAGTAGAAACTCGCCCGATTACAACGGTATGTGTATTTTCCCCCGAGGCCATTCTGGTTAAGCGTTTGGAGCAGCAGAAATGCGCAAAATTTGTTGTCTTCTCAACCATTTCTTAGCTTCAATTCCCATATCTCGCGAACGGATTGACCAAACTCAAAAATTCCTGTTGCGTCTGAAAGTAGAAACTTGCCCGATTACAACGGTATGTGTATTTTCCCTCGAGACCATTCTGGTTAAGCGTTTGGAGCAGCAGAACTCCGCGAAATTTGTTGTCTTCTCAACCATTTCTTAGCTACAAACTCACATATCTCGCTAACGGATTGACCAAACCCAAAAATTCCTGCTGCGTCTGAAAGTAGAAACTTGCCCGATTACAACGGTATGTGTATTTTCCCCCGGGGCCATTCTGGTTAAGCGTTTGGAGCAGCAGAAGTGCGAAAAATTTGTTGTCTTCTCAACCATTTCTTAGCTTCAAACTCCCATATCTCGCGAACGGATTGACCAAACCCAAAAATTCCTGGTGCGTCTGAAAGTAGGAACTCGTACGATTACAACTGTATGTGTATTTTTTTCCTAGGCCTTTCTGGTTAAGCGTTTGGAGCAGCAGAAGTGCGCAAAATTTGTTGTCTTCGTAACCATTTCTTAGCTTCAAACTCCCATATCTCGGGAACGGATTGACCAAACCCAAAAAATTCCTATTGCGTCTGAAAGTAGAAACTCGTACGGTTACAACGGTATGTGTATTTTTTCCCTAGGCCTTTCTGGTTAAGCGTTTGGAGCAGCAGAAGTGCGACAAATTTGTTGTCTTCGCAACCATTTCTTAGCTTCAAACTCCCACATCTCGCGAACAGATAGACCAAACCCAAAAATTCCTATTGCGTCTGAAAATAGAAACCCGCCCGGTTACAACGGTATGTGTATTTTTTCCCTAGGACATTCTGGTTAAGCGTTTGGAGCAGCAGAATTGCGGAAAATTTGTTTCCTTCTCAACCATTTCTTAGCTTCAAACTCACATATCTCGCGAACGGATTGACCAAACCCAAAAATTCCTGGTGCGTCTGAAAGTAGGAGCTCGTACGATTACAACAGTATGTGTATTTTTTTTCCTAGGCCTTTCTGGTTAAGCGTTTGGAGCAGCAGAAGGGCGCAAAATTTGTTGCCTTCTCAACCATTTCTTAGTTTCAAACTCCCATATCTCGCGAGCGGATTGACCAAACCCAAAAATTCCTATTGCGTCTGAAAGTAGAAACTCGCCCGATTACAACGGTATGTATATTGCTTCCCTAGGACACTCTGGTTAAGCGTTTGGAGCAGCAGAAGTGGGCAAAATTTGTTTCCTTCTCAACCATTTCTTAGCTTCAAACTCACATATCTCGCGAACGGATTGACCAAACCCAAAAATTCCTGGTGCGTCTGAAAGTAGGAGCTCGTACGATTACAACAGTATGTGTATTTTTTTTCCTAGGCCTTTCTGGTTAAGCGTTTGGAGCAGCAGAAGGGCGCAAAATTTGTTTCCTTCTCAACCATTTCTTAGCTTCAAACTCACATATCTCGCGAACGGATTGACCAAACCCAAACATTCCTATTGCATCTGAAAGTAGAAACTCGCCCGATTACAACGGTATGTGTATTTTTTCCCTAGGCCTTTCTGATTAAGCGTTTGGAGCAGCAGAAGTGCGCAAAATTTGTTGTCTTCGTAACCATTTCTTAGCTTCAAACTCCCGCATCTCGCGAACGGATAGACCAAACCCAAAAATTCCTATTGCGTCTGAAAAAAAAACCCGCCCGGTTACAACGGTATGTGTATTGCTTCCCTAGGACACTCTGGTTAAGCGTTTGGAGCAGCAGAAGTGCGCAAAATTTGTTGCCTTCTCAACCATTTCTTAGCTTCAAACTCCCATATCTCGCGAACGGATTGACCAAACCCAAAAAATTCCTATTGCGTCTGAAAGTAGAAACTCGTACGGTTACAATGGAATGTGTATTTTTTCCCTAGGACTTTCTGTTTAAGCGTTTGGGGCAGCAGAAGTGCGAAAAATTTGTTGTCTTCTCAACCATTTCTTAGTTTCAAACTCTCATATCTGGCGAACGGATTAACCAAACCCAAAAATTCCTATTGCATCTGAAAGTAGAAACTCGCCCGATTACAACGGTATGTGTATTTTCCCCCGAGGCCATTCTGGTTAAGCGTTTGGAGCAGCAGAAATGCGCAAAATTTGTTGTCTTCTCAACCATTTCTTAGCTTCAATTCCCATATCTCGCGAACGGATTGACCAAACTCAAAAATTCCTGTTGCGTCTGAAAGTAGAAACTTGCCCGATTACAACGGTATGTGTATTTTCCCTCGAGACCATTCTGGTTAAGCGTTTGGAGCAGCAGAAGTCCGCGAAATTTGTTGTCTTCTCAACCATTTCTTAGCTACAAACTCACATATCTCGCTAACGGATTGACCAAACCCAAAAATTCCTGCTGCGTCTGAAAGTAGAAACTTGCCCGATTACAACGGTATGTGTATTTTCCCCCGAGGCCATTCTGGTTAAGCGTTTGGAGCAGCAGAAGTGCGAAAAATTTGTTGTCTTCTCAACCATTTCTTAGCTTCAAACTCCCATATCTCGCGAACGGATTGACCAAACCCAAATATTCCTATTGCATCTGAAAGTAGAAACTCGCCCGATTACAACGGTATGTGTATTTTTCCCCTTGGCCATTCTGGTTATGCGTTTGGAGCAGCAGAAGGGCGAAAAATTTGTTGTCTTCTCAACCATTTCTTAGTTTCAAACTCCCATATCTGGCGAACGGATCGACCAAACCCAAAAATTCCTATTGCATCTGAAAGTTGAAACTTGCCCGATTACAACGGTATGTGTATTTTCTCCCGAGGCCATTCTGGTTAAGCGTTTGGAGCAGCAGAAGTCCGCGAAATTTGTTGTCTTCTCAACCATTTCTTAGCTTCAAACTCACATATCTCGCTAACGGATTGACCAAACCCAAAAATTCCTGCTGCGTCTGAAAGTAGCAACTCGTACGATTACAACGGTAGGTGTATTTTTTCCCTAGGACATTCTGGTTAAGCGTTTGGAGCAGCAGAAGTGCGCATAATTTGTTTCCTTCTCAACCATTTCTTAGCTTCAAACTCACATATCTCGCGAACGGATTGACCAAACCCAAAAATTCCTGCTGCGTCTGAAAGTAGAAACTTGCCCGATTACAACGGTATGTGTTTTTTCCCCCGAGGCCATTCTGGTTAAGCGTTTGGAGCAGCAGAAGTGCGAAAAATTTGTTGTCTTCTCAACCATTTCTTAGCTTCAAACTCCCATATCTCGCGAACGGATTGACCAAACCCAAACATTCCTATTGCATCTGAAAGTAGAAACTCGCCCGATTACAACGGTATGTGTATTTTTCCCCTTGGCCATTCTGGTTATGCGTTTGGAGCAGCAGAAGGGCGAAAAATTTGTTGTCTTCTCAACCATTTCTTAGTTTCAAACTCCCATATCTCGCGAACGGATTGACCAAACCCAAACATTCCTATTGCATCTGAAAGTAGAAACTCGCCCGATTACAACGGTATGTGTATTTTTTCCCTAGGCCTTTCTGGTTAAGCGTTTGGAGCAGCAGAAGTGCGACAAATTTGTTGTCTTCGCAACCATTTCTTAGCTTCAAACTCCCGCATCTCGCGAACAGATAGACCAAACCCAAAAATTCCTATTGCGTCTGAAAAAAAAACCCGCCCGGTTACAACGGTATGTGTATTGCTTCCCTAGGACACTCTGGTTAAGCGTTTGGAGCAGCAGAAGTGCGCAAAATTTGTTGCCTTCTCAACCATTTCTTAGCTTCAAACTCCCATATCTCGCGAACGGATTGACCAAACCCAAAAATTCCTGGTGCGTCTGAAAGTAGGAACTCGTACGATTACAACTGTATGTGTATTTTTTTCCTAGGCCTTTCTGGTTAAGCGTTTGGAGCAGCAGAAGTGCGCAAAATTTGTTGTCTTCGTAACCATTTCTTAGCTTCAAACTCCCATATCTCGGGAACGGATTGACCAAACCCAAAAAATTCCTATTGCGTCTGAAAGTAGAAACTCGTACGGTTACAATGGAATGTGTATTTTTTCCCTAGGACTTTCTGTTTAAGCGTTTGGGGCAGCAGAAGTGCGAAAAATTTGTTGTCTTCTCAACCATTTCTTAGTTTCAAACTCTCATATCTGGCGAACGGATTGACCAAACCCAAAAATTCCTATTGCATCTGAAAGTAGAAACTCGCCCGATTACAACGGTATGTGTATTTTCCCCCGAGGCCATTCTGGTTAAGCGTTTGGAGCAGCAGAAATGCGCAAAATTTGTTGTCTTCTCAACCATTTCTTAGCTTCAATTCCCATATCTCGCGAACGGATTGACCAAACTCAAAAATTCCTGTTGCGTCTGAAAGTAGAAACTTGCCCGATTACAACGGTATGTGTATTTTCCCTCGAGACCATTCTGGTTAAGCGTTTGGAGCAGCAGAAGTCCGCGAAATTTGTTGTCTTCTCAACCATTTCTTAGCTACAAACTCACATATCTCGCTAACGGATTGACCAAACCCAAAAATTCCTGCTGCGTCTGAAAGTAGAAACTTGCCCGATTACAACGGTATGTGTATTTTCCCCCGAGGCCATTCTGGTTAAGCGTTTGGAGCAGCAGAAGTGCGACAAATTTGTTGTCTTCGCAACCATTTCTTAGCTTCAAACTCCCGCATCTCGCGAACAGATAGACCAAACCCAAAAATTCCTATTGCGTCTGAAAAAAAAAACCCGCCCGGTTACAACGGTATGTGTATTGCTTCCCTAGGACACTCTGGTTAAGCGTTTGGAGCAGCAGAAGTGCGCAAAATTTGTTGCCTTCTCAACCATTTCTTAGCTTCAAACTCCCATATCTCGCGAACGGATTGACCAAACCCAAAAAATTCCTATTGCGTCTGAAAGTAGAAACTCGTACGGTTACAATGGAATGTGTATTTTTTCCCTAGGACTTTCTGTTTAAGCGTTTGGGGCAGCAGAAGTGCGAAAAATTTGTTGTCTTCTCAACCATTTCTTAGTTTCAAACTCTCATATCTGGCGAACGGATTGACCAAACCCAAAAATTCCTATTGCATCTGAAAGTAGAAACTCGCCCGATTACAACGGTATGTGTATTTTCCCCCGAGGCCATTCTGGTTAAGCGTTTGGAGCAGCAGAAATGCGCAAAATTTGTTGTCTTCTCAACCATTTCTTAGCTTCAATTCCCATATCTCGCGAACGGATTGACCAAACTCAAAAATTCCTGTTGCGTCTGAAAGTAGAAACTTGCCCGATTACAACGGTATGTGTATTTTCCCTCGAGACCATTCTGGTTAAGCGTTTGGAGCAGCAGAAGTCCGCGAAATTTGTTGTCTTCTCAACCATTTCTTAGCTACAAACTCACATATCTCGCTAACGGATTGACCAAACCCAAAAATTCCTGCTGCGTCTGAAAGTAGAAACTTGCCCGATTACAACGGTATGTGTATTTTCCCCCGAGGCCATTCTGGTTAAGCGTTTGGAGCAGCAGAAGTGCGAAAAATTTGTTGTCTTCTCAACCATTTCTTAGCTTCAAACTCCCATATCTCGCGAACGGATTGACCAAACCCAAATATTCCTATTGCATCTGAAAGTAGAAACTCGCCCGATTACAACGGTATGTGTATTTTTCCCCTTGGCCATTCTGGTTATGCGTTTGGAGCAGCAGAAGGGCGAAAAATTTGTTGTCTTCTCAACCATTTCTTAGTTTCAAACTCCCATATCTGGCGAACGGATCGACCAAACCCAAAAATTCCTATTGCATCTGAAAGTTGAAACTTGCCCGATTACAACGGTATGTGTATTTTCCCCCGAGGCCATTCTGGTTAAGCGTTTGGAGCAGCAGAAGTCCGCGATATTTGTTGTCTTCTCAACCATTTCTTGGCTTCAAACTCTCATATCTCGCTAACGGATTGACCAAACCCAAAAATTCCTGCTGCGTCTGAAAGTAGCAACTCGTACGATTACAACGGTAGGTGTATTTTTTCCCTAGGACATTCTGGTTAAGCGTTTGGAGCAGCAGAAGTGCGCATAATTTGTTTCCTTCTCAACCATTTCTTAGCTTCAAACTCACATATCTCGCGAACGGATTGACCAAACCCAAAAATTCCTGCTGCGTCTGAAAGTAGAAACTTGCCCGATTACAACGGTATGTGTTTTTTCCCCCGAGGCCATTCTGGTTAAGCGTTTGGAGCAGCAGAAGTGCGAAAAATTTGTTGTCTTCTCAACCATTTCTTAGCTTCAAACTCCCATATCTCGCGAACGGATTGACCAAACCCAAACATTCCTATTGCATCTGAAAGTAGAAACTCGCCCGATTACAACGGTATGTGTATTTTTCCCCTTGGCCATTCTGGTTATGCGTTTGGAGCAGCAGAAGGGCGAAAAATTTGTTGTCTTCTCAACCATTTCTTAGTTTCAAACTCCCATATCTCGCGAACGGATTGACCAAACCCAAACATTCCTATTGCATCTGAAAGTAGAAACTCGCCCGATTACAACGGTATGTGTATTTTTTCCCTAGGCCTTTCTGGTTAAGCGTTTGGAGAAGCAGAAGTGCGACAAATTTGTTGTCTTCGCAACCATTTCTTAGCTTCAAACTCCCGCATCTCGCGAACAGATAGACCAAACCCAAAAATTCCTATTGCGTCTGAAAAAAAAACCCGCCCGGTTACAACGGTATGTGTATTGCTTCCCTAGGACACTCTGGTTAAGCGTTTGGAGCAGCAGAAGTGCGCAAAATTTGTTGCCTTCTCAACCATTTCTTAGCTTCAAACTCCCATATCTCGCGAACGGATTGCCCAAACCCAAAAATTCCTGGTGCGTCTGAAAGTAGGAACTCGTACGATTACAACTGTATGTGTATTTTTTTCCTAGGCCTTTCTGGTTAAGCGTTTGGAGCAGCAGAAGTGCGCAAAATTTGTTGTCTTCGTAACCATTTCTTAGCTTCAAACTCCCATATCTCGGGAACGGATTGACCAAACCCAAAAAATTCCTATTGCGTCTGAAAGTAGAAACTCGTACGGTTACAATGGAATGTGTATTTTTTCCCTAGGACTTTCTGTTTAAGCGTTTGGGGCAGCAGAAGTGCGAAAAATTTGTTGTCTTCTCAACCATTTCTTAGTTTCAAACTCTCATATCTGGCGAACGGATTGACCAAACCCAAAAATTCCTATTGCATCTGAAAGTAGAAACTCGCCCGATTACAACGGTATGTGTATTTTCCCCCGAGGCCATTCTGGTTAAGCGTTTGGAGCAGCAGAAATGCGCAAAATTTGTTGTCTTCTCAACCATTTCTTAGCTTCAATTCCCATATCTCGCGAACGGATTGACCAAACTCAAAAATTCCTGTTGCGTCTGAAAGTAGAAACTTGCCCGATTACAACGGTATGTGTATTTTCCCTCGAGACCATTCTGGTTAAGCGTTTGGAGCAGCAGAAGTCCGCGAAATTTGTTGTCTTCTCAACCATTTCTTAGCTACAAGCTCACATATCTCGCTAACGGATTGACCAAACCCAAAAATTCCTGCTGCGTCTGAAAGTAGAAACTTGCCCGATTACAACGGTATGTGTATTTTCCCCCGAGGCCATTCTGGTTAAGCGTTTGGAGCAGCAGAAGTGCGACAAATTTGTTGTCTTCGCAACCATTTCTTAGCTTCAAACTCCCGCATCTCGCGAACAGATAGACCAAACCCAAAAATTCCTATTGCGTCTGAAAAAAAAACCCGCCCGGTTACAACGGTATGTGTATTGCTTCCCTAGGACACTCTGGTTAAGCGTTTGGAGCAGCAGAAGTGCGCAAAATTTGTTGCCTTCTCAACCATTTCTTAGCTTCAAACTCCCATATCTCGCGAACGGATTGACCAAACCCAAAAAATTCCTATTGCGTCTGAAAGTAGAAACTCGTACGGTTACAATGGAATGTGTATTTTTTCCCTAGGACTTTCTGTTTAAGCGTTTGGGGCAGCAGAAGTGCGAAAAATTTGTCGTCTTCTCAACCATTTCTTAGTTTCAAACTCTCATATCTGGCGAACGGATTGACCAAACCCAAAAATTCCTATTGCATCTGAAAGTAGAAACTCGCCCGATTACAACGGTATGTGTATTTTCCCCCGAGGCCATTCTGGTTAAGCGTTTGGAGCAGCAGAAATGCGCAAAATTTGTTGTCTTCTCAACCATTTCTTAGCTTCAATTCCCATATCTCGCGAACGGATTGACCAAACTCAAAAATTCCTGTTGCGTCTGAAAGTAGAAACTTGCCCGATTACAACGGTATGTGTATTTTCCCTCGAGACCATTCTGGTTAAGCGTTTGGAGCAGCAGAAGTCCGCGAAATTTGTTGTCTTCTCAACCATTTCTTAGCTACAAACTCACATATCTCGCTAACGGATTGACCAAACCCAAAAATTCCTGCTGCGTCTGAAAGTAGAAACTTGCCCGATTACAACGGTATGTGTATTTTCCCCCGAGGCCATTCTGGTTAAGCGTTTGGAGCAGCAGAAGTGCGAAAAATTTGTTGTCTTCTCAACCATTTCTTAGCTTCAAACTCCCATATCTCGCGAACGGATTGACCAAACCCAAATATTCCTATTGCATCTGAAAGTAGAAACTCGCCCGATTACAACGGTATGTGTATTTTTCCCCTTGGCCATTCTGGTTATGCGTTTGGAGCAGCAGAAGGGCGAAAAATTTGTTGTCTGCTCAACCATTTCTTAGTTTCAAACTCCCATATCTGGCGAACGGATCGACCAAACCCAAAAATTCCTATTGCATCTGAAAGTTGAAACTTGCCCGATTACAACGGTATGTGTATTTTCCCCCGAGGCCATTCTGGTTAAGCGTTTGGAGCAGCAGAATTCCGCGAAATTTGTTGTCTTCTCAACCATTTCTTAGCTTCAAACTCACATATCTCGCTAACGGATTGACCAAACCCAAAAATTCCTGCTGCGTCTGAAAGTAGCAACTCGTACGATTACAACGGTAGGTGTATTTTTTCCCTAGGACATTCTGGTTAAGCGTTTGGAGCAGCAGAAGTGCGCATAATTTGTTTCCTTCTCAACCATTTCTTAGCTTCAAACTCACATATCTCGCGAACGGATTGACCAAACCCAAAAATTCCTGCTGCGTCTGAAAGTAGAAACTTGCCCGATTACAACGGTATGTGTTTTTTCCCCCGAGGCCATTCTGGTTAAGCGTTTGGAGCAGCAGAAGTGCGAAAAATTTGTTGTCTTCTCAACCATTTCTTAGCTTCAAACTCCCATATCTCGCGAACGGATTGACCAAACCCAAACATTCCTATTGCATCTGAAAGTAGAAACTCGCCCGATTACAACGGTATGTGTATTTTTCCCCTTGGCCATTCTGGTTATGCGTTTGGAGCAGCAGAAGGGCGAAAAATTTGTTGTCTTCTCAACCATTTCTTAGTTTCAAACTCCCATATCTCGCGAACGGATTGACCAAACCCAAACATTCCTATTGCATCTGAAAGTAGAAACTCGCCCGATTACAACGGTATGTGTATTTTTTCCCTAGGCCTTTCTGGTTAAGCGTTTGGAGCAGCAGAAGTGCGACAAATTTGTTGTCTTCGCAACCATTTCTTAGCTTCAAACTCCCGCATCTCGCGAACAGATAGACCAAACCCAAAAATTCCTATTGCGTCTGAAAAAAAAACCCGCCCGGTTACAACGGTATGTGTATTGCTTCCCTAGGACACTCTGGTTAAGCGTTTGGAGCAGCAGAAGTGCGCAAAATTTGTTGCCTTCTCAACCATTTCTTAGCTTCAAACTCCCATATCTCGCGAACGGATTGACCAAACCCAAAAATTCCTGGTGCGTCTGAAAGTAGGAACTCGTACGATTACAACTGTATGTGTATTTTTTTCCTAGGCCTTTCTGGTTAAGCGTTTGGAGCAGCAGAAGTGCGCAAAATTTGTTGTCTTCGTAACCATTTCTTAGCTTCAAACTCCCATATCTCGGGAACGGATTGACCAAACCCAAAAAATTCCTATTGCGTCTGAAAGTAGAAACTCGTACGGTTACAATGGAATGTGTATTTTTTCCCTAGGACTTTCTGTTTAAGCGTTTGGGGCAGCAGAAGTGCGAAAAATTTGTTGTCTTCTCAACCATTTCTTAGTTTCAAACTCTCATATCTGGCGAACGGATTGACCAAACCCAAAAATTCCTATTGCATCTGAAAGTAGAAACACGCCCGATTACAACGGTATGTGTATTTTCCCCCGACGCCATTCTGGTTAAGCGTTTGGAGCAGCAGAAATGCGCAAAATTTGTTGTCTTCTCAACCATTTCTTAGCTTCAATTCCCATATCTCGCGAACGGATTGACCAAACTCAAAAATTCCTGTTGCGTCTGAAAGTAGAAACTTGCCCGATTACAACGGTATGTGTATTTTCCCTCGAGACCATTCTGGTTAAGCGTTTGGAGCAGCAGAAGTCCGCGAAATTTGTTGTCTTCTCAACCATTTCTTAGCTTCAAACTCACATATCTCGCTAACGGATTGACCAAACCCAAAAATTCCTGCTGCGTCTGAAAGTAGAAACTTGCCCGATTACAACGGTATGTGTATTTTCCCCCGAGGCCATTCTGGTTAAGCGTTTGGAGCAGCAGAAGTGCGAAAAATTTGTTGTCTTCTCAACCATTTCTTAGCTTCAAACTCCCATATCTCGCGAACGGATTGACCAAACCCAAATATTCCTATTGCATCTGAAAGTAGAAACTCGCCCGATTACAACGGTATGTGTATTTTTCCCCTTGGCCATTCTGGTTATGCGTTTGGAGCAGCAGAAGGGCGAAAAATTTGTTGTCTTCTCAACCATTTCTTAGTTTCAAACTCCCATATCTGGCGAACGGATCGACCAAACCCAAAAATTCCTATTGCATCTGAAAGTTGAAACTTGCCCGATTACAACGGTATGTGTATTTTCCCCCGAGGCCATTCTGGTTAAGCGTTTGGAGCAGCAGAAGTCCGCGAAATTTGTTGTCTTCTCAACCATTTCTTAGCTTCAAACTCACATATCTCGCTAACGGATTGACCAAACCCAAAAATTCCTGCTGCGTCTGAAAGTAGCAACTCGTACGATTACAACGGTAGGTGTATTTTTTCCCTAGGACATTCTGGTTAAGCGTTTGGAGCAGCAGAAGTGCGCATAATTTGTTTCCTTCTCAACCATTTCTTAGCTTCAAACTCACATATCTCGCGAACGGATTGACCAAACCCAAAAATTCCTGCTGCGTCTGAAAGTAGAAACTTGCCCGATTACAACGGTATGTGTTTTTTCCCCCGAGGCCATTCTGGTTAAGCGTTTGGAGCAGCAGAAGTGCGAAAAATTTGTTGTCTTCTCAACCATTTCTTAGCTTCAAACTCCCATATCTCGCGAACGGATTGACCAAACCCAAACATTCCTATTGCATCTGAAAGTAGAAACTCGCCCGATTACAACGGTATGTGTATGTTTCCCCTTGGCCATTCTGGTTATGCGTTTGGAGCAGCAGAAGGGCGAAAAATTTGTTGTCTTCTCAACCATTTCTTAGTTTCAAACTCCCATATCTCGCGAACGGATTGACCAAACCCAAACATTCCTATTGCATCTGAAAGTAGAAACTCGCCCGATTACAACGGTATGTGTATTTTTTCCCTAGGCCTTTCTGGTTAAGCGTTTGGAGCAGCAGAAGTGCGACAAATTTGTTGTCTTCGCAACCATTTCTTAGCTTCAAACTCCCGCATCTCGCGAACAGATAGACCAAACCCAAAAATTCCTATTGCGTCTGAAAAAAAAACCCGCCCGGTTACAACGGTATGTGTATTGCTTCCCTAGGACACTCTGGTTAAGCGTTTGGAGCAGCAGAAGTGCGCAAAATTTGTTGCCTTCTCAACCATTTCTTAGCTTCAAACTCCCATATCTCGCGAACGGATTGACCAAACCCAAAAATTCCTGGTGCGTCTGAAAGTAGGAACTCGTACGATTACAACTGTATGTGTATTTTTTTCCTAGGTCTTTCTGGTTAAGCGTTTGGAGCAGCAGAAGTGCGCAAAATTTGTTGTCTTCGTAACCATTTCTTAGCTTCAAACTCCCATATCTCGGGAACGGATTGACCAAACCCAAAAAATTCCTATTGCGTCTGAAAGTAGAAACTCGTACGGTTACAATGGAATGTGTATTTTTTCCATAGGACTTTCTGTTTAAGCGTTTGGGGCAGCAGAAGTGCGAAAAATTTGTTGTCTTCTCAACCATTTCTTAGTTTCAAACTCTCATATCTGGCGAACGGATTGACCAAACCCAAAAATTCCTATTGCATCTGAAAGTAGAAACTCGCCCGATTACAACGGTATGTGTATTTTCCCCCGAGGCCATTCTGGTTAAGCGTTTGGAGCAGCAGAAATGCGCAAAATTTGTTGTCTTCTCAACCATTTCTTAGCTTCAATTCCCATATCTCGCGAACGGATTGACCAAACTCAAAAATTCCTGTTGCGTCTGAAAGTAGAAACTTGCCCGATTACAACGGTATGTGTATTTTCCCTCGAGACCATTCTGGTTAAGCGTTTGGAGCAGCAGAAGTCCGCGAAATTTGTTGTCTTCTCAACCATTTCTTAGCTTCAAACTCACATATCTCGCTAACGGATTGACCAAACCCAAAAATTCCTGCTGCGTCTGAAAGTAGAAACTTGCCCGATTACAATGGTATGTGTATTTTCCCCCGAGGCCATTCTGGTTAAGCGTTTGGAGCAGCAGAAGTCCGCGAAATTTGTTGTCTTCTCAACCATTTCTTAGCTTCAAACTCACAGATCTCGCTAACGGATTGACCAAACCCAAAAATTCCTGCTGCGTCTGAAAGTAGCAACTCGTACGATTACAATGGTAGGTGTATTTTTTCCCTAGGACATTCTGGTTAAGCGTTTGGAGCAGTAGAAGTGCGCAAAATTTGTTTCCTTCTCCACCATTTCTTAGCTTCAAACTCCCATATCTCGCGAATGGATTGACCAAACCCAAACATTCCTATTGCATCTGAAAGTAGAAACTCGCCCGATTACAACGGTATGTGTATGTTTCCCCGAGGCCATTCTGGTTAAGCGTTTGGAGCAGCAGAAGTGCGCAAAATTTGTTGTCTTCGTGACCATTTCTTAACTGCAAACTCCCATATCTCGCGAACGGATTGACCAAACCCAAAAAATTCCTATTGCATCTGAAAGTAGAAACTCGTACGATTACAACGGTATGTGTATTTTTTCCCTAGGCCTTTCTGGTTAAGCGTTTGGAGCAGCAGAAGTGCGACAAATTTGTTGTCTTCGCAACCATTTCATAGCTTCGAACTCCCACATCTCGCGAACAGATAGACCAAACCCAAAAATTACTATTGCGTCTGAAAATAGAAACCCGCCCGGTTACAACGGTATGTGTATTTTTTCCCTAGGACATTCTGGTTAAGCGTTTGGAGCAGCAGAAGTGCGGAAAATTTGTTTCCTTCTCAACTATTTCTTAGCTTCAAACTCACATATCTCGCGAACGGAGTGACCAAACCCAAAAATTCCTGGTACGTCTGAAAGTAGGAGCTCGTACGATTACAACAGTATGTGTATTTTTTTCCTAGGCCTTTCTGGTTAAGCGTTTGGAGCAGCAGAAGGGCGCAAAATTTGTTGCCTTCTCAACCATTTCTTAGTTTCAAACTCCCATATCTCGCGAGCGGATTGACCAAACCCAAAAATTCCTATTGCGTCTGAAAGTAGAAACTCGCCCGATTACAACGGTATGTATATTGCTTCCCTAGGACACTCTGGTTAAGCGTTTGGAGCAGCAGAAGTGCGCAAAATTTGTTGCCTTCTCAACCATTTCTTAGCTTCAAACTCCCATATCTCGCGAACGGATTGAACAAACCCAAACATTCCTATTGCATCTGAAAGTAGAAACTCGCCCGATTACAACGGTATGTGTATGTTTCCCCGAGGCCATTCTGGTTAAGCGTTTGGAGCAGCAGAAGTGCGCAAAATTTGTTGTCTTCGTAACCATTTCTTAACTGCAAACTCCCATATCTCGCGAACGGATTGACCAAACCCAAAAAATTCCTATTGCATCTGAAAGTAGAAACTCGTACGATTACAACGGTATGTGTATTTTTTCCCTAGGCCTTTCTGGTTAAGCGTTTGGAGCAGCAGAAGTGCGACAAATTTGTTGCCTTCTCAACCATTTCTTAGATTCAAACTCCCATATCTCGCGAACGGATTGAACAAACCCAAACATTCCTATTGCATCTGAAAGTAGAAACTCGCCCGATTACAACGGTATGTGTATGTTTCCCCGAGGCCATTCTGGTTAAGCGTTTGGAGCAGCAGAAGTCCGCGAAATTTGTTGTCTTCTCAACCATTTCTTAGCTTCAAACTCACATATCTCGCTAACGGATTGACCAAACCCAAAAATTCCTGCTGCGTCTGAAAGTAGCAACTCGTACGATTACAACGGTAGGTGTATTTTTTCCCTAGGACATTCTGGTTAAGCGTTTGGAGCAGCAGAAGTGCGCAAAATTTGTTTCCTTCTCAACCATTTCTTAGCTTCAAACTCACATATCTCGCGAACGGATTGACCAAACCCAAAAATTTCTATTGCGTCTGAAAGTAGAAACTTGCCCGATTACAACGGTATGTGTATTTTCCCCCGAGGCCATTCTGGTTAAGCGTTTGGAGCAGCAGAATTGCGAAAAATTTGTTGTCTTCTCAACCATTTCTTAGCTTCAAACTCACATATCTCGCGAACGGATTGACCAAACCCAAAAATTCCTGCTGCGTCTGAAAGTAGAAACTTGCCCGATTACAACGGTATGTGTATTTTTTCCCTAGGACATTCTGGTTAAGCGTTTGGAGCAGCAGAAGTGCGCAAAATTTGTTTCCTTCTCAACCATTTCTTAGCTTCAAACTCCCATATCTCGCGAACGGATTGACCAAACCCAAACATTCCTATTGCATCTGAAAGTAGAAACTCGCCCGATTACAACGGTATGTGTATGGTTCCCCGAGGCCATTCTGGTTAAGCGTTTGGAGCAGCAGAAGTGCGCAAAAGTTGTTGTCTTCGTAACCATTTCTTAACTGCAAACTCCCATATCTCGCGAACGGATTGACCAAACCCCAAAAATTCCTATTGCATTAAAGTAGAAACTCGTACGATTACAACGGTATGTGTATTTTTTCCCTAGGCCTTTCTGGTTAAGCGTTTGGAGCAGCAGAAGTGCGACAAATTTGTTGTCTTCGCAACCATTTCTTAGCTTCAAACTCCCACATCTCGCGAACAGATAGACCAAACCCAAAAATTCCTATTGCGTCTGAAAATAGAAACCCGCCCGGTTACAACGGTATGTGTATTGCTTCCCTAGGACACTCTGGTTAAGCGTTTGGAGCAGCAGAAGTGCGCAAAATTTGTTGCCTTCTCAACCTTTTCTTAGCTTCAAACTCCCATATCTCGTGAACGGATTGACCAAACTCAAAAATTCCTGTTGCGTCTGAAAGTAGAAACTTGCCCGATTACAACGGTATGTGTATTTTCCCTCGAGACCATTCTGGTTAAGCGTTTGGAGCAGCAGAAGTCCGCGAAATTTGTTGTCTTCTCAACCATTTCTTAGCTTCAAACTCACATATCTCGCTAACGGATTGACCAAACCCAAAAATTCCTGCTGCGTCTGAAAGTAGAAACTTGCCCGATTACAATGGTATGTGTATTTTCCCCCGAGGCCATTCTGGTTAAGCGTTTGGAGCAGCAGAAGTCCGCGAAATTTGTTGTCTTCTCAACCATTTCTTAGCTTCAAACTCACAGATCTCGCTAACGGATTGACCAAACCTAAAAATTCCTGCTGCGTCTGAAAGTAGCAACTCGTACGATTACAATGGTAGGTGTATTTTTTCCCTAGGACATTCTGGTTAAGCGTTTGGAGCAGTAGAAGTGCGCAAAATTTGTTTCCTTCTCCACCATTTCTTAGCTTCAAACTCCCATATCTCGCGAATGGATTGACCAAACCCAAACATTCCTATTGCATCTGAAAGTAGAAACACGCCCGATTACAACGGTATGTGTATGTTTCCCCGAGGCCAATCTGGTTAAGCGTTTGGAGCAGCAGAAGTGCGCAAAATTTGTTGTCTTCGTAACCATTTCTTAACTGCAAACTCCCATATCTCGCGAACGGATTGACCAAACCCAAAAAATTCCTATTGCATCTGAAAGTAGAAACTCGTACGATTACAACGGTATGTGTATTTTTTCCCTAGGCCTTTCTGGTTAAGCGTTTGGAGCAGCAGAAGTGCGACAAATTTGTTGTCTTCGCAACCATTTCTTAGCTTCGAACTCCCACATCTCGCGAACAGATAGACCAAACCCAAAAATTACTATTGCGTCTGAAAATAGAAACCCGCCCGGTTACAACGGTATGTGTATTTTTTCCCTAGGACATTCTGGTTAAGCGTTTGGAGCAGCAGAAGTGCGGAAAATTTGTTTCCTTCTCAACTATTTCTTAGCTTCAAACTCACATATCTCGCGAACGGATTGACCAAACCCAAAAATTCCTGGTACGTCTGAAAGTAGGAGCTCGTACGATTACAACAGTATGTGTATTTTTTTCCTAGGCCTATCTGGTTAAGCGTTTGGAGCAGCAGAAGGGCGCAAAATTTGTTGCCTTCTCAACCATTTCTTAGTTTCAAACTCCCATATCTCGCGAGCGGATTGACCAAACCCAAAAATTCCTATTGCGTCTGAAAGTAGAAACTCGCCCGATTACAACGGTATGTATATTGCTTCCCTAGGACACTCTGGTTAAGCGTTTGGAGCAGCAGAAGTGCGCAAAATTTGTTGCCTTCTCAACCATTTCTTAGCTTCAAACTCCCATATCTCGCGAACGGATTGAACAAACCCAAACATTCCTATTGCATCTGAAAGTAGAAACTCGCCCGATTACAACGGTATGTGTATGTTTCCCCGAGGCCATTCTGGTTAAGCGTTTGGAGCAGCAGAAGTGCGCAAAATTTGTTGTCTTCGTAACCATTTCTTAACTGCAAACTCCCATATCTCGCGAACGGATTGACCAAACCCAAAAAATTCCTATTGCATCTGAAAGTAGAAACTCGTACGATTACAACGGTATGTGTATTTTTTCCCTAGGCCTTTCTGGTTAAGCGTTTGGAGCAGCAGATGTGCGAAAAATTTGTTGCCTTCTCAACCATTTCTTAGTTTCAAACTCCCATATCTCGCGAACGGATTGACCAGACCCAAAAATTCCTGTTGCGTCTGAAAGTAGAAGCTCGCCCGATTACAACGGTATGTTTTTTTTCCCTAGGCCTTTCTGGTTAAGCGTTTGGAGGAGCAGAAGTGCGCAAAATTTGTTGCCCCCTCAACCATTTCTTAACTTCAAACTCCCATATCTCGCGTACGGATTGACCAAACCCAAAAATTCCTATTGCATCTGAAAGTAGAAACCCGCCCGATTACAACGGTATGTGTATTTTTCCCCAGGCCATTCTGGTTAAGCGTTTGGAGCAGCAGAAGTTCGAAAAATTTGTTGCCTTCCCAACCATTTCTTAGGTTCAAACTCCCATATCTCGCGGACGGATTGACCAAACCCAGAAATTCGTGGTGCGTCTGAAAGTAGAAACTAGTACGATTACAGCGGTATGTGTATTTTTCCCTGAGGCCATTCTGGTTTAGCGTTTGGAGCAGCAGAAATGCGCAAAATTTGTTGCCCTCTCAACCATTTCTTAGCTTCAAACTCCCATATCTCGCGTACGGATTGACCAAACCCAAAAATTCCTATTGCATCTGAAAGTAGAAACCCGCCCGATTACAACGGTATGTGTATTTTTCCCTAGGCCATTCTGGTTAAGCGTTTCGAGCAGCAGAAGTTCGAAAAATTTGTTGCCTTCTCAACCATTTCTTAGCTTCAAACTCCCATATCTCGCGGACGGATTGACCAAACCCAAAAATTCCTGGTGCGTCTGAAAGTAGAAACTCGTACGATTACAACGGTATGTTTTTTTTTCCCTAGGCCATACTGGTTAAGCGTTTGGAGCAGCAGAGGTGCGCAAAATTTGTTGCCCTCTCAACCATTTCTTAGCTTCAAACTCCCATATCTCGCGGACGGATTGACCAAACCCAAAAATTCCTATTGCATCTGAAAGTATGAACCCGCCCGATTACAACGGTATGTGTATTTTTCCCTAGGCCATTCTGGTTAAACGTTTGGAGCAGCAGAAGTTCGAAAAATTTGTTGCCTTCTCAACCATTTCTTAGCTTCAAACTCCCATATCTCGCGGACGGATTGACCAAACCCAAAAATTCCTGGTGCGTCTGAAAGTAGAAACTCGCCCGATTACAACGGTATGTGTATTTTCCCCCGAGGCCATTCTGGTTAAGCGTTTGGAGCAGCAGAAGTTCGAAAAATTTGTTGCCTTCTCAACCATTTCTTAGGTTCAAACTCCCATATCTCGCGGACGGATTGACCAAACCCAAAAATTCCTGGTGCGTCTGAAAGTAGAAACTCGCCCGATTACAACGGTATGTGTATTTTCCCCCGAGACCATTCTGGTTAAACGTTTGGGGCAGCAGAATTGCGAAAAATTAGTTGTCTTCTCAACCATTTCTTAGTTTCAAACTCCCATATCTCGCGAACGTATTGACAAAACCCAAAAATTCCTATTGCATCTGAAGGTAGAAACTCGCCCGATTACAACGGTGTGAGTATTTTCCCCCGAGGCCATTCTGGTTAAGCGTTTGGGGCAGCAGAATTGCGAAAAATTAGTTGTCTTCTCAACCATTTCTTAGTTTCAAACTCCCATATCTCGCGAGCGGATTGACCAAACCCAAAAATTCCTATTGCGTCTGAAAGTAGAAACTCGCCCGATTACAACGGTATGTATATTGCTTCCCTAGGACACTCTGGTTAAGCGTTTGGAGCAGCAGAAGTGCGCAAAATTTGTTGCCTTCTCAACCATTTCTTAGCTTCAAACTCCCATATCTCGCGAACGGATTGAACAAACCCAAACATTCCTATTGCATCTGAAAGTAGAAACTCGCCCGATTACAACGGTATGTGTATGTTTCCCCGAGGCCATTCTGGTTAAGCGTTTGGAGCAGCAGAAGTGCGCAAAATTTGTTGTCTTCGTAACCATTTCTTAACTGCAAACTCCCATATCTCGCGAACGGATTGACCAAACCCAAAAAATTCCTATTGCATCTGAAAGTAGAAACTCGTACGATTACAACGGTATGTGTATTTTTTCCCTAGGCCTTTCTGGTTAAGCGTTTGGGGCAGCAGAAGTGCGACAAATTTGTTGCCTTCTCAACCATTTCTTAGATTCAAACTCCCATATCTCGCGAACGGATTGAACAAACCCAAACATTCCTATTGCATCTGAAAGTAGAAACTCGCCCGATTACAACGGTATGTGTATGTTTCCCCGAGGCCATTCTGGTTAAGCGTTTGGAGCAGCAGAAGTCCGCGAAATTTGTTGTCTTCTCAACCATTTCTTAGCTTCAAACTCACATATCTCGCTAACGGATTGACCAAACCCAAAAATTCCTGCTGCGTCTGAAAGTAGCAACTCGTACGATTACAACGGTAGGTGTATTTTTTCCCTAGGACATTCTGGTTAAGCGTTTGGAGCAGCAGAAGTGCGCAAAATTTGTTTCCTTCTCAACCATTTCTTAGCTTCAAACTCACATATCTCGCGAACGGATTGACCAAACCCAAAAATTTCTATTGCGTCTGAAAGTAGAAACTTGCCCGATTACAACGGTATGTGTATTTTCCCCCGAGGCCATTCTGGTTAAGCGCTTGGAGCAGCAGAAGTGCGAAAAATTTGTTGTCTTCTCAACCATTTCTTAGCTTCAAACTCACATATCTCGCGAACGGATTGACCAAACCCAAAAATTCCTGCTGCGTCTGAAAGTAGAAACTTGCCCGATTACAACGGTATGTGTATTTTTTCCCTAGGACATTCTGGTTAAGCGTTTGGAGCAGCAGAAGTGCGCAAAATTTGTTTCCTTCTCAACCATTTCTTAGCTTCAAACTCCCATATCTCGCGAACGGATTGGCCAAACCCAAACATTCCTATTGCATCTGAAAGTAGAAACTCGCCCGATTACAACGGTATGTGTATGGTTCCCCGAGGCCATTCTGGTTAAGCGTTTGGAGCAGCAGAAGTGCGCAAAAGTTGTTGTCTTCGTAACCATTTCTTAACTGCAAACTCCCATATCTCGCGAACGGATTGACCAAACCCCAAAAATTCCTATTGCATTAAAGTAGAAACTCGTACGATTACAACGGTATGTGTATTCTTTCCCTAGGCCTTTCTGGTTAAGCGTTTGGAGCAGCAGAAGTGCGCAAAATTTGTTTCCTTCTCAACCATTTCTTAGCTTCAAACTCCCATATCTCGCGAACGGATTGACCAAACCCAAACATTCCTATTGCATCTGAAAGTAGAAACTCGCCCGATTACAACGGTATGTGTATGGTTCCCCGAGGCCATTCTGGTTAAGCGTTTGGAGCAGCAGAAGTGCGCAAAAGTTGTTGCCTTCTCAACCATTTCTTAGCTTCAAACTCCCATATCTCGCGAACGGATTGAACAAACCCAAAAATTCCTGGTGCGTCTGAAAGTAGGAACTCGTACGATTACAACAGTATGTGTATTTTTTTCCTAGGCCTTTCTGGTTAAGCGTTTGGGGCAGCAGAAGTGCGCAAAATTTGTTGTCTTCGTAACCATTTCTTAGCTTCAAACTCCCATATATCGGGAACGGATTGACCAAACCCAAAAAATTCCTATTGCGTCTGAAAGTAGAAACTCGTACGGTTACAATGGAATGTGTATTTTTCCCCTTGGCCATTCTGGTTATGCTTTTGGAGCAGCAGAAGGGCGAAAAATTTGTTGTCTTCTCAACCATTTCTTAGTTTCAAACTCCCATATCTCGCTAACGGATTGACCAAACCCAAAAATTCCTGCTGCGTCTGAAAGTAGCAACTCGTACGATTACAACGGTAGGTGTATTTTTTCCCTAGGACATTCTGGTTAAGCGTTTGGAGCAGCAGAAGTGCGCATAATTTGTTTCCTTCTCAACCATTTCTTAGCTTCAAACTCACATATCTCGCGAACGGATTGACCAAACCCAAAAATTCCTATTGCATCTGAAAGTTGAAAATTGCCCGATTACAACGGTATGTGTATTTTTCCCCGAGGCCATTCTGGTTAAGCGTTTGGAGCAGCAGAAGTCCGCGAAATTTGTTGTCTTCTCAACCATTTCTTAGCTTCAAACTCACATATCTCGCTAATGGATTGACCAAACCCAAAAATTCCTGCTGCGTCTGAAAGTAGCAACTCGTACGATTACAACGGTATGTGTATTTTTTCCCTAGGCCATTCTGGTTAAGCGTTTGGAGCAGCAGAAGTCCGCGAAATTTGTTGTCTTCTCAACCATTTCTTAGCTTCAAACTCACATATCTCGCTAACGGATTGACCAAACCCAAAAATTCCTGCTGCGTCTGAAAGTAGCAACTCGTACGATTACAACGGTAGGTGTATTTTTTCCCTAGGCCATTCTGGTTGAGCGTTTGGAGCAGCAGAAATGCGCAAAATTTGTTGCCTTCTCAACCATTTCTTAACTTCAAACTCCCATATCTCGCGGACGGATTGACCAAACTCAAAAATTCCTGGTGCGTCTGAAAGTAGAAACTCTCGCGATTACAACGGTATGTGCATTTTTTCCCTAAGGTATTCTGGTTAAGCGTTTGAAGCAGCAGAATTGCGCAAAATTTGTTGCCGTCTCAAACATTTCTTAGCTTCAAACTCCCATATCTCGCGGACGGATAGACCAAACCCAAAAATTCCTATTGCTTCTGAAAGTAGAAACCCGCCCGATTACAACGGTATGTGTATCTTCACTAGTCCATTCTGGTTAAGCGTTTGGAGCAGCAGAAGTTCGAAAAATTTGTTGTCTTCTCAACCATTTCTTAGCTTCAAACTCCGATATCTCGCGAACGGATTGACCAAACCCAAAAATTTCTATTGCGTCTGAAAGTAGAAGCGCGCCCGATTACAACGGTATGAGTATTTTATCCCCATGCCATTCTGGTTAAGCGTTTGGAGCAGCAGAATTGCGCAAAATTTGTTGTCTTCTCAACCATTTCTTAGCTTCAAACCCCCATATCTCGCGAACGGATTGACCAAACCCAAAAATTTCTATTGCGTCTGAAAGTAGAAACGCGCCCGATTACAACGGTATGTGTATTTTTTCCCTAGGCCTTTCTGGTTAAGCGGTTGGAGCAGCAGAAGTGCGCAAAATTTGTTGCCTTCTCAACCATTTCTTAACTTCAAACTCCCATATCTCGCGGACGGATTGACCAAACTCAAAAATTCCTGGTGCGTCTGAAAGTAGAAACTCTCGCGATTACAACGGTATGTGCATTTTTTCCCTAAGGTATTCTGGTTAAGCGTTTGAAGCAGCAGAATTGCGCAAAATTTGTTGCCTTCTCAACCACTTCTTAACTTTAAACTCCCATATCTCGCGGACGGATTGACCAAACCCAAAAATTCCTGGTGCGTCTGAAAGTAGAAGCTCGCCCGATTACAACGGTATGTGTATTTTTTCCCTAGGCCATTCTGGTTAAGCGGTTGGAGCAGCAGAATTGCACAAAATTTGTTGCCTTCTCAACCATTTCTTAGCTTCAAACTCCAATATTTCGCGGAGGGATTGACTACACCCAAAAATTCCTATTGCATCTGAAAGTAGAAACGCGCCCGATTACAACGGTATGTGTATTTTCTCCCCATGCCATTCTGGTTAAGCGTTTGGAGCAGCAGAAGTCCGCGAAATTTGTTGTCTTCTCAACCATTTCTTAGCTTCAAACTCACATATCTCGCTAACGGATTGACCAAACCCAAAAATTCCTGCTGCGTCTGAAAGTAGCAACTCGTACGATTACAACGGTATGTGTATTTTTTCCCTAGGCCATTCTGGTTAAGCGTTTGGAGCAGCAGAAGTCCGCGAAATTTGTTGTCTTCTCAACCATTTCTTAGCTTCAAACTCACATATCTCGCTAACGGATTGACCAAACCCAAAAATTCCTGCTGCGTCTGAAAGTAGCAACTCGTACGATTACAACGGTAGGTGTATTTTTTCCCTAGGCCATTCTGGTTGAGCGTTTGGAGCAGCAGAAATGCGCAAAATTTGTTGCCTTCTCAACCATTTCTTAACTTCAAACTCCCATATCTCGCGGACGGATTGACCAAACTCAAAAATTCCTGGTGCGTCTGAAAGTAGAAACTCTCGCGATTACAACGGTATGTGCATTTTTTCCCTAAGGTATTCTGGTTAAGCGTTTGAAGCAGCAGAATTGCGCAAAATTTGTTGCCGTCTCAAACATTTCTTAGCTTCAAACTCCCATATCTCGCGGACGGATAGACCAAACCCAAAAATTCCTATTGCTTCTGAAAGTAGAAACCCGCCCGATTACAACGGTATGTGTATCTTCACTAGTCCATTCTGGTTAAGCGTTTGGAGCAGCAGAAGTTCGAAAAATTTGTTGTCTTCTCAACCATTTCTTAGCTTCAAACTCCGATATCTCGCGAACGGATTGACCAAACCCAAAAATTTCTATTGCGTCTGAAAGTAGAAGCGCGCCCGATTACAACGGTATGAGTATTTTATCCCCATGCCATTCTGGTTAAGCGTTTGGAGCAGCAGAATTGCGCAAAATTTGTTGTCTTCTCAACCATTTCTTAGCTTCAAACCCCCATATCTCGCGAACGGATTGACCAAACCCAAAAATTTCTATTGCGTCTGAAAGTAGAAACGCGCCCGATTACAACGGTATGTGTATTTTTTCCCTAGGCCTTTCTGGTTAAGCGGTTGGAGCAGCAGAAGTGCGCAAAATTTGTTGCCTTCTCAACCATTTCTTAACTTCAAACTCCCATATCTCGCGGACGGATTGACCAAACTCAAAAATTCCTGGTGCGTCTGAGAGTAGAAACTCTCGCGATTACAACGGTATGTGCATTTTTTCCCTAAGGTATTCTGGTTAAGCGTTTGAAGCAGCAGAATTGCGCAAAATTTGTTGCCTTCTCAACCACTTCTTAACTTTAAACTCCCATATCTCGCGGACGGATTGACCAAACCCAAAAATTCCTGGTGCGTCTGAAAGTAGAAGCTCGCCCGATTACAACGGTATGTGTATTTTTTCCCTAGGCCATTCTGGTTAAGCGGTTGGAGCAGCAGAATTGCACAAAATTTGTTGCCTTCTCAACCATTTCTTAGCTTCAAACTCCAATATTTCGCGGAGGGATTGACTACACCCAAAAATTCCTATTGCATCTGAAAGTAGAAACGCGCCCGATTACAACGGTATGTGTATTTTCTCCCCATGCCATTCTGGTTAAGCGTTTGGAGCAGCAGAATTGCGCAAAATTTGTTGTCTCCTCAACCATTTCTTAGCTTCAAACCCCCATATCTCGCGAACGGATTGACCAAACCTAAAAATTTCCATTGGGTCTGAAAGTAGAAACGCGCCCGATTACAACGGTATGTGTATTTTTTCCCTAGGCCTTTCTGGTTAAGCGTTTGGAGCAGCAGAAGTGCGCAAAATTAGTTGTCTTCGTAACCATTTCTTAGCTTGAAACTCCCATATCTCGCGAACGGACTGACCAGTCCCAAAAATTCCTGTTGCGTCTGAAAGTAGAAACTCGTACGATTACAACGGTGTGTGTATTTTTCCCCGAGGACATTCTGGTTAAGCGTTTGGAGCAGCAGAAGTGCGAAAAATTTGTTGTCTTCGCAACCATTTCTTAGCTTCAAACTCCCATATCTCGCGAACAGATAGACCAAACCCAAAAATTCCTATTGCATCTGAAAGTAGGAACTCGCCCGATTACAACGGTATGTGTATTTTTTCCCTAGGCCATTCTGGTTAAGCGTTTGGAGCAGCAGAAGTGCGAAAAATTTGTTGTCTTCTCAACCATTTCTTAGCTTCAAACTCCCATATCTCGCTAACGGATTGACAAAAACCCAAAAATTCCTGCTGCGTCTGAAAGTAGAAACTCGTACGATTACAACGTTATGTGTGTCTTCTCCCTAGGCTTTTCTGTTTAAGTGTTTGGAGCAGCAGAAGTGCGCAAAATTTGTTGTCTTCGTAACCATTTCTTAGCTTCAAACTCCCATATCTCGACAAAGGATTGACCAAACCCAAAAATTTCCTATTGCGTCTGAAAGTAGAAACTCGTACGATTACAAGGGTATGTGTATTTTTCCCTAGGCCTTTCTGGTTAAGCGTTTGGAGCAGCAGAAGTGCGAAAAATTAGTTGTCTTCTCAACCATTTCTTAGTTTCAAACTCCCATATCTCGCGATCAGATAGACCAAACCAAAAATTTCAGGTGCGTCTGAAAGTAGAAACTCGTACGTTTACAACGGTATGTGTATATTTTCCCCAGGCCATACTGGTTAAGCGTTTGGATCGGCAGAATTGCGCAAAATTTGTTGTCTTCTCAACCATTTCTTAGCTTCAAACTCCCATATCTCGCTAACGGATTGACAAAAACCCAAAAATTCCTGCTGTGTCTGAAAGTAGAAACTCGTACGATTACGACGGTATGTGTGTCTTCTCCCTAGGCTTTTCTGGTTAAGTGTTTGGAGCAGCAGAAGTGCGCAAAATTTGTTGTCTTCGCAACCATTTCTTAGCTTCAAACTCCCATATCTCGCGAACAGATAGACCAAACCCAAAAATTCCTATTGCATCTGAAAGTAGAAACTCGCCCGATTACAACGGTATCTGTATTTTTTCCCTAGGCCTTTCTGGTTAAGCGTTTGGAGCAGCAGAAGTGCGCAAAATTTGTTGTCTTTGTAACCCATTCTTAGCTTCAAACTCCCATATCTCGGGAACGGATTGACCAAACCCAAAAAATTCCTATTGCGTCTGAAAGTAGAAACTCGTACGATTACAACGGTATGTGTATTTTTCCCCTAGACCATTCTGGTTAAGCGTTTGGAGCAGCAGAAGTGCGAAAAATTAGTTGTCTTCTCAACCATTTCTTAGTTTCAAACTCCCATATCTCGCGATCAGATAGACCAAACCAAAAATTTCAGGTGCGTCTGAAAGTAGAAACTCGTACGTTTACAACGGTATGTGTATATTTTCCCCAGGCCATACTGGTTAAGCGTTTGGATCGGCAGAATTGCGCAAAATTTGTTGCCCTCTCAACCATTTCTTAGCTTCAAACTCCCATATCTCGCGGACGGATTGACCAAACCCAAAAATTCCTATTGCATCTGAAAGTATGAACCCGCCCGATTACAACGGTATGTGTATTTTTCCCCAGGCCATTCTGGTTAAGCGTTTGGAGCAGCAGAAGTTCGAAAAATTTGTTGCCTTCCCAACCATTTCTTAGGTTCAAACTCCCATATCTCGCGGACGGATTGACCAAACCCAAAAATTCCTGGTGCGTCTGAAAGTAGAAACTCGCCCGATTACAACGGTATGTGTATTTTCCCCCGAGGCCATTCTGGTTAAGCGTTTGGGGCAGCAGAATTGCGGAAAAATTAGTTGTCTTCTCAACCATTTCTTAGTTTCAAACTCCCATATCTCGCGAACGTATTGACAAAACCCAAAAATTCCTATTGCATCTGAAGGTAGAAACTCGCCCGATTACAACGGTGTGAGTATTTTCCCCTGAGGCCATTCTGGTTAAGCGTTTGGAGCAGCAGATGTGCGAAAAATTTGTTGCCTTCTCAACCATTTCTTAGTTTCAAACTCCCATATCTCGCGAACGGATTGACCAGACCCAAAAATTCCTGTTGCGTCTGAAAGTAGAAGCTCGCCCGATTACAACGGTATGTTTTTTTTCCCTAGGCCTTTCTGGTTAAGCGTTTGGAGGAGCAGAAGTGCGCAAAATTTGTTGCCCCCTCAACCATTTCTTAACTTCAAACTCCCATATCTCGCGTACGGATTGACCAAACCCAAAAATTCCTATTGCATCTGAAAGTAGAAACCCGCCCGATTACAACGGTATGTGTATTTTTCCCCAGGCCATTCTGGTTAAGCGTTTGGAGCAGCAGAAGTTCGAAAAATTTGTTGCCTTCCCAACCATTTCTTAGGTTCAAACTCCCATATCTCGCGGACGGATTGACCAAACCCAGAAATTCGTGGTGCGTCTGAAAGTAGAAACTAGTACGATTACAGCGGTATGTGTATTTTTCCCTGAGGCCATTCTGGTTTAGCGTTTGGAGCAGCAGAAATGCGCAAAATTTGTTGCCCTCTCAACCATTTCTTAGCTTCAAACTCCCATATCTCGCGTACGGATTGACCAAACCCAAAAATTCCTATTGGATCTGAAAGTAGAAACCCGCCCGATTACAACGGTATGTGTATTTTTCCCTAGGCCATTCTGGTTAAGCGTTTCGAGCAGCAGAAGTTCGAAAAATTTGTTGCCTTCTCAACCATTTCTTAGCTTCAAACTCCCATATCTCGCGGACGGATTGACCAAACCCAAAAATTCCTGGTGCGTCTGAAAGTAGAAACTCGTACGATTACAACGGCATGTTTTTTTTTCCCTAGGCCATACTGGTTAAGCGTTTGGAGCAGCAGAGGTGCGCAAAATTTGTTGCCCTCTCAACCATTTCTTAGCTTCAAACTCCCATATCTCGCGGACGGATTGACCAAACCCAAAAATTCCTATTGCATCTGAAAGTATGAACCCGCCCGATTACAACGGTATGTGTATTTTTCCCTAGGCCATTCTGGTTAAACGTTTGGAGCAGCAAAAGTTCGAAAAATTTGTTGCCTTCTCAACCATTTCTTAGCTTCAAACTCCCATATCTCGCGGACGGATTGACCAAACCCAAAAATTCCTGGTGCGTCTGAAAGTAGAAACTCGCCCGATTACAACGGTATGTGTATTTTCCCCCGAGGCCATTCTGGTTAAGCGTTTGGAGCAGCAGAAGTTCGAAAAATTTGTTGCCTTCTCAACCATTTCTTAGGTTCAAACTCCCATATCTCGCGGACGGATTGACCAAACCCAAAAATTCCTGGTGCGTCTGAAAGTAGAAACTCGCCCGATTACAACGGTATGTGTATTTTCCCCCGAGACCATTCTGGTTAAACGTTTGGGGCAGCAGAATTGCGAAAAATTAGTTGTCTTCTCAACCATTTCTTAGTTTCAAACTCCCATATCTCGCGAACGTATTGACAAAACCCAAAAATTCCTATTGCATCTGAAGGTAGAAACTCGCCCGATTACAACGGTGTGAGTATTTTCCCCCGAGGCCATTCTGGTTAAGCGTTTGGGGCAGCAGAATTGCGAAAAATTAGTTGTCTTCTCAACCATTTCTTAGTTTCAAACTCCCATATCTCGCGAGCGGATTGACCAAACCCAAAAATTCCTATTGCGTCTGAAAGTAGAAACTCGCCCGATTACAACGGTATGTATATTGCTTCCCTAGGACACTCTGGTTAAGCGTTTGGAGCAGCAGAAGTGCGCAAAATTTGTTGCCTTCTCAACCATTTCTTAGCTTCAAACTCCCATATCTCGCGAACGGATTGAACAAACCCAAACATTCCTATTGCATCTGAAAGTAGAAACTCGCCCGATTACAACGGTATGTGTATGTTTCCCCGAGGCCATTCTGGTTAAGCGTTTGGAGCAGCAGAAGTGCGCAAAATTTGTTGTCTTCGTAACCATTTCTTAACTGCAAACTCCCATATCTCGCGAACGGATTGACCAAACCCAAAAAATTCCTATTGCATCTGAAAGTAGAAACTCGTACGATTACAACGGTATGTGTATTTTTTCCCTAGGCCTTTCTGGTTAAGCGTTTGGGGCAGCAGAAGTGCGACAAATTTGTTGCCTTCTCAACCATTTCTTAGATTCAAACTCCCATATCTCGCGAACGGATTGAACAAACCCAAACATTCCTATTGCATCTGAAAGTAGAAACTCGCCCGATTACAACGGTATGTGTATGTTTCCCCGAGGCCATTCTGGTTAAGCGTTTGGAGCAGCAGAAGTCCGCGAAATTTGTTGTCTTCTCAACCATTTCTTAGCTTCAAACTCACATATCTCGCTAACGGATTGACCAAACCCAAAAATTCCTGCTGCGTCTGAAAGTAGCAACTCGTACGATTACAACGGTAGGTGTATTTTTTCCCTAGGACATTCTGGTTAAGCGTTTGGAGCAGCAGAAGTGCGCAAAATTTGTTTCCTTCTCAACCATTTCTTAGCTTCAAACTCACATATCTCGCGAACGGATTGACCAAACCCAAAAATTTCTATTGCGTCTGAAAGTAGAAACTTGCCCGATTACAACGGTATGTGTATTTTCCCCCGAGGCCATTCTGGTTAAGCGTTTGGAGCAGCAGAAGTGCGAAAAATTTGTTGTCTTCTCAACCATTTCTTAGCTTCAAACTCACATATCTCGCGAACGGATTGACCAAACCCAAAAATTCCTGCTGCGTCTGAAAGTAGAAACTTGCCCGATTACAACGGTATGTGTATTTTTTCCCTAGGACATTCTGGTTAAGCGTTTGGAGCAGCAGAAGTGCGCAAAATTTGTTTCCTTCTCAACCATTTCTTAGCTTCAAACTCCCATATCTCGCGAACGGATTGACCAAACCCAAACATTCCTATTGCATCTGAAAGTAGAAACTCGCCCGATTACAACGGTATGTGTATGGTTCCCCGAGGCCATTCTGGTTAAGCGTTTGGAGCAGCAGAAGTGCGCAAAAGTTGTTGTCTTCGTAACCATTTCTTAACTGCAAACTCCCATATCTCGCGAACGGATTGACCAAACCCCAAAAATTCCTATTGCATTAAAGTAGAAACTCGTACGATTACAACGGTATGTGTATTCTTTCCCTAGGCCTTTCTGGTTAAGCGTTTGGAGCAGCAGAAGTGCGCAAAATTTGTTTCCTTCTCAACCATTTCTTAGCTTCAAACTCCCATATCTCGCGAACGGATTGACCAAACCCAAACATTCCTATTGCATCTGAAAGTAGAAACTCGCCCGATTACAACGGTATGTGTATGGTTCCCCGAGGCCATTCTGGTTAAGCGTTTGGAGCAGCAGAAGTGCGCAAAAGTTGTTGCCTTCTCAACCATTTCTTAGCTTCAAACTCCCATATCTCGCGAACGGATTGAACAAACCCAAAAATTCCTGGTGCGTCTGAAAGTAGGAACTCGTACGATTACAACAGTATGTGTATTTTTTTCCTAGGCCTTTCTGGTTAAGCGTTTGGGGCAGCAGAAGTGCGCAAAATTTGTTGTCTTCGTAACCATTTCTTAGCTTCAAACTCCCATATATCGGGAACGGATTGACCAAACCCAAAAAATTCCTATTGCGTCTGAAAGTAGAAACTCGTACGGTTACAATGGAATGTGTATTTTTCCCCTTGGCCATTCTGGTTGTGCTTTTGGAGCAGCAGAAGGGCGAAAAATTTGTTGTCTTCTCAACCATTTCTTAGTTTCAAACTCCCATATCTGGCGAACGGATTGACCAAACCCAAAAATTCCTATTGCATCTGAAAGTTGAAACTTGCCCGATTACAACGGTATGTGTATTTTCCCCCGAGGCCATTCTGGTTAAGCGTTTGGAGCAGCAGAAGTCCGCGAAATTTGTTGTCTTCTCAACCATTTCTTAGCTTCAAACTCACATATCTCGCTAACGGATTGACCAAACCCAAAAATTCCTGCTGCGTCTGAAAGTAGCAACTCGTACGATTACAACGGTAGGTGTATTTTTTCCCTAGGACATTCTGGTTAAGCGTTTGGAGCAGCAGAAGTGCGCATAATTTGTTTCCTTCTCAACCATTTCTTAGCTTCAAACTCACATATCTCGCGAACGGATTGACCAAACCCAAAAATTCCTGCTGCGTCTGAAAGTAGAAACTTGCCCGATTACAACGGTATGTGTATTTTCCCCCGAGACCATTCTGGTTAAGCGTTTGGAGCAGCAGAAGTGCGAAAAATTTGTTGTCTTCTCAACCATTTCTTAGCTTCAAACTCCCATATCTCGCGAACGGATTGACCAAACCCAAACATTCCTATTGCATCTGAAAGTAGAAACTCGCCCGATTACAACGGTATGTGTATTTTTCCCCTTGGCCATTCTGGTTATGCGTTTGGAGCAGCAGAAGGGCGAAAAATTTGTTGTCTTCTCAACCATTTCTTAGTTTCAAACTCCCATATCTGGCGAACGGATTGACCAAACCCAAAAATTCCTATTGCATCTGAAAGTTGAAAATTGCCCGATTACAACGGTATGTGTATTTTTTCCCTAGGCCATTCTGGTTGAGCGTTTGGAGCAGCAGAAATGCGCAAAATTTGTTGCCTTCTCAACCATTTCTTAACTTCAAACTCCCATATCTCGCGGACGGATTGACCAAACTCAAAAATTCCTGGTGCGTCTGAAAGTAGAAACTCTCGCGATTACAACGGTATGTGCATTTTTTCCCTAAGGTATTCTGGTTAAGCGTTTGAAGCAGCAGAATTGCGCAAAATTTGTTGCCGTCTCAAACATTTCTTAGCTTCAAACTCCCATATCTCGCGGACGGATAGACCAAACCCAAAAATTCCTATTGCTTCTGAAAGTAGAAACCCGCCCGATTACAACGGTATGTGTATCTTCACTAGTCCATTCTGGTTAAGCGTTTGGAGCAGCAGAAGTTCGAAAAATTTGTTGTCTTCTCAACCATTTCTTAGCTTCAAACTCCGATATCTCGCGAACGGATTGACCAAACCCAAAAATTTCTATTGCGTCTGAAAGTAGAAGCGCGCCCGATTACAACGGTATGAGTATTTTATCCCCATGCCATTCTGGTTAAGCGTTTGGAGCAGCAGAATTGCGCAAAATTTGTTGTCTTCTCAACCATTTCTTAGCTTCAAACCCCCATATCTCGCGAACGGATTGACCAAACCCAAAAATTTCTATTGCGTCTGAAAGTAGAAACGCGCCCGATTACAACGGTATGTGTATTTTTTCCCTAGGCCTTTCTGGTTAAGCGGTTGGAGCAGCAGAAGTGCGCAAAATTTGTTGCCTTCTCAACCATTTCTTAACTTCAAACTCCCATATCTCGCGGACGGATTGACCAAACTCAAAAATTCCTGGTGCGTCTGAAAGTAGAAACTCTCGCGATTACAACGGTATGTGCATTTTTTCCCTAAGGTATTCTGGTTAAGCGTTTGAAGCAGCAGAATTGCGCAAAATTTGTTGCCTTCTCAACCATTTCTTAACTTTAAACTCCCATATCTCGCGGACGGATTGACCAAACCCAAAAATTCCTGGTGCGTCTGAAAGTAGAAGCTCGCCCGATTACAACGGTATGTGTATTTTTTCCCTAGGCCATTCTGGTTAAGCGGTTGGAGCAGCAGAATTGCACAAAATTTGTTGCCTTCTCAACCATTTCTTAGCTTCAAACTCCAATATTTCGCGGAGGGATTGACTACACCCAAAAATTCCTATTGCATCTGAAAGTAGAAACGCGCCCGATTACAACGGTATGTGTATTTTCTCCCCATGCCATTCTGGTTAAGCGTTTGGAGCAGCAGAATTGCGCAAAATTTGTTGTCTCCTCAACCATTTCTTAGCTTCAAACCCCCATATCTCGCGAACGGATTGACCAAACCTAAAAATTTCCATTGGGTCTGAAAGTAGAAACGCGCCCGATTACAACGGTATGTGTATTTTTTCCCTAGGCCTTTCTGGTTAAGCGTTTGGAGCAGCAGAAGTGCGCAAAATTAGTTGTCTTCGTAACCATTTCTTAGCTTGAAACTCCCATATCTCGCGAACGGACTGACCAGTCCCAAAAATTCCTGTTGCGTCTGAAAGTAGAAACTCGTACGATTACAACGGTGTGTGTATTTTTCCCCGAGGACATTCTGGTTAAGCGTTTGGAGCAGCAGAAGTGCGAAAAATTTGTTGTCTTCGCAACCATTTCTTAGCTTCAAACTCCCATATCTCGCGAACAGATAGACCAAACCCAAAAATTCCTATTGCATCTGAAAGTAGGAACTCGCCCGATTACAACGGTATGTGTATTTTTTCCCCAGGCCATTCTGGTTAAGCGTTTGGAGCAGCAGAAGTGCGAAAAATTTGTTGTCTTCTCAACCATTTCTTAGCTTCAAACTCCCATATCTCGCTAACGGATTGACAAAAACCCAAAAATTCCTGCTGCGTCTGAAAGTAGAAACTCGTACGATTACAACGTTATGTGTGTCTTCTCCCTAGGCTTTTCTGTTTAAGTGTTTGGAGCAGCAGAAGTGCGCAAAATTTGTTGTCTTCGTAACCATTTCTTAGCTTCAAACTCCCATATCTCGACAAAGGATTGACCAAACCCAAAAATTTCCTATTGCGTCTGAAAGTAGAAACTCGTACGATTACAAGGGTATGTGTATTTTTCCCTAGGCCTTTCTGGTTAAGCGTTTGGAGCAGCAGAAGTGCGAAAAATTAGTTGTCTTCTCAACCATTTCTTAGTTTCAAACTCCCATATCTCGCGATCAGATAGACCAAACCAAAAATTTCAGGTGCGTCTGAAAGTAGAAACTCGTACGTTTACAACGGTATGTGTATATTTTCCCCAGGCCATACTGGTTAAGCGTTTGGATCGGCAGAATTGCGCAAAATTTGTTGTCTTCTCAACCATTTCTTAGCTTCAAAGTCCCATATCTCGCTAACGGATTGACAAAAACCCAAAAATTCCTGCTGCGTCTGAAAGTAGAAACTCGTACGATTACGACGGTATGTGTGTCTTCTCCCTAGGCTTTTCTGGTTAAGTGTTTGGAGCAGCAGAAGTGCGCAAAATTTGTTGTCTTCGCAACCATTTCTTAGCTTCAAACTCCCATATCTCGCGAACAGATAGACCAAACCCAAAAATTCCTATTGCATCTGAAAGTAGAAACTCGCCCGATTACAACGGTATCTGTATTTTTTCCCTAGGCCTTTCTGGTTAAGCGTTTGGAGCAGCAGAAGTGCGCAAAATTTGTTGTCTTTGTAACCCATTCTTAGCTTCAAACTCCCATATCTCGGGAACGGATTGACCAAACCCAAAAAATTCCTATTGCGTCTGAAAGTAGAAACTCGTACGATTACAACGGTATGTGTATTTTTCCCCTAGACCATTCTGGTTAAGCGTTTGGAGCAGCAGAAGTGCGAAAAATTAGTTGTCTTCTCAACCATTTCTTAGTTTCAAACTCCCATATCTCGCGATCAGATAGACCAAACCAAAAATTTCAGGTGCGTCTGAAAGTAGAAACTCGTACGTTTACAACGGTATGTGTATATTTTCCCCAGGCCATACTGGTTAAGCGTTTGGATCGGCAGAATTGCGCAAAATTTGTTGCCCTCTCAACCATTTCTTAGCTTCAAACTCCCATATCTCGCGGACGGATTGACCAAACCCAAAAATTCCTATTGCATCTGAAAGTATGAACCCGCCCGATTACAACGGTATGTGTATTTTTCCCCAGGCCATTCTGGTTAAGCGTTTGGAGCAGCAGAAGTTCGAAAAATTTGTTGCCTTCCCAACCATTTCTTAGGTTCAAACTCCCATATCTCGCGGACGGATTGACCAAACCCAAAAATTCCTGGTGCGTCTGAAAGTAGAAACTCGCCCGATTACAACGGTATGTGTATTTTCCCCCGAGGCCATTCTGGTTAAGCGTTTGGGGCAGCAGAATTGCGGAAAAATTAGTTGTCTTCTCAACCATTTCTTAGTTTCAAACTCCCATATCTCGCGAACGTATTGACAAAACCCAAAAATTCCTATTGCATCTGAAGGTAGAAACTCGCCCGATTACAACGGTGTGAGTATTTTCCCCCGAGGCCATTCTGGTTAAGCGTTTGGAGCAGCAGATGTGCGAAAAATTTGTTGCCTTCTCAACCATTTCTTAGTTTCAAACTCCCATATCTCGCGAACGGATTGACCAGACCCAAAAATTCCTGTTGCGTCTGAAAGTAGAAGCTCGCCCGATTACAACGGTATGTTTTTTTTCCCTAGGCCTTTCTGGTTAAGCGTTTGGAGGAGCAGAAGTGCGCAAAATTTGTTGCCCCCTCAACCATTTCTTAACTTCAAACTCCCATATCTCGCGTACGGATTGACCAAACCCAAAAATTCCTATTGCATCTGAAAGTAGAAACCCGCCCGATTACAACGGTATGTGTATTTTTCCCCAGGCCATTCTGGTTAAGCGTTTGGAGCAGCAGAAGTTCGAAAAATTTGTTGCCTTCTCAACCATTTCTTAGGTTCAAACTCCCATATCTCGCGGACGGATTGACCAAACCCAAAAATTCCTGGTGCGTCTGAAAGTAGAAACTCGCCCGATTACAACGGTATGTGTATTTTCCCCCGAGACCATTCTGGTTAAACGTTTGGGGCAGCAGAATTGCGAAAAATTAGTTGTCTTCTCAACCATTTCTTAGTTTCAAACTCCCATATCTCGCGAACGTATTGACAAAACCCAAAAATTCCTATTGCATCTGAAGGTAGAAACTCGCCCGATTACAACGGTGTGAGTATTTTCCCCCGAGGCCATTCTGGTTAAGCGTTTGGGGCAGCAGAATTGCGAAAAATTAGTTGTCTTCTCAACCATTTCTTAGTTTCAAACTCCCATATCTCGCGAACGTATTGACAAAACCCAAAAATTCCTATTGCATCTGAAGGTAGAAACTCGCCCGATTGCGACGGTGTGTGTATTTTCCCCCGAGGCCATTCTGGTTAAGCGTTTGGAGCAGCAGAAGTGCGCAAAATTTGTTGTCTTCGTAACCGTTTCTTAGCTTGAAGCTCCCATATCTCGCTGGACGGATTGACCAAACCCAGAAATTCCTGGTGCGTCTGAAAGTAGCAACTCGTACGGTTACAATGGAATGTGTATTTTTCCCCTTGGCCATTCTGGTTATGCTTTTGGAGCAGCAGAAGGGCGAAAAATTTGTTGTCTTCTCAACCATTTCTTAGTTTCAAGCTCCCATATCTGGCGAACGGATTGACCAAACCCAAAAATTCCTATTGCATCTGAAAGTTGAAACTTGCCCGATTACAACGGTATGTGTATTTTCCCCCGAGGCCATTCTGGTTAAGCGTTTGGAGCAGCAGAAGTCCGCGAAATTTGTTGTCTTCTCAACCATTTCTTAGCTTCAAACTCCGATATCTCGCGAACGGATTGACCAAACCCAAAAATTTCTATTGCGTCTGAAAGTAGGAGCGCGCCCGATTACAACGGTATGAGTATTTTATCCCCATGCCATTCTGGTTAAGCGTTTGGAGCAGCAGAATTGCGCAAAATTTGTTGTCTTCTCAACCATTTCTTAGCTTCAAACTCACATATCTCGCGAACGGATTGACCAAACCCAAAAATTCCTGCTGCGTCTGAAAGTAGAAACTTGCCCGATTACAACGGTATGTGTATTTTCCCCCGAGGCCATTCTGGTTAAGCGTTTGGAGCAGCAGAAGTGCGAAAAATTTGTTGTCTTCTCAACCATTTCTTAGCTTCAAACTCCCATATCTCGCGAACGGATTGACCAAACCCAAACATTCCTATTGCATCTGAAAGTAGAAACTCGCCCGATTACAACGGTATGTGTATTTTTCCCCTTGGCCATTCTGGTTATGCGTTTGGAGCAGCAGAAGGGCGAAAAATTTGTTGTCTTCTCAACCATTTCTTAGTTTCAAACTCCCATATCTGGCGAACGGATTGACCAAACCCAAAAATTTCTATTGCATCTGAAAGTTGAAACTTGCCCGATTACAACGGTATGTGTATTTTCCCCCGAGGCCATTCTGGTTAAGCGTTTGGAGCAGCAGAAGTCCGCGAAATTTGTTGTCTTCTCAACCATTTCTTAGCTTCAAACTCACATATCTCGCTAACGGATTGACCAAACCCAAAAATTCCTGCTGCGTCTGAAAGTAGCAACTCGTACGATTACAACGGTAGGTGTATTTTTTCCCTAGGACATTCTGGTTAAGCGTTTGGAGCAGCAGAAGTGCGCAAAATTTGTTTCCTTCTCAACCATTTCTTAGCTTCAAACTCACATATCTCGCGAACGGATTGACCAATCCCAAAAATTTCTATTGCGTCTGAAAGTAGAAACTTGCCCGATTACAACGGTATGTGTATTTTCCCCCGAGGCCATTCTGGTTAAGCGTTTGGAGCAGCAGAAGTGCGAAAAATTTGTTGTCTTCTCAACCATTTCTTAGCTTCAAACTCACATATCTCGCGAACGGATTGACCAAACCCAAAAATTCCTGCTGCGTCTGAAAGTAGAAACTTGCCCGATTACAACGGTATGTGTATTTTTTCCCTAGGACATTCTGGTTAAGCGTTTGGAGCAGCAGAAGTGCGCAAAATTTGTTTCCTTCTCAACCATTTCTTAGCTTCAAACTCCCATATCTCGCGAACGGATTGACCAAACCCAAACATTCCTATTGCATCTGAAAGTAGAAACTCGTCCGATTACAAAGGTATGTGTATGGTTCCCCGAGGCCATTCTGGTTAAGCGTTTGGAGCAGCAGAAGTGCGCAAAAGTTGTTGTCTTCGTAACCATTTCTTAACTGCAAACTCCCATATCTCGCGAACGGATTGACCAAACCCAAAAAATTCCTATTGCATCTGAAAGTAGAAACTCGTACGATTACAACGGTATGTGTATTTTTTCCCTAGGCCTTTCTGGTTAAGCGTTTGGAGCAGCAGAAGTGCGACAAATTTGTTGTCTTCGCAACCATTTCTTAGCTTCAAACTCCCACATTTCGCGAACAGATAGACCAAACCCAAAAATTCCTATTGCGTCTGAAAATAGAAACCCGCCCGGTTACAACGGTATGTGTATTGCTTCCCTCGGACACTCTGGTTAAGCGTTTGGAGCAGCAGAAGTGCGCAAAATTTGTTGCCTTCTCAACCATTTCTTAGCTTCAAACTCCCATATCTCGCGAACGGATTGAACAAACCCAAAAATTCCTTACCGTCTGAAAGTAGGAACTCGTACGATTACAACAGTATGTGTATTTTTTTCCTAGGCCTTTCTGGTTAAGCGTTTGGGGCAGCAGAAGTGCGCAAAATTTGTTGTCTTCGTAAACATTTTTTAGCTTCAAACTCCCATATCTCGGGAACGGATTGACCAAACCCAAAAAATTCCTATTGCGTCTGAAAGTAGAAACTCGTACGGTTACAATGGAATGTGTATTTTTCCCCTTGGCCATTCTGGTTATGCGTTTGGAGCAGCAGAAGGGCGAAAAATTTATTGTCTTCTCAACCATTTCTTAGTTTCAAACTCCCATATCTGGCGAACGGATTGACCAAACCCAAAAATTCCTATTGCATCTGAAAGTTGAAACTTACCAGATTACTACGGTATGTGTATTTTCCCCCGAGGCCATTCTGGTTAAGCGTATGGAGCAGCAGAAGTCCGCGAAATTTGTTGTCTTCTCAACCATTTCTTAGCTTCAAACTCACATATCTCGCGAACGGATTGACCAAACCCAAAAATTCCTGCTGCGTCTGAAAGTAGAAACTTGCCCGATTACAAAGGTATGTGTATTTTTTCCCTAGGACATTCTGGTTAAACGTTTGGAGCAGCAGAAGTGCGCAAAACTTGTTTCCTTCTCAACCATTTCTTAGCTTCAAACTCCCATATCTCGCGAACGGATTGACCAAACCCAAACATTCCTATTGCATCTGAAAGTAGAAACTCGCCCGATTACAACGGTATGTGTATGTTTCCCCGAGGCCATTCTTGTTAAGCGTTTGGAGAAGCAGAAATGCTCAAAATTTGTTGCCGTCTCAACCATTTCTTAGATTCAAACTCCCATATCTCGCGGACGGATTAACCAATCACAAAAATTGCTGGTGCGTCTGAAAGAAGAAACTCGTACGATTACAACGGTATTTGTATTTTTCCCTAGGCCATTCTGGTTGAGCGTTTGGAGCAGCAGAAATGCGGAATATTTGTTGCCGTCTCAAACATTTCTTAGCTTCAAACTCCCATATCTCGCGGACGGATTGACCAAACCCAAAAATTCCTATTGCTTCTGAAAGTAGAAACCCGCCCGATTACAACGGTATGTGTATCTTTCCCTAGGCCATTCTGGTTAAGCGTTTGGAGCAGCAGAAGTTCGAAAAATTTGTTGTCTTCTCAACCATTTCTTAGCTTCAAACTCCGATATCTCGCGAACGGATTGACCAAACCCAAAAATTTCTGTTGCGTCTGAAAGTAGGAGCGCGCCCGATTACAACGGTATGAGTATTTTATCCCCATGCCATTCTGGTTAAGCGTTTGGAGCAGCAGAATTGCGCAAAATTTGTTGTCTTCTCAACCATTTCTTAGCTTCAAACCCCCATATCTCGCGAACGGATTGACCAAACCCAAAAATTTCTATTGCGTCTGAAAGTAGAAACGCGCCCGATTACAACGGTATGTGTATTTTTTCCCTAGGCCTTTCTGGTTAAGCGGTTGGAGCAGCAGAAGTGCGCAAAATTTGTTGCCTTCTCAACCATTTCTTAACTTCAAACTCCCATATCTCGCGGACGGATTGACCAAACTCAAAAATTCCTGGTGCGTCTGAAAGTAGAAACTCTCGCGATTACAACGGTATGTGCATTTTTTCCCTAAGATATTCTGGTTAAGCGTTTGAAGCAGCAGAATTGCGCAAAATTTGTTGCCTTCTCAACCATTTCTTAACTTTAAACTCCCATATCTCGCGGACGGATTGAACAAACCCAAAAATTCCTGGTGCGTCTGAAAGTAGAAGCTCGCCCGATTACAACGGTATGTGTATTTTTTCCCTAGGCCATTCTGGTTAAGCGGTTGGAGCAGCAGAATTGCACAAAATTTGTTGCCTTCTCAACCATTTCTTAGCTTCAAACTCCAATATTTCGCGGAGGGATTGACTACACCCAAAAATTCCTATTGCATCTGAAAGTAGAAACGCGCCCGATTACAACGGTATGTGTATTTTCTCCCCATGCCATTCTGGTTAAGCGTTTGGAGCAGCAGAATTGCGCAAAATTTGTTGTCTCCTCAACCATTTCTTAGCTTCAAACCCCCATATCTCGCGAACGGATTGACCAAACCTAAAAATTTCCATTGCGTCTGAAAGTAGAAACGCGCCCGATTACAACGGTATGTGTATTTTTTCCCTAGGCCTTTCTGGTTAAGCGTTTGGAGCAGCAGAAGTGCGCAAAATTAGTTGTCTTCGTAACCATTTCTTAGCTTGAAACTCCCATATCTCGCGAACGGACTGACCAGTCCCAAAAATTCCTGTTGCGTCTGAAAGTAGAAACTCGTACGATTACAACGGTGTGTGTATTTTTCCCCGAGGACATTCTGGTTAAGCGTTTGGAGCAGCAGAAGTGCGAAAAATTTGTTGTCTTCGCAACCATTTCTTAGCTTCAAACTCCCATATCTCGCGAACAGATAGACCAAAACCAAAAATTCCTATTGCATCTGAAAGTAGGAACTCGCCCGATTACAACGGTATGTGTATTTTTTCCCTAGGCCATTCTGGTTAAGCGTTTGGAGCAGCAGAAGTGCGAAAAATTTGTTGTCTTCTCAACCATTTCTTAGCTTCAAACTCCCATATCTCGCTAACGAATTGACAAAAACCCAAAAATTCCTGCTGCGTCTGAAAGTAGAAACTCGTACGATTACAACGGTATGTGTGTCTTCTCCCTAGGCTTTTCTGTTTAAGTGTTTGGAGCAGCAGAAGTGCGCAAAATTTGTTGTCTTCGTAACCATTTCTTAGCTTCAAACTCCCATATCTCGACAAAGGATTGACCAAACCCAAAAATTTCCTATTGCGTCTGAAAGTAGAAACTCGTACGATTACAAGGGTATGTGTATTTTTCCCTAGGCCTTTCTGGTTAAGCGTTTGGAGCAGCAGAAGTGCGAAAAATTAGTTGTCTTCTCAACCATTTCTTAGTTTCAAGCTCCCATATCTCGCGATCAGATAGACCAAACCAAAAATTTCAGGTGCGTCTGAAAGTAGAAACTCGTACGTTTACAACGGTATGTGTATATTTTCCCCAGGCCATACTGGTTAAGCGTTTGGATCGGCAGAATTGCGCAAAATTTGTTGTCTTCTCAACCATTTCTTAGCTTCAAACTCCCATATCTCGCTAACGGATTGACAAAAACCCAAAAATTCCTGCTGCGTCTGAAAGTAGAAACTCGTACGATTACGACGGTATGTGTGTCTTCTCCCTAGGCTTTTCTGGTTAAGTGTTTGGAGCAGCAGAAGTGCGCAAAATTTGTTGTCTTCGCAACCATTTCTTAGCTTCAAACTCCCATATCTCGCGAACAGATAGACCAAACCCAAAAATTCCTATTGCATCTGAAAGTAGAAACTCGCCCGATTACAACGGTATCTGTATTTTTTCCCTAGGCCTTTCTGGTTAAGCGTTTGGAGCAGCAGAAGTGCGCAAAATTTGTTGTCTTTGTAACCCATTCTTAGCTTCAAACTCCCATATCTCGGGAACGGATTGACCAAACCCAAAAAATTCCTATTGCGTCTGAAAGTAGAAACTCGTACGATTACAACGGTATGTGTATTTTTCCCCTAGGCCATTCTGGTTAAGCGTTTGGAGCAGCAGAAGTGCGAAAAATTAGTTGTCTTCTCAACCATTTCTTAGTTTCAAACTCCCATATCTCGCGATCAGATAGACCAAACCAAAAATTTCAGGTGCGTCTGAAAGTAGAAACTCGTACGTTTACAACGGTATGTGTATATTTTCCCCAGGCCATACTGGTTAAGCGTTTGGATCGGCAGAATTGCGCAAAATTTGTTGCCCTCTCAACCATTTCTTAGCTTCAAACTCCCATATCTCGCGGACGGATTGACCAAACCCAAAAATTCCTATTGCATCTGAAAGTATGAACCCGCCCGATTACAACGGTATGTGTATTTTTCCCCAGGCCATTCTGGTTAAGCGTTTGGAGCAGCAGAAGTTCGAAAAATTTGTTGCCTTCTCAACCATTTCTTAGGTTCAAACTCCCATATCTCGCGGACGGATTGACCAAACCCAAAAATTCCTGGTGCGTCTGAAAGTAGAAGCTCGCCCGATTACAACGGTATGTTTTTTTTCCCTAGGCCTTTCTGGTTAAGCGTTTGGAGGAGCAGAAGTGCGCAAAATTTGTTGCCCCCTCAACCATTTCTTAACTTCAAACTCCCATATCTCCCGGACGGATTGACCAAACCCAGAAATTCGTGGTGCGTCTGAAAGTAGAAACTAGTACGATTACAGCGGTATGTGTATTTTTCCCTGAGGCCATTCTGGTTTAGCGTTTGGAGCAGCAGAAATGCGCAAAATTTGTTGCCCTCTCAACCATTTCTTAGCTTCAAACTCCCATATCTCGCTTACGGATTGACCAAACCCAAAAATTCCTATTGCATCTGAAAGTAGAAACCCGCCCGATTACAACGGTATGTGTATTTTTCCCTAGGCCATTCTGGTTAAGCGTTTCGAGCAGCAGAAGTTCGAAAAATTTGTTGCCTTCTCAACCATTTCTTAGCTTCAAACTCCCATATCTCGCGGACGGATTGACCAAACCCAAAAATTCCTGGTGCGTCTGAAAGTAGAAACTCGTACGATTACAACGGTATGTTTTTTTTTCCCTAGGCCATACTGGTTAAGCGTTTGGAGCAGCAGAGGTGCGCAAAATTTGTTGCCCTCTCAACCATTTCTTAGCTTCAAACTCCCATATCTCGCGGACGGATTGACCAAACCCAAAAATTCCTATTGCATCTGAAAGTATGAACCCGCCCGATTACAACGGTATGTGTATTTTTCCCTAGGCCATTCTGGTTAAGCGTTTGGAGCAGCAGAAGTTCGAAAAATTTGTTGCCTTCTCAACCATTTCTTAGCTTCAAACTCCCATATCTCGCGGACGGATTGACCAAACCCAAAAATTCCTGGTGCGTCTGAAAGTAGAAACTCGCCCGATTACAACGGTATGTGTATTTTCCCCCGAGGCCATTCTGGTTAAGCGTTTGGAGCAGCAGAAGTTCGAAAAATTTGTTGCCTTCTCAACCATTTCTTAGGTTCAAACTCCCATATCTCGCGGACGGATTGACCAAACCCAAAAATTCCTGGTGCGTCTGAAAGTAGAAACGAGCCCGATTACAACGGTATGTGTATTTTCCCCCGAGGCCATTCTGGTTAAACGTTTGGGGCAGCAGAATTGCGAAAAATTAGTTGTCTTCTCAACCATTTCTTAGTTTCAAACTCCCATATCTCGCGAACGTATTGACAAAACCCAAAAATTCCTATTGCATCTGAAGGTAGAAACTCGCCCGATTACAACGGTGTGAGTATTTTCCCCCGAGGCCATTCTGGTTAAGCGTTTGGGGCAGCAGAATTGCGAAAAATTAGTTGTCTTCTCAACCATTTCTTAGTTTCAAACTCCCATATCTCGCGAACGTATTGACAAAACCCAAAAATTCCTATTGCATCTGAAGGTAGAAACTCGCCCGATTACGACGGTGTGTGTATTTTCCCCCGAGGCCATTCTGGTTAAGCGTTTGGAGCAGCAGAAGTGCGCAAAATTTGTTGTCTTCGTAACCGTTTCTTAGCTTGAAGCTCCCATATCTCGCGGACGGATTGACCAAACCCAGAAATTCCTGGTGCGTCTGAAAGTAGAAACTCGTACGATTACAACGGTATTTATATTTTTCCCGAGGCCATTCTGGTTAAGCGTTTGGAGCAGCAGAAATGCGCAAAATTTGTTGCCCTCTCAACCATTTCTTAGCTTCAAACTCCCATATCTCGCGAACGGACGGACCAGTCCCAAAAATTCCTGTTGCGTCTGAAAGTAGAAACTCGTACGATTACAACGGTGTGTGAATTGTTCCCCAAGGACATTCTGGTTTAGCGTTTGGAGCAGCAGAAGTGCGAAAAATTTGTTGTCTTCGCAACCATTTCTTAGCTTCAAACTCCCATATCTCGCGAACGGATTGACCAAACCCAAAAATTCCTATTGCGTCTGAAAGTAGAAACTCGTACGATTACAACGGTATGTGTATTTTTTCCCTAGGCCATTCTGGTTAAGCGTTTGGAGCAGCAGAAGTGCGCAAAATTTGTTACCTTCTCAACCATTTCATAGCTTCAAACTCCCATATCTCGCGAACGGATTGACCAAACCCAAAAATTCCTATTGCGCCTGAAAGTAGAAACTCGCCCGATTACAACGGTATGTGTATTTTCCCCTGAGGCCATTCTGGTTAAGCGTTTGGAGCAGCAGAAGTGCGAAAAATTTGTTGTCTTCTCATCCATTTCTTAGCTTCAAACACCCATACCTCGCGAACGGATTGACCAAACCCAAAAATTCCTATTGCGTCTGAAAGTAGCACCTCGCCCGATTACAACGGTATGTGTATTTTCCCCCGAGGCCATTCTGGTTAAGCGTTTGGAGCAGCAGAAGTGCGAAAAATTTGTTGTCTTCTCAACCATTTCTTTGTTTCAAACTCCCACATCTCGCGAACGGATTGACCAAACCCAATAATTCCAGGTGCGTCTGAAAGTAGAAACTCGTACGATTACAACGGTATGTTTTTTTCCCCTAGGCGATTCTGGTTAAGCGTTTGCAGCAGCAGATGTGCGCAAAATTTGTTGCCTTCTCAACCATTTCTTAGCTTCAAACTCCCATATCTCGCGAACGGATTGACCTAACTCAAAAATACCTATTGCATCTGAAAGTAGAAACTCGCCCGATTACAACGGTATGTGTATTTTCCCCTGATGCCATTCTGGTTAAGCGTTTGGAGCAGCAGAAGTGCGAAAAATTTTTTGTCTTCGCAACCATTTCATAGTTTCAAACTCCCATATCTCGCGAACGGATTGACCAAACCCAAAAATTCCTATTGCGTCTGAAAGTAGCACCTCGCCCGATTACAAAGGTATGTGTATTTTCCCCCGAGGCTATTCTGGTTAAGCGTTTGGAGCAGCAGAAGTGCGAAAAATTTGTTGTCTTCTCAACCATTTCTTAGTTTCAAACTCCAATATCTCGTGAACGGATTGACCTGACCCAATCATTCCTGTTGCGTCTGAAAGTAGAAGCTCGCCCGATTACAACGGTATGTGTATTTTCCCCCGAGGCCATTCTGGTTAAGCGTTTGGATCGGCAGAATTGCGCAAAATTTGTTGTCTTCTCAACCATTTCTTAGCTTCAAACTCCCATATCTCGCTAACGGATTGACAAAAACCCAAAAATTCCTGCTGCGCTTGAAAGTAGAAACTCGTACGATTACGACGGTATGTGTGTCTTCTCCCTAGGCTTTTCTGGTTAAGTGTTTGGAGCAGCAGAAGTGCGCAAAATTTGTTGTCTTCGCAACCATTTCTTAGCTTCAAACTCCCATATCTCGCGAACAGATAGACCAAACCCAAAAATTTCTATTGCATCTGAAAGTAGAAACTCGCCCGATTACAACGGTATCTGTATTTTTTCCCTAGGCCTTTCTGGTTAAGCGTTTGGAGCAGCAGAAGTGCGCAAAATTTGTTGTCTTTGTAACCCATTCTTAGCTTCAAACTCCCATATCTCGGGAACGGATTGACCAAACCCAAAAAATTCCTATTGCGTCTGAAAGTAGAAACTCGTACGATTACAACGGTATGTGTATTTTTCCCCTAGGCCATTCTGGTTAAGCGTTTGGAGCAGCAGAAGTGCGAAAAATTAGTTGTCTTCTCAACCATTTCTTAGTTTCAAACTCCCATATCTCGCGATCAGATAGACCAAACCAAAAATTTCAGGTGCGTCTGAAAGTAGAAACTCGTACGTTTACAACGGTATGTGTATATTTTCCCCAGGCCATACTGGTTAAGCGTTTGGATCGGCAGAATTGCGCAAAATTTGTTGCCCTCTCAACCATTTCTTAGCTTCAAACTCCCATATCTCGCGGACGGATTGACCAAACCCAAAAATTCCTATTGCATCTGAAAGTATGAACCCGCCCGATTACAACGGTATGTGTATTTTTCCCCAGGCCATTCTGGTTAAGCGTTTGGAGCAGCAGAAGTTCGAAAAATTTGTTGCCTTCTCAACCATTTCTTAGGTTCAAACTCCCATATCTCGCGGACGGATTGACCAAACCCAAAAATTCCTGGTGCGTCTGAAAGTAGAAACTCGCCCGATTACAACGGTATGTGTATTTTCCCCCGAGGCCATTCTGGTTAAGCGTTTGGGGCAGCAGAATTGCGAAAAATTAGTTGTCTTCTCAACCATTTCTTAGTTTCAAACTCCCATATCTCGCGAACGTATTGACAAAACCCAAAAATTCCTATTGCATCTGAAGGTAGAAACTCGCCCGATTACAACGGTGTGAGTATTTTCCCCCGAGGCCATTCTGGTTAAGCGTTTGGAGCAGCAGATGTGCGAAAAATTTGTTGCCTTCTCAACCATTTCTTAGTTTCAAACTCCCATATCTCACGAACGGATTGACCAGACCCAAAAATTCCTGTTGCGTCTGAAAGTAGAAGCTCGCCCGATTACAACGGTATGTTTTTTTTCCCTAGGCCTTTCTGGTTAAGCGTTTGGAGGAGCAGAAGTGCGCAAAATTTGTTGCCCCCTCAACCATTTCTTAACTTCAAACTCCCATATCTCCCGGACGGATTGACCAAACCCAGAAATTCGTGGTGCGTCTGAAAGTAGAAACTAGTACGATTACAGCGGTATGTGTATTTTTCCCTGAGGCCATTCTGGTTTAGCGTTTGGAGCAGCAGAAATGCGCAAAATTTGTTGCCCTCTCAACCATTTCTTAGCTTCAAACTCCCATATCTCGCGTACGGATTGACCAAACCCAAAAATTCCTATTGCATCTGAAAGTAGAAACCCGCCCGATTACAACGGTATGTGTATTTTTCCCTTGGCCATTCTGGTTAAGCGTTTCGAGCAGCAGAAGTTCGAAAAATTTGTTGCCTTCTCAACCATTTCTTAGCTTCAAACTCCCATATCTCGCGGACGGATTGACCAAACCCAGAAATTCCTGGTGCGTCTGAAAGTAGAAACTCGTACGATTACAACGGTATTTATATTTTTCCCGAGGCCATTCTGGTTAAGCGTTTGGAGCAGCAGAAATGCGCAAAATTTGTTGCCCTCTCAACCATTTCTTAGCTTCAAACTCCCATATCTCGCGGACGGATTGACCAAACCCAAAAATTCCTATTGCATCTGAAAGTAGAAACCCGCCCGATTACAACGGTATGTGTATTTTTCCCTAGGCCATTCTGGTTAAGCGTTTGGAGCAGCAGATGTGCGAAAAATTTGTTGCCTTCTCAACCATTTCTTAGCTTCAAACTCCCATATCTCGCTAACGGATTGACAAAAACCCAAAAATTCCTGCTGCGTCTGAAAGTAGAAACTCGTACGATTACAACGGTATGTGTGTCTTCTCCCTAGGCTTTTCTGTTTAAGTGTTTGGAGCAGCAGAAGTGCGCAAAATTTGTTGACCACTCAACCATTTCTTAGCCTCAAACTCCCATATCTCGCGAACAGATAGACCAAACCCAAAAATTCCTATTGCATCTGAAAGTAGGAACTCGCCCGATTACAACGGTATGTGTATTTTTTCCCTAGGCCATTCTGGTTAAGCGTTTGGAGCAGCAGAAGTGCGAAAAATTTGTTGTCTTCGCAACCATTTCTTAGCTTCAAACTCCCATATCTCGCGAACAGATAGACCAAACCCAAAAATTCCTATTGCATCTGAAAGTAGGAACTCGCCCGATTACAACGGTATGTGTATTTTTTCCCTAGGCCATTCTGGTTAAGCGTTTGGAGCAGCAGAAGTGCGAAAAATTTGTTGTCTTCTCAACCATTTCTTAGCTTCAAACTCCCATATATCGCTAACGGATTGACAAAAACCCAAAAATTCCTGCTGCGTCTGAAAGTAGAAACTCGTACGATTACAACGGTATGTGTGTCTTCTCCCTAGGCTTTTCTGGTTAAGTGTTTGGAGCAGCAGAAGTGCGCAAAATTTGTTGTCTTCGCAACCATTTCTTAGCTTCAAACTCCCATATCTCGCGAACAGATAGACCAAACCCAAAAATTCCTATTGCATCTGAAAGTAGAAACTCGCCCGATTACAACGGTATGTGTATTTTTTCCCTAGGCCTTTCTGGTTAAGCGTTTGGAGCAGCAGAAGTGCGCAAAATTTGTTGTCTTTGTAACCCATTCTTAGCTTCAAACTCCCATATCTCGGGAACGGATTGACCAAACCCAAAAAATTCCTATTGCGTCTGAAAGTAGAAACTCGTACGATTACAACGGTATGTGTATTTTTCCCCTAGGCCATTCTGGTTAAGCGTTTGGAGCAGCAGAAGTGCGCAAAATTTGTTGCCTTCTCAACCATTTCTTAGCTTCAAACACCCATATCTGGCGAACGGATTGACCAGACCCAAAAATTCCTGTTGCGTCAGAAAGTAGAAGCTCGCCCGATTACAAGGGTATGTGTATTTTTCCCCTAGGCCATTCTGGTTAAGCATTTGGAGCAGCAGAACTGCGCAAAATTTGTTCCCTTCTCAACCATTTCTTAGTTTCAATCTCCCATATCTCGCGAACGGATTGACCAAACCCAAAAATTCCAGGTGCGTCTGAAAGTAGAAACCCGTACGAATACAACGGCATGTGTATATTTTCCCCAGGCCATTCTGGTTAAGCCTTTGGAGCAGCAGAATAGCGCAAAATTTGTTGCCTTCTCAGCCATTTCTTAGCTTCAAACTCCCATATCTCGCGAACGGACGGACCAGTCCCAAAAATTCCTGTTGCGTCTGAAAGTAGAAACTCGTACGATTACAACGGTGTGTGAATTGTTCCCCAAGGACATTCTGGTTTAGCGTTTGGAGCAGCAGAAGTGCGAAAAATTTGTTGTCTTCGCAACCATTTCTTAGCTTCAAACTCCCATATCTCGCGAACGGATTGACCAAACCCAAAAATTCCTATTGCGTCTGAAAGTAGAAACTCGTACGATTACAACGGTATGTGTATTTTTTCCCTAGGCCATTCTGGTTAAGCGTTTGGAGCAGCAGAAGTGCGCAAAATTTGTTACCTTCTCAACCATTTCATAGCTTCAAACTCCCATATCTCGCGAACGGATTGACCAAACCCAAAAATTCCTATTGCGCCTGAAAGTAGAAACTCGCCCGATTACAACGGTATGTGTATTTTCCCCTGAGGCCATTCTGGTTAAGCGTTTGGAGCAGCAGAAGTGCGAAAAATTTGTTGTCTTCTCATCCATTTCTTAGCTTCAAACTCCCATACCTCGCGAACGGATTGACCAAACCCAAAAATTCCTATTGCGTCTGAAAGTAGCACCTCGCCCGATTACAACGGTATGTGTATTTTCCCCCGAGGCCATTCTGGTTAAGCGTTTGGAGCAGCAGAAGTGCGAAAAATTTGTTGTCTTCTCAACCATTTCTTTGTTTCAAACTCCCACATCTCGCGAACGGATTGACCAAACCCAATAATTCCAGGTGCGTCTGAAAGTAGAAACTCGTACGATTACAACGGTATGTTTTTTTCCCCTAGGCGATTCTGGTTAAGCGTTTGCAGCAGCAGATGTGCGCAAAATTTGTTGCCTTCTCAACCATTTCTTAGCTTCAAACTCCCATATCTCGCGAACGGATTGACCTAACTCAAAAATACCTATTGCATCTGAAAGTAGAAACTCGCCCGATTACAACGGTATGTGTATTTTCCCCTGATGCCATTCTGGTTAAGCGTTTGGAGCAGCAGAAGTGCGAAAAATTTTTTGTCTTCGCAACCATTTCATAGTTTCAAACTCCCATATCTCGCGAACGGATTGACCAAACCCAAAAATTCCTATTGCGTCTGAAAGTAGCACCTCGCCCGATTACAAAGGTATGTGTATTTTCCCCCGAGGCTATTCTGGTTAAGCGTTTGGAGCAGCAGAAGTGCGAAAAATTTGTTGTCTTCTCAACCATTTCTTAGTTTCAAACTCCAATATCTCGTGAACGGATTGACCTGACCCAATCATTCCTGTTGCGTCTGAAAGTAGAAGCTCGCCCGATTACAACGGTATGTGTATTTTCCCCCGAGGCCATTCTGGTTAAGCGTTTGGAGCAGCAGAAGTGCGAAAAATTTTTTGTCTTCTCAACCATTTCTTAGTTTCAAACTCCCATATCTCGCGAACGGATTGACCAAACCCAAATATTCCTATTGCGTCTGAAAGTAGCACCTCGCCCGATTACAACGGTATGTGTATTTTCCCCCTAGGCCTTTCTGGTTAAGCGTTTGGAGCAGCAGAAGTGCGAAAAATTAGTTGTCTTCTCAACCATTTCTTAGTTTCAAGCTCCCATATCTCGCGATCAGATAGACCAAACCAAAAATTTCAGGTGCGTCTGAAAGTAGAAACTCGTACGTTTACAACGGTATGTGTATATTTTCCCCAGGCCATACTGGTTAAGCGTTTGGATCGGCAGAATTGCGCAAAATTTGTTGTCTTCTCAACCATTTCTTAGCTTCAAACTCCCATATCTCGCTAACGGATTGACAAAAACCCAAAAATTCCTGCTGCGTCTGAAAGTAGAAACTCGTACGATTACGACGGTATGTGTGTCTTCTCCCTAGGCTTTTCTGGTTAAGTGTTTGGAGCAGCAGAAGTGCGCAAAATTTGTTGTCTTCGCAACCATTTCTTAGCTTCAAACTCCCATATCTCGCGAACAGATAGACCAAACCCAAAAATTCCTATTGCATCTGAAAGTAGAAACTCGCCCGATTACAACGGTATCTGTATTTTTTCCCTAGGCCTTTCTGGTTAAGCGTTTGGAGCAGCAGAAGTGCGCAAAATTTGTTGTCTTTGTAACCCATTCTTAGCTTCAAACTCCCATATCTCGGGAACGGATTGACCAAACCCAAAAAATTCCTATTGCGTCTGAAAGTAGAAACTCGTACGATTACAACGGTATGTGTATTTTTCCCCTAGGCCATTCTGGTTAAGCGTTTGGAGCAGCAGAAGTGCGAAAAATTAGTTGTCTTCTCAACCATTTCTTAGTTTCAAACTCCCATATCTCGCGATCAGATAGACCAAACCAAAAATTTCAGGTGCGTCTGAAAGTAGAAACTCGTACGTTTACAACGGTATGTGTATATTTTCCCCAGGCCATACTGGTTAAGCGTTTGGATCGGCAGAATTGCGCAAAATTTGTTGCCCTCTCAACCATTTCTTAGCTTCAAACTCCCATATCTCGCGGACGGATTGACCAAACCCAAAAATTCCTATTGCGTCTGAAAGTAGAAACTCGCCCGATTACAACGGTATGTGTATTTTCCCCCGAGGCCATTCTGGTTAAGCGTTTGGGGCAGCAGAATTGCGAAAAATTAGTTTTCTTCTCAACCATTTCTTAGTTTCAAACTCCCATATCTCGCGAACGTATTGACAAAACCCAAAAATTCCTATTGCATCTGAAGGTAGAAACTCGCCCGATTACAACGGTGTGAGTATTTTCCCCCGAGGCCATTCTGGTTAAGCGTTTGGAGCAGCAGATGTGCGAAAAATTTGTTGCCTTCTCAACCATTTCTTAGTTTCAAACTCCCATATCTCACGAACGGATTGACCAGACCCAAAAATTCCTGTTGCGTCTGAAAGTAGAAGCTCGCCCGATTACAACGGTATGTTTTTTTTCCCTAGGCCTTTCTGGTTAAGCGTTTGGAGGAGCAGAAGTGCGCAAAATTTGTTGCCCCCTCAACCATTTCTTAACTTCAAACTCCCATATCTCCCGGACGGATTGACCAAACCCAGAAATTCGTGGTGCGTCTGAAAGTAGAAACTAGTACGATTACAGCGGTATGTGTATTTTTCCCTGAGGCCATTCTGGTTTAGCGTTTGGAGCAGCAGAAATGCGCAAAATTTGTTGCCCTCTCAACCATTTCTTAGCTTCAAACTCCCATATCTCGCGTAAGGATTGACCAAACCCAAACATTCCTATTGCATCTGAAAGTAGAAACCCGCCCGATTACAACGGTATGTGTATTTTTCCCTAGGCCATTCTGGTTAAGCGTTTCGAGCAGCAGAAGTTCGAAAAATTTGTTGCCTTCTCAACCATTTCTTAGCTTCAAACTCCCATATCTCGCGGACGGATTGACCAAACCCAAAAATTCCTGGTGCGTCTGAAAGTAGAAACTCGTACGATTACAACGGTATGTTTTTTTTTCCCTAGGCCATACTGGTTAAGCGTTTGGAGCAGCAGAGGTGCGCAAAATTTGTTGCCCTCTCAACCATTTCTTAGCTTCAAACTCCCATATCTCGCGGACGGATTGACCAAACCCAAAAATTCCTATTGCATCTGAAAGTATGAACCCGCCCGATTACAACGGTATGTGTATTTTTCCCTAGGCCATTCTGGTTAAGCGTTTGGAGCAGCAGAAGTTCGAAAAATTTGTTGCCTTCTCAACCATTTCTTAGCTTCAAACTCCCATATCTCGCGGACGGATTGACCAAACCCAAAAATTCCTGGTGCGTCTGAAAGTAGAAACTCGCCCGATTACAACGGTATGTGTATTTTCCCCCGAGGCCATTCTGGTTAAGCGTTTGGAGCAGCAGAAGTTCGAAAAATTTGTTGCCTTCTCAACCATTTCTTAGGTTCAAACTCCCATATCTCGCGGACGGATTGACCAAACCCAAAAATTCCTGGTGCGTCTGAAAGTAGAAACGAGCCCGATTACAACGGTATGTGTATTTTCCCCCGAGGCCATTCTGGTTAAACGTTTGGGGCAGCAGAATTGCGAAAAATTAGTTGTCTTCTCAACCATTTCTTAGTTTCAAACTCCCATATCTCGCGAACGTATTGACAAAACCCAAAAATTCCTATTGCATCTGAAGGTAGAAACTCGCCCGATTACAACGGTGTGAGTATTTTCCCCCGAGGCCATTCTGGTTAAGCGTTTGGGGCAGCAGAATTGCGAAAAATTAGTTGTCTTCTCAACCATTTCTTAGTTTCAAACTCCCATATCTCGCGAACGTATTGACAAAACCCAAAAATTCCTATTGCATCTGAAGGTAGAAACTCGCCCGATTACGACGGTGTGTGTATTTTCCCCCGAGGCCATTCTGGTTAAGCGTTTGGAGCAGCAGAAGTGCGCAAAATTTGTTGTCTTCGTAACCGTTTCTTAGCTTGAAGCTCCCATATCTCGCGGACGGATTGACCAAACCCAGAAATTCCTGGTGCGTCTGAAAGTAGAAACTCGTACGATTACAACGGTATTTATATTTTTCCCGAGGCCATTCTGGTTAAGCGTTTGGAGCAGCAGAAATGCGCAAAATTTGTTGCCCTCTCAACCATTTCTTAGCTTCAAACTCCCATATCTCGCGGACGGATTGACCAAACCCAAAAATTCCTATTGCATCTGAAAGTAGAAACCCGCCCGATTACAACGGTATGTGTATTTTTCCCTAGGCCATTCTGGTTAAGCGTTTGGAGCAGCAGAAGTGCGAAAAATTTGTTGTCTTCTCAACCATTTCTTAGCTTCAAACTCCCATATCTCGCTAACGGATTGACAAAAACCCAAAAATTCCTGCTGCGTCTGAAAGTAGAAACTCGTACGATTACAACGGTATGTGTGTCTTCTCCCTAGGCTTTTCTGTTTAAGTGTTTGGAGCAGCAGAAGTGCGCAAAATTTGTTGACCACTCAACCATTTCTTAGCCTCAAACTCCCATATCTCGCGAACAGATAGACCAAACCCAAAAATTCCTGGTGCGTCTGAAAGTAGAAACGAGCCCGATTACAACGGTATGTGTATTTTCCCCCGAGGCCATTCTGGTTAAACGTTTGGGGCAGCAGAATTGCGAAAAATTAGTTGTCTTCTCAACCATTTCTTAGTTTCAAACTCCCATATCTCGCGAACGTATTGACAAAACCCAAAAATTCCTATTGCATCTGAAGGTAGAAACTCGCCCGATTACAACGGTGTGAGTATTTTCCCCGAGGCCATTCTGGTTAAGCGTTTGGGGCAGCAGAATTGCGAAAAATTAGTTGTCTTCTCAACCATTTCTTAGTTTCAAACTCCCATATCTCGCGAACGTATTGACAAAACCCAAAAATTCCTATTGCATCTGAAGGTAGAAACTCGCCCGATTACGACGGTGTGTGTATTTTCCCCCGAGGCCATTCTGGTTAAGCGTTTGGAGCAGCAGAAGTGCGCAAAATTTGTTGTCTTCGTAACCGTTTCTTAGCTTGAAGCTCCCATATCTCGCGGACGGATTGACCAAACCCAGAAATTCCTGGTGCGTCTGAAAGTAGAAACTCGTACGATTACAACGGTATTTATATTTTTCCCGAGGCCATTCTGGTTAAGCGTTTGGAGCAGCAGAAATGCGCAAAATTTGTTGCCCTCTCAACCATTTCTTAGCTTCAAACTCCCATATCTCGCGGACGGATTGACCAAACCCAAAAATTCCTATTGCATCTGAAAGTAGAAACCCGCCCGATTACAACGGTATGTGTATTTTTCCCTAGGCCATTCTGGTTAAGCGTTTGGAGCAGCAGAAGTGCGAAAAATTTGTTGTCTTCTCAACCATTTCTTAGCTTCAAACTCCCATATCTCGCTAACGGATTGACAAAAACCCAAAAATTCCTGCTGCGTCTGAAAGTAGAAACTCGTACGATTACAACGGTATGTGTGTCTTCTCCCTAGGCTTTTCTGTTTAAGTGTTTGGAGCAGCAGAAGTGCGCAAAATTTGTTGACCACTCAACCATTTCTTAGCCTCAAACTCCCATATCTCGCGAACAGATAGACCAAACCCAAAAATTCCTATTGCATCTGAAAGTAGGAACTCGCCCGATTACAACGGTATGTGTATTTTTTCCCTAGGCCATTCTGGTTAAGCGTTTGGAGCAGCAGAAGTGCGAAAAATTTGTTGTCTTCGCAACCATTTCTTAGCTTCAAACTCCCATATCTCGCGAACAGATAGACCAAACCCAAAAATTCCTATTGCATCTGAAAGTAGGAACTCGCCCGATTACAACGGTATGTGTATTTTTTCCCTAGGCCATTCTGGTTAAGCGTTTGGAGCAGCAGAAGTGCGAAAAATTTGTTGTCTTCTCAACCATTTCTTAGCTTCAAACTCCCATATATCGCTAACGGATTGACAAAAACCCAAAAATTCCTGCTGCGTCTGAAAGTAGAAACTCGTACGATTACAACGGTATGTGTGTCTTCTCCCTAGGCTTTTCTGGTTAAGTGTTTGGAGCAGCAGAAGTGCGCAAAATTTGTTGTCTTCGCAACCATTTCTTAGCTTCAAACTCCCATATCTCGCGAACAGATAGACCAAACCCAAAAATTCCTATTGCATCTGAAAGTAGAAACTCGCCCGATTACAACGGTATGTGTATTTTTTCCCTAGGCCTTTCTGGTTAAGCGTTTGGAGCAGCAGAAGTGCGCAAAATTTGTTGTCTTTGTAACCCATTCTTAGCTTCAAACTCCCATATCTCGGGAACGGATTGACCAAACCCAAAAAATTCCTATTGCGTCTGAAAGTAGAAACTCGTACGATTACAACGGTATGTGTATTTTTCCCCTAGGCCATTCTGGTTAAGCGTTTGGAGCAGCAGAAGTGCGCAAAATTTGTTGCCTTCTCAACCATTTCTTAGCTTCAAACACCCATATCTGGCGAACGGATTGACCAGACCCAAAAATTCCTGTTGCGTCAGAAAGTAGAAGCTCGCCCGATTACAAGGGTATGTGTATTTTTCCCCTAGGCCATTCTGGTTAAGCATTTGGAGCAGCAGAACTGCGCAAAATTTGTTCCCTTCTCAACCATTTCTTAGTTTCAATCTCCCATATCTCGCGAACGGATTGACCAAACCCAAAAATTCCAGGTGCGTCTGAAAGTAGAAACCCGTACGAATACAACGGCATGTGTATATTTTCCCCAGGCCATTCTGGTTAAGCCTTTGGAGCAGCAGAATAGCGCAAAATTTGTTGCCTTCTCAGCCATTTCTTAGCTTCAAACTCCCATATCTCGCGAACGGACGGACCAGTCCCAAAAATTCCTGTTGCGTCTGAAAGTAGAAACTCGTACGATTACAACGGTGTGTGAATTGTTCCCCAAGGACATTCTGGTTTAGCGTTTGGAGCAGCAGAAGTGCGAAAAATTTGTTGTCTTCGCAACCATTTCTTAGCTTCAAACTCCCATATCTCGCGAACGGATTGACCAAACCCAAAAATTCCTATTGCGTCTGAAAGTAGAAACTCGTACGATTACAACGGTATGTGTATTTTATCCCTAGGCCATTCTGGTTAAGCGTTTGGAGCAGCAGAAGTGCGCAAAATTTGTTACCTTCTCAACCATTTCATAGCTTCAAACTCCCATATCTCGCGAACGGATTGACCAAACCCAAAAATTCCTATTGCGCCTGAAAGTAGAAACTCGCCCGATTACAACGGTATGTGTATTTTCCCCTGAGGCCATTCTGGTTAAGCGTTTGGAGCAGCAGAAGTGCGAAAAATTTGTTGTCTTCTCATCCATTTCTTAGCTTCAAACTCCCATACCTCGCGAACGGATTGACCAAACCCAAAAATTCCTATTGCGTCTGAAAGTAGCACCTCGCCCGATTACAACGGTATGTGTATTTTCCCCCGAGGCCATTCTGGTTAAGCGTTTGGAGCAGCAGAAGTGCGAAAAATTTGTTGTCTTCTCAACCATTTCTTTGTTTCAAACTCCCACATCTCGCGAACGGATTGACCAAACCCAATAATTCCAGGTGCGTCTGAAAGTAGAAACTCGTACGATTACAACGGTATGTTTTTTTCCCCTAGGCGATTCTGGTTAAGCGTTTGCAGCAGCAGATGTGCGCAAAATTTGTTGCCTTCTCAACCATTTCTTAGCTTCAAACTCCCATATCTCGCGAACGGATTGACCTAACTCAAAAATACCTATTGCATCTGAAAGTAGAAACTCGCCCGATTACAACGGTATGTGTATTTTCCCCTGATGCCATTCTGGTTAAGCGTTTGGAGCAGCAGAAGTGCGAAAAATTTTTTGTCTTCGCAACCATTTCATAGTTTCAAACTCCCATATCTCGCGAACGGATTGACCAAACCCAAAAATTCCTATTGCGTCTGAAAGTAGCACCTCGCCCGATTACAAAGGTATGTGTATTTTCCCCCGAGGCTATTCTGGTTAAGCGTTTGGAGCAGCAGAAGTGCGAAAAATTTGTTGTCTTCTCAACCATTTCTTAGTTTCAAACTCCAATATCTCGTGAACGGATTGACCTGACCCAATCATTCCTGTTGCGTCTGAAAGTAGAAGCTCGCCCGATTACAACGGTATGTGTATTTTCCCCCGAGGCCATTCTGGTTAAGCGTTTGGAGCAGCAGAAGTGCGAAAAATTTTTTGTCTTCTCAACCATTTCTTAGTTTCAAACTCCCATATCTCGCGAACGGATTGACAAAACCCAAATATTCCTATTGCGTCTGAAAGTAGCACCTCGCCCGATTACAACGGTATGTGTATTTTCCCCCGAGGCCATTCTGGTTAAGCGTTTGGAGCAGCAGAAGGGCGAAAAATTTGTTGCCTTCTCAACCATTTCTTAGCTTCAAACTCCCATATCTCGGGAACGGATTGACCAAACCCAAAAAATTCCTATTGCGTCTGAAAGTAGAAACTCGTACGATCACAAAGGTATGTGTATTTTTCCCCGAGGCCATTCTGGTTAAGCGTTTGGAGCAGCAGAAGTGCGAAAAATTTGTTGTCTTCTCAACCATTTCTTAGTTTCAAACTCCCATATCTCGCGAACAGATTGCCCAGACCCAAAAATTCCTGTTGCGTCTGAAAGTAGAAGCTCGTCCAATTACAACGGTATGTGTATTTTTTCCCTAGACATTCTGGTTAAGCGTTTGGAGCAGCAGAAGTGCGCAAAATTTGTTGCCTTCTCAACCATTTCTTAGCTTCAAAATCCCATATCCCGCGAACGGATTGACCAGACCCAAAAATTCCTGTTGCGTCTGAAAGTAGAAACTCGTACGATTACAACGGTATGTGTATTTTTTCCCTAGGCCATTCTGGTTAAGCGTTTGGTGCAGCCGAATTGCGCAAAATTTGTTGTCTTCGTAACCATTTCTTAGCTTCAAACTCCCATATCTCGGGAACGGATTGACCAAACCCAAAAATTCCTATTGCGTCTGAAAGTAGAAACTCGTAAGATTACAACGGTATGTGTATTTTTCCCCGAGGCCATTCTGGTTAGCGTTTGGAGCAGCAGAATTGCGCAAAATTTGTGGTTTTCGTAACCACTTCTTTGCTTCAAAGTCCCATATCTCGCGAACGGATTGACCAAACCCAAAAAATTCCTATTGCGTCTGAAAGTAGAAACTCGTACGATTACAACGGCATGTGTATTTTTTCCCCTGGCCATTCTGGTTAAGCGTTTGGAGCAGCAGAAACGCAAAAAATTTGTTGTCTTCTCAACCATTTCTTAGCTTCAAACTCCCATATCTCGCGAACGGATTGACCAAACCCAAAAAATTCCTATTGCGTCTGAAAGTAGAAACTCGTAAGATTACAACGGTATGTGTATTTTTCCCTTCGCCTTTCAGGTTAAGCGTTTGGAGCAGCAGAAGTGTGAAAAATTTTTTGTCTTCTCAACCATTCCTTAGATTCAAACTCCAATATCTCGTGAACGGATTGCCCAGACCCAAAAATTCCTGCTACGTCTGAAAGTAGAAACTCGCCCGGTTACAACGGTATGTGTATTTTTTCCCTAGGGCAGTCTGGTTAAGCGTTAGGAGCAGCAGAGGTGCGAAAAATTTGTTGTCTTCTCAACCATCTTTTAGTTTCCAACTCCCATATCTCGCGAACGCATTGACCAAATCCAAAAATTCCTGCTGCGTCTGAAAGTAGAAACCCGTACGATTACAACAGTATGTGTATTCTCTCCCTAGGCCATTCTGTATAAGCGTTTGTAGCAGCAGAAGTGCGCAAAAGTTGTTGTCTTCTCAACGATTTCTTACATTCTAACTCCCATATCTCGCGAACGGATTGACCAAACCCAAAAATTCCAGGTGCGTCTGTATGTGGAAACCCGTACGAATTCAACGGCATGTGTATATTTTACCCAGGCCATTCTGGTTAAGCGTTTGGAGCAGCAGAAGTGCGAAAAATTTGTTGTCTTCGCAACCATTTCTTAGCTTCAAAATCCCATGTCCCGCGAACGGATTGACCAGACCTAAAAATTCCTGTTGCGTCTGAAAGTAGAAACTCGTACGATTACAACGTTATGTGTATTTTTTCCCTAGGCCATTCTGGTTAAACGTTTGGAGCAGCAGAAGTGCGCAAAAGTTGTTGTCTTCTCAACCATTTCTTACATTCTAACTCCCATATCTCGCGAACGGATTGACCAAACCCAAAAATTCCAGGTGCGTCTGTATGTGGAAACCCGTACGAATTCAACGGCATGTGTATATTTTCCCCAGGCCATTCTGGTTAAGCGTTTGGAGCAGCAGAAGTGCGAAAAATTTGTTGTCTTCGCAACCATTTCTTAGCTTCAAAATCCCATATCCCGCGAACGGATTGACCAGACCTAAAAATTCCTGTTGCGTCTGAAAGTAGAAACTCGTACGATTACAACGTTATGTGTATTTTTTCCCTAGGCCATTCTGGTTAAACGTTTGGAGCAGCAGAAGTGCGCAAAATTTGTTGCCTTCTCAACCATTTCTTAGCTTCAAACTCCCATATCTCGCGAACGGATTGACCAGACCCAAAAATTCCTATTGCGTCTGCAAGTAGAAGCTTGCCCGATTACAACGGTATGTGTATTTTTTCCCTAGCCCATTCTGGTTAAGCGTTTGGAGCAGCAGAAGTGCGCAAAATTTGTTGCCTTCTCAACCATTTCTTAGTTTTAAACTCCCATATCTCGCGAACGGATTGACCAGACCCAAAAATTCCTGTTGCGCCTGAAAGAAGAAACTCGTACGATTACAACGGTATGTGTATTTTTTCCCTAGGCCATTCTGGTTAAGCGTTTGGAGCAGCAGAATTGCGCGAAATTTGTTGCCTTCTCAAACATTTCTTAGCTTCAAACTCCCATATCTCGCGAACGGATAGACCAAACCCAAAAATTCCTATTGCATCTGAAAGTAGAAACTCGCCCGATTACAACGGTATATGTATTTTTCCCTAGGCCATTCGGGTTAAGCGTTTGGAGCAGCAGAAATGCGCAAAATTTGTTGCCTTCTCAACCATTTCTTACCTTCAAACTCCCATATCTCGCGAACGGATTGCCCAGACCCAAAAATTCCTGTTGCGTCTGAAAGTAGAAGCTCGTCCGGTTACAACGGTATGGGTATTTTTTCCCTAGACCATTCTGGTTAAGCGTTTGGAGCAGCAGAAGTGCGAAAAATTTGTTGTCTTCTCAACCATTTCTTTGTTTCAAACTCCCACATCTCGCGAACGGATTGACCAAACCCAATAATTCCAGGTGCGTCTGAAAGTAGAAACTCGTACGATTACAACGGTATGTTTTTTTCCCCTAGGCGATTCTGGTTAAGCGTTTGCAGCAGCAGATGTGCGCAAAATTTGTTGCCTTCTCAACCATTTCTTAGCTTCAAACTCCCATATCTCGCGAACGGATTGACCTAACCCAAAAATACCTATTGCATCTGAAAGTAGAAACTCGCCCGATTACAACGGTATGTGTATTTTCCCCTGAGGCCATTCTGGTTAAGCGTTTGGAGCAGCAGAAGTGCGCAAAAGTTGTTGTCTTCTCTACCATTTCTTACATTCTAACTCCCATATCTCGCGAACGGATTGACCAAACCCAAAAATTCCAGTTGCGTCTGTATGTGGAAACCCGTACGAATTCAACGGCATTTGTATATTTTCCCCAGGCCATTCTGGTTAAGCGTTTGGAGCAGCAGAAGTGCGAAAAATTTGTTGTCTTCGCAACCATTTCTTAGCTTCAAAATCCCATATCCCGCGAACGGATTGACCAGACCTAAAAATTCCTGTTGCGTCTGAAAGTAGAAACTCGTACGATTACAACGTTATGTGTATTTTTTCCCTAGGCCATTCTGGTTAAACGTTTGGAGCAGCAGAAGTGCGCAAAAGTTGTTGTCTTCTCAACCATTTCTTACATTCTAACTCCCATATCTCGCGAACGGATTGACCAAACCCAAAAATTCCAGGTGTGTCTGTATGTGGAAACCCGTACGAATTCAACGGCATGTGTATATTTTCCCCAGGCCATTCTGGTTAAGCGTTTGGAGCAGCAGAAGTGCGAAAAATTTGTTGTCTTCTCAACCATTTCTTAGTTTAAAACTCCCATATCTCGCGAATGGATTGACCCAACCCAAAAATTCCTGGTGCGTCTGAAAGTAGAAACGCGCCCGATTACAACGTTATGTGTATTTTTTCCCTAGGCCATTCTGGTTAAACGTTTGGAGCAGCAGAAGTGCGCAAAATTTGTTGCCTTCTCAACCATTTCTTAGCTTCAAACTCCCATATCTCGCGAACGGATTGACCAGACCCACAAATTCCTATAGCGTCTGCAAGTAGAAGCTTGCCCGATTACAACGGTATGTGTATTTTTTCCCTAGCCCATTCTGGTTAAGCGTTTGGAGCAGCAGAAGTGCGCAAAATTTGTTGCCTTCTCAACCATTTCTTAGTTTTAAACTTCCATATCTCGCGAACGGATTGACCAGACCCAAAAATTCCTGTTGCGCCTGAAAGAAGAAACTCGTACGATTACAACGGTATGTGTATTTTTTCCCTAGGCCATTCTGGTTAAGCGTTTGGAGCAGCAGAATTGCGCGAAATTTGTTGCCTTCTCAAACATTACTTAGCTTCAAACTCCAATATCTCGCGAACGGATAGACCAAACCCAAAAATTCCTATTGCATCTGAAAGTAGAAACTCGCCCGATTACAACGGTATATGTATTTTTCCCTGAGGCCATTCTGGTTAAGCGTTTGGAGCAGCAGAAGTGTGCAAAATTTGTTGCCTTCTCAACCATTTCTTAGTTTTAAACTCCCATATCTCGCGAACGGGTTGACCAGACCCAAAAATTCCTGTTGCGCCTGAAAGAAGAAACTCGTACGATTACAACGGTATGTGTATTTTATCCCTAGGCCATTCGGGTTAAGCGTTTGGAGCAGCAGAAGTGCGCAAAATTTGTTGCCTTCTCAACCATTTCTTACCTTCAAACTCCCATATCTCGCGAACGGATTGCCCAGACCCAAAAATTCCTGTTGCGTCTGAAAGTAGAAGCTCGTCCGGTTACAACGGTATGGGTATTTTTTCCCTAGACCATTCTGGTTAAGCGTTTGGAACAGCAGAATTGCGCAAAATTTGTCGTCTTCGTAACCGTTTCTTAGCTGCAAACTCCCATTTCTCGGGAACGGATTGACCAAACCCAAAAAATTCCTATTGCATCTGAAAGTAGAAACGCGCCCGATTACAACGGTATGTGTATTTTTCCCCGAGGCCCTTCTGGTTAAGCGTTTGGAGCAGCAGAAGTGCGAAAAATTTGTTGTCTTCTCAACCATTTCTTAGCTTCAAACTCCCATATCTCGCGAACGGATTGATCAAACCCTAAAAATTCCTGTTGCGCCTGAAAGAAGAAACTCATACGGTTACAACGGTATGTGTATTTTTTCCCTAGGCCATTCTGGTTAAGCGTTTGGAGCAGCAGAAGTGCGCAAAATTTGATGCCTTCTCAACCATTTCTTACATTCAAACTCCCATATCTCGCGAACGGATTGACCAAACCCAAAAATTCCTATTGCGTCTGAAAGTAGAAACTCGCCCGATTACAACGGTATGTGTATTTCCCCTGAGGCCATTCTGGTTAAGCGTTTGGAGCAGCAGAAGTGCGCAAAATTAGATGCCTTCTCAACCATTTCATACCTTCAAACTCCCATATCTCGCGAACGGATTGACCAAACCCAAAAATTCCTATTGCGTCTGAAAGTAGAAACTCGCCCGATTACAACGGTATGTGTATTTTCCCCGAGGCCATTCTGGATAAGCGTTTGGAGCAGCAGAAGTGCGAAAAGTTTGTTGTCTTCTCAACCATTTCTTAGTTTAAAACTCCCATATCTCGCGAATGGATTGACCCAACCCAAAAATTCCTGGTGCGTCTGAAAGTAGAAACGCGCGCGATTACAACGGTATGTGTATTTTTCCCCGAGGCCATTCTGGTTAAGCGTTTGGAGCAGCAGAAGTGCGCAAAAGTTGTTGTCTTCTCAACCATTTCTTAGCTTCAAACTCCCATATCTCGCGAACGGATTGACCAAACCCAAAAAATTCCTATTGCGTCTGAAAGTAGAAACTCGTAAGATTACAACGGTATGTGTATTTTTCCCTTCGCCTTTCAGGTTGAGCGTTTGGAGCAGCAGAAGTGTGAAAAATTTGTTGTCTTCTCAACCATTTCTTAGATTCAAACTCCAATATCTCGTGAACGGATTGCCCAGACCCAAAAATTCCTGCTACGTCTGAAAGTAGAAACTCGTACGATTACAACAGTATGTGTATTCTCTCCCTAGGCCATTCTGGATAAGCGTTTGGAGCAGCAGAAGTGCGCAAAACTTGTTGTCTTCTCAACCATTTCTTACATTCTAACTCCCATATCTCGCGAACGGATTGACCAAACCCAAAAATTCCTATTGCGTCTGAAAGTGGAAACTCGCCCGATTCCAACGGTATATGTATTTTTCCCCGAGGCCATTCTGGTTAAGCGTTTGGAGCAGCAGAAGTGTGCAAAATTTGTTGCCTTCTCAACCATTTCTTAGTTTTAAACTCCCATATCTCGCGAACGGGTTGACCAGACTCAAAAATTCCTGTTGCGCCTGAAAGTAGAAACTCGTACGATTACAACGGTATGTGTATTTTTTCCCTAGGCCATTCTGGTTAAGCGTTTGGAGCAGCAGAAGTGCGCAAAATTTGTTGCCTTCTCAACCATTTCTTACCTTCAAACTCCCATATCTCGCGAACGGAATGACCAAACCCAAAAATTCCTGTTGCGTCTGAAAGTAGAAACTCGCCCGATTACAACGGTACGTGTATTTTCCCCCGAGGCCATTCTGGTTAAGCGTTTGGAGCAGCAGAAGTGCGAAAAATTTGTTGTCTTCTCAACCATTTCTTAGTTTCAAACTCCCATATCTCGCGAATGGATTGACCCAACCCAAAAATTCCTGGTGCTTCTGAAAGTAGAAACGCGCCCGATTACAACGGTATGTGTATTTTTCCCCGAGGCCATTCTGGTTAAGCGTTTGGAGCAGCAGAGGTGCGAAGAATTTGTTGTCTTCTCAACCATTTCTTAGCTTCAAACTCCCATATCTCGCGAACGGATTGATCAAACCCTAAAAATTCCTATTGCGTCTGAAAGTAGAAACTCGTACGATTACAACGATATGTGTATTTTTCCCTAGGCCTGTCTTGTTAAGCGTTTGGAGCAGCAGAAGTGCGAAAAATTTGTTGTCTCCGCAACCATTTCTTAGCTTCAATCTTCCATATCTCGCGAAGAAATAGACCAAACACAAAAATTCCTATTGCGTCTGAAAGTAGAAACTCGCCCTATTACAACGGTATGTGTGTTTTCACCCGAGGCCATTCTGGTTAAGCGTTTGGAGCAGCAGAAGTGCGAAAAATTTGTTGCCTTCTCAACCATTTCTTAGTTTCAAACTCCCATATCTCGCGAACGGATTGACACAACCCAAAAATTCCTGGTGCGTCGGAAAGTAGAAACGCGCCCGATTACAACGGTATGTGTATTTTCACCCGAGGCCATTCTGGTTAAGCGTTTGGAGCAGCAGAAGTGCGAAAAATTTGTTGTCTTCGTAACCATTTCTTAGCTGCAAACTCCCATATCTCGGGAACGGAATGACCAAACCCAAAAAATTCCTATTGCGTCTGAAAGTAGAAACTCGTGCGATCACAACGGTATGTGTATTTTTCCCCGAGGCCATTCTGGTTAAGCGTTTGGAGCAGCAGAGGTGCGAAGAATTTGTTGTCTTCTCAACCATTTCTTAGTTTCAAGCTCCCATATCTCGCGAACGGATTGACCAGACCAGAAATTCCTGGAGCGTCTGAAAGTAGAAACTCGTACTATTACAACGGCATGTGTATTTTCTCCCTAGACCATTCTGACTAAGCGTTTGGAGCAGCAGAAGTGCGCAAAATTTGTTGTCTTCCTAACCATTTCTTAGCTTCAAACTCCCATACCTCGCGAACGGATTGACCTAACCCAAAAAATTCCTATTGCCCCTGAAAGTAGAAACTCGTACGATTGCAACGGTATGTGTGTTTTTTCCCTAGGCCATTCTGGTTAAGTGTTTGGAGCAGCAGAAGTGCGGAAAATTTGTTGTCGTCGCAACCATTTCTTAGATTGAAACTCCCATATCTCGCGAACGGAGTGACCAAACCCAAAAATTCCTATTGCGTCTGAAAGTAGAAACTCGCCCGATTATAACGGTGTGTGTATTGTTTCCCTAGGCCATTCTGGTTAAACGTTTGGAGCAACAGAATTGCGAAAAATTTGTTCTCTTCTCAACCATTTCTTAGCTTCAAACTCCCATATGTCGCGAACAGATTGACCGGACCCAAAAATTCCTGTTGCGTCTGAAAGTAGAAGCTCTTCCGATTACAACGGTATGTGTATTTTTTCGCCAGGACATTCTGGTTATGCGTTTGGTGCAGCAGAAGTGCGCAAAGTATGTCTTCGCAACCATTTCTTAGCTTCAAACTCCCATATCTCGCGAACGGATTGACCAAACCCAAAAAATTCCTATTGCGTCTGAAAGTAGAAACTCGCCCGATTACAGCGGTATGTGTATTATTTCTCTAGGCCTTTCTGGTTAAGCGTTTGGAGCAGCAGAAGTGCGAAAAATTTGTTGTCTTCTCAACCATTTCTTAGTTTCAAACTCCCATATCTCGCGAACGGATTGACCAGACCAAAAAATTCCTGTCGCGTCTGAAAGTAGAAACTCGCCCGATTACAACGGTGTGTGTATTTTTTCCCTAGACCATTCCGGTCACGCGTTTGGAGCAGCAGAAGTGCGCAAAATTTGTTGCCTTCTCAGCCACTTCTTAGCTTCAAACTCCCATACCTCGCGAACGGATTGACCAAACCCAAAAATTCCTATTGCGTCTGAAAGTAGAAACTCGCCCGATTACATGGGTATGTGTATTTTTTCTCTAGGCCTTTCTGGTTAAGCGTTTGGAGCAGCAGAAGTGCGAAAAATTTGTTGTCTTCTCAACCATTTCTTAGTTTCAAACTCCCATATCTCGCGAACGGATTGACCAGACACAAAAATTCCTATTGCATCTGAAAGTAGAAACTCGCCCGATTCCAACGGTATATGTATTTTTCCCCGAGGCCATTCTGGTTAAGCGTTTGGAGCAGCAGAAGTGTGCAAAATTTGTTGCCTTCTCAACCATTTCTTAGTTTTAAACTCCCATATCTCGCGAACGGGTTGACCAGACTCAAAAATTCCTGTTGCGCCTGAAAGTAGAAACTCGTACGATTACAACGGTATGTGTATTTTTTCCCTAGGCCATTCTGGTTAAGCGTTTGGAGCAGCAGAAGTGCGCAAAATTTGTTGCCTTCTCAACCATTTCTTACCTTCAAACTCCCATATCTCGCGAACGGAATGACCAAACCCAAAAATTCCTGTTGCGTCTGAAAGTAGAAACTCGCCCGATTACAACGGTACGTGTATTTTCCCCCGAGGCCATTCTGGTTAAGCGTTTGGAGCAGCAGAAGTGCGAAAAATTTGTTGTCTTCTCAACCATTTCTTAGTTTCAAACTCCCATATCTCGCGAATGGATTGACCCAACCCAAAAATTCCTGGTGCTTCTGAAAGTAGAAACGCGCCCGATTACAACGGTATGTGTATTTTTCCCCGAGGCCATTCTGGTTAAGCGTTTGGAGCAGCAGAGGTGCGAAGAATTTGTTGTCTTCTCAACCATTTCTTAGCTTCAAACTCCCATATCTCGCGAACGGATTGATCAAACCCTAAAAATTCCTATTGCGTCTGAAAGTAGAAACTCGTACGATTACAACGATATGTGTATTTTTCCCTAGGCCTGTCTTGTTAAGCGTTTGGAGCAGCAGAAGTGCGAAAAATTTGTTGTCTCCGCAACCATTTCTTAGCTTCAATCTTCCATATCGCGCGAAGAAATAGACCAAACACAAAAATTCCTATTGCGTCTGAAAGTAGAAACTCGCCCTATTACAACGGTATGTGTGTTTTCACCCGAGGCCATTCTGGTTAAGCGTTTGGAGCAGCAGAAGTGCGAAAAATTTGTTGCCTTCTCAACCATTTCTTAGTTTCAAACTCCCATATCTCGCGAACGGATTGACACAACCCAAAAATTCCTGGTGCGTCGGAAAGTAGAAACGCGCCCGATTACAACGGTATGTGTATTTTCACCCGAGGCCATTCTGGTTAAGCGTTTGGAGCAGCAGAAGTGCGAAAAATTTGTTGTCTTCGTAACCATTTCTTAGCTGCAAACTCCCATATCTCGGGAACGGAATGACCAAACCCAAAAAATTCCTATTGCGTCTGAAAGTAGAAACTCGTGCGATCACAACGGTATGTGTATTTTTCCCCGAGGCCATTCTGGTTAAGCGTTTGGAGCAGCAGAGGTGCGAAGAATTTGTTGTCTTCTCAACCATTTCTTAGTTTCAAGCTCCCATATCTCGCGAACGGATTGACCAGACCAGAAATTCCTGGAGCGTCTGAAAGTAGAAACTCGTACTATTACAACGGCATGTGTATTTTCTCCCTAGACCATTCTGACTAAGCGTTTGGAGCAGCAGAAGTGCGCAAAATTTGTTGTCTTCCTAACCATTTCTTAGCTTCAAACTCCCATATCTCGCGAACGGATTGACCTAACCCAAAAAATTCCTATTGCCCCTGAAAGTAGAAACTCGTACGATTACAACGGTATGTGTGTTTTTTCCCTAGGCCATTCTGGTTAAGTGTTTGGAGCAGCAGAAGTGCGGAAAATTTGTTGTCGTCGCAACCATTTCTTAGATTGAAACTCCCATATCTCGCGAACGGAGTGACCAAACCCAAAAATTCCTATTGCGTCTGAAAGTAGAAACTCGCCCGATTATAACGGTGTGTGTATTGTTTCCCTAGGCCATTCTGGTTAAACGTTTGGAGCAACAGAATTGCGAAAAATTTGTTCTCTTCTCAACCATTTCTTAGCTTCAAACTCCCATATGTCGCGAACAGATTGACCGGACCCAAAAATTCCTGTTGCGTCTGAAAGTAGAAGCTCTTCCGATTACAACGGTATGTGTATTTTTTCGCCAGGACATTCTGGTTATGCGTTTGGTGCAGCAGAAGTGCGCAAAGTATGTCTTCGCAACCATTTCTTAGCTTCAAACTCCCATATCTCGCGAACGGATTGACCAAACCCAAAAAATTCCTATTGCGTCTGAAAGTAGAAACTCGCCCGATTACAGCGGTATGTGTATTATTTCTCTAGGCCTTTCTGGTTAAGCGTTTGGAGCAGCAGAAGTGCGAAAAATTTGTTGTCTTCTCAACCATTTCTTAGTTTCAAACTCCCATATCTCGCGAACGGATTGACCAGACCAAAAAATTCCTGTCGCGTCTGAAAGTAGAAACTCGCCCGATTACAACGGTGTGTGTATTTTTTCCCTAGACCATTCCGGTCACGCGTTTGGAGCAGCAGAAGTGCGCAAAATTTGTTGCCTTCTCAGCCACTTCTTAGCTTCAAACTCCCATACCTCGCGAACGGATTGACCAAACCCAAAAATTCCTATTGCGTCTGAAAGTAGAAACTCGCCCGATTACATGGGTATGTGTATTTTTTCTCTAGGCCTTTCTGGTTAAGCGTTTGGAGCAGCAGAAGTGCGAAAAATTTGTTGTCTTCTCAACCATTTCTTAGTTTCAAACTCCCATATCTCGCGAACGGATTGACCAGACACAAAAATTCTTATTGAGTCTGAAAGTAGAAACTCGCCCGATTACAGCGGTATGTGTATTTTTTCTCTAGGCCTTTCTGGTTAAGCGTTTGGAGCAGCAGAAGTGCGAAAAATTTGTTGTCTTCTCAACCATTTCTTAGTTTCAAACTCCCATATCTCGCGAACGGATTGACCAGACCAAAAAATTCCTGTCGCGTCTGAAAGTAGAAACTCGCCCGATTACAACGGTATGTGTATTTTTTCTCTAGGCCTTTCTGGTTAAGCGTTTGGAGCAGCAGAAGTGCGAAAAATTTGTTGTCTTCTCAACCATTTCTTAGTTTCAAACTCCCATATCTCGCGAACGGATTGACCAGACCAAAAAATTCCTGTCGCGTCTGAAAGTAGAAACTCGCCCGATTACAACGGTATGTGTATTTTTTCCCTAGGCCATTCTGGTCGAGCGTTTGGAGCAGCAGAAGTGCGCAAAGTATGTTGTCTTCGCAACCATTTCTTAGCTTCAAACTCCCATATCTCGCGAACGGATTGACCAAACCCAAAAAATTCCTATTGCGTCTGAAAGTAGAAACTCGCCCGATTACAGCGGTATGTGTATTTTTCCTCTAGGCCTTTCTGGTTAAGCGTTCGGAGCAGCAGAAGTGCGAAAAATTTGTTGTCTTCTCAACCATTTCTTAGTTTCAAACTCCCATATCTCGCGAACGGATTGACCAGACCAAAAAATTCCTGTCGCGTCTGAAAGTAGAAACTCGCCCGATTACAACGGTATGTGTATTTTTTCCCTAGGCCATTCTGGTCACGCGTTTGGAGCAGCAGAAGTGCGCAAAGTATGTTGTCTTCGCAACCATTTGTTAGCTTCAAACTCCCATATCTCGCGAACGGATTGACCAGACCCAAAAGTTCCTGTTGCGTCTGAAAGTAGAAACTCGTACGATTACAACGGTATGTGCATTTTTTCCCTAGGCCTTTCTGGGTAAGCGTTTGGAGCAGCAGAATTGCGAAAAAGTTGTTGTCTTCTCAACCATTTCTTAGTTTCAAGCTCCCATATCTCGCGAACGTATTGACCAGACCCGAAATTCCTGTTGCGTCTGAAAGTAGAAACTCGTACTATTACAACGGTATGTGTATTTTTTCCCTAGGCCATTCTGGCTAAGCGTTCGGAGCAGCAGAAGTGCGCAAAGTTTGTTGTCTTCGCAACCATTTCTTAGCTTCAAACTCCCATATCTCGCGAACGGATTAACCAAACCCAAAAAATTCTTATTGCGTCTGAAAGTAGAAACCCGTACGATTACAGCGGTATGTGTATTTTTTCCCTAGGCCTTTCTGGGTAAGCGTTTGGAGCAGCAGAATTGCGAAAAATTTGTTGTCTTCTCAACCATTTCTTAGTTTCAAACTCCCATATCTCGCGAACGGATTGACCAGACCCGAAATTCCTGTTGCGTCTGAAAGTAGAAACTCGTACTATTACAACGGTATGTGTATTTTTTCCCTAGGCCATTCTGGCTAAGCGTTTGGAGCAGCAGAAGTGCGCAAAATTTGTTGTCTTCGTTACCATTTCTTAGCTTCAAACTCCCATATCTCGCGACCGGATTGACCAAACCCAAAAAAATTCCTATTGCGTCTGGAAGTAGAAACTCGTACGATTACAACGGTATGTGTGTTTTTTCCCTAGGCCATTCTGGTTAAGCGTTTGGAGCAGCAGAAGTGCGCAAAATTTGTTGTCGTCGCAACCATTTCTTAGATTGAAACTCCCGAATCTCGCGAACGGAGTGACCAAAACCAAAAATTCCTATTGCGTCTGAAAGTAGAAACTCGCCCGATTATAACGGTGCGGGTATTTTTTCCATAGGCCATTCTGGTTAAACGTTTGGAGCAACAGATGTCCGAAAAATTTGTTCTCTTCTCAACCATTTCTTAGCTTCAAACTCCCATATGTCGCGAACAGATTGACCGGACCCAAAAATTCCTGTTGCGTCTGAAAGTAGAAGCTCGCCCGATTATAACGGTGTGTGTATTTTTTCCCTAGGCCATTCTGGTTAAGCGTTTGGAGCAGCAGAGGTGCGCAAAATTTGTTGCCTTCTCAACCATTTCTTAGCTTCAAACTCCCATACCTCGCGAACGGATTGACCAAACCCAAAAATTCCTATTGCGTCTGAAAGTAGAAACTCGCCCGATTACATGGGTATGTGTATTTTTTCTCTAGGCCTTTCTGGTTAAGCGTTTGGAGCAGCAGAAGTGCGAAAAATTTGTTGTCTTCTCAACCATTTCTTAGTTTCAAACTCCCATATCTCGTGAACGGATTGACCAGACACAAAAATTCTTATTGCGTCTGAAAGTAGAAACACGCCCGATTACAGCGGTATGTGTTTTTTTTCTCTAGGCCTATCTGGTTAAGCGTTTGGAGCAGCAGAAGTGCGAAAAATTTGTTGTCTTCTCAACCATTTCTTAGTTTCAAACTCCCATATCTCGCGAACGGATTGACCAGACCAAAAAATTCCTGTCGCGTCTGAAAGTAGAAACTCGCCCGATTACAACGGTATGTGTATTTTTTCCCTAGGCCATTCTGGTCACGCCTTTGGAGCAGCAGAAGTGCGCAAAGTATGTTGTCTTCGCAACCATTTCTTAGCTTCAAACTCCCATATCTCGCGAACGGATTGACCAGACCAAAAAATTCCTGTCGCGTCTGAAAGTAGAAACTCGCCCGATTACAACGGTATGTGTATTTTTTCCCTAGGCCATTCTGGTCACGCGTTTGGAGCAGCAGAAGTGCGCAAAGTATGTTGTCTTCGCAACCATTTCTTAGCTTCAAACTCCCATATCTCGCGAACGGATTGACCAAACCCAAAAAATGCCTATTGCGTCTGAATGTAGAAACCCGTACGATTACAGCGGTATGTGTATTTCTTCCCTAGGCCTTTCTGGGTAAGCGTTTGGAGCAGCAGAATTGCGAAAAATTTGTTGTCTTCTCAACCATTTCTTAGTTTCAAACTCCCAAATCTCGCGAACGGATTGACCAGACCCAAAAATTCCTGTTGCGTCTGAAAGTAGAAACTCGTACGATTACAACGGTATGTGTATTTTTTCCCTAGGACACTCTGGTTAAGCGTTTGGAGCAGCAGAAGTACGAAAAATTTGTTGTCTTCTCAACCATTTCTTAGTTTCAAGCTCCCATATCTCGCGAACGGATTGACCAAACCCAAAAAATTCCCATTGCGTCTGAAAGTAGAAACCCGTACGATTACAACGGTATGTGTATTTTTCCCTAGGATACTCTGGTTAACCATTTGGAGCAGCAGAAGTACGAAAAACTTGTTGTCTTCTCAACCATTACTTACTTTCAAGCTCCCATATCTCGCGAACGGATTGACCAGACCCGAAATTCCTGTTGCGTCTGATAGTAGAAACTCGTACTATTACAACGGTATGTGTATTTTTTCCCTAGGCCATTCTGGCTAAGCGTTTGGAGCAGCAGAAGTGCGCAAAATTTGTTGCCTTCTCAACCATTTCTTAGCTTCAAACTCCCATGTTTCGCGAACGGATTAACCAAACCCAAAAATTCCTATTGCGTCTGAAAGTAGAACTTCGCCCGATTACATGGGTATGTGTATTTTTTCTCTAGGCCTTTCTGGTTAAGCGTTTGGAGCAGCAGACGTGCGAAAAATTTGTTGTCTTCTCAACCATTTCTTAGATTCAAACTCCCATATCTCGCGAACGGATTGACCAGACACAAAAATTCTTGTTGCGTCTGAAAGTAGAGACTCGCCCGATTACAGCGGTATGTGTATTTTTTCCCTAGGCCTTTCTGGGTAAGCGTTTGGAGCAGCAGAATTGCGAAAAATTTGTTGTCTTCTCAACCATTTCTTAGTTTCAAGCTCCCATATCTCGCGAACGGATTGACCAGACCCGAAATTCCTGTTGCGTCTGATAGTAGAAACTCGTACTATTAAAACGGTATGTGTATTTTTTCCCTAGGCCATTCTGGCTAAGCGTTTGGAGCAGCAGAAGTGCGCAAAATTTGTTGCCTTCTCAACCATTTCTTAGTTTCAAACTCCCAAATCTCGCGAACGGATTGACCAGACCCAAAAATTCCTGTTGCGTCTGAAAGTAGAAACTCGTACGATTACAACGGTATGTGCATTTTTTGCCTAGGACACTCTGGTTAAGCGTTTGGAGCAGCAGAAGTACGAAATATTTGTTGTCTTCTCAACCATTTCTTAGCTTCAAACTCCCATATCTCGCGAACGGATTGACAAAACCCAAAAAATTCCTAAAGTGTCTGAAAGTAGAAACCCGTACGATTACAGCGGTATGTGTATTTTTTCCCTAGGCCTTTCTGGGTAAGCGTTTGGAACAGCAGAATTGCGAAAAATTTGTTGTCTTCTCAACCATTTCTTAGTTTCAAGCTCCAATATCTCGCGAACGTATTGACCAGACCCGAAATTCCTGTTGCGTCTGAAAGTAGAAACTCGTACTATTACAACGGTATGTGTATTTTCTCCCTAGGCCATTATGGCTGAGCGTTTGGAGCAGCAGAAGTGCGCAAAGTTTGTTGTCTTCGCAACCATTTCTTAGCTTCAAACTCCCATATCTCGCGAACGGATTAACCAAACCCAAAAAATTCTTATTGCGTCTGAAAGTAGAAACCCGTACGATTACAGCGGTATGTGTATTTTTTCCCTAGGACATTCTGGTTAAGCGTTTGGAGCAGCAGAAGTACGAAAAATTTGTTGTCTTCTCAACCATTTCTTAGTTTCGAGCTCCCGTATCTCGCGAACGGATTGACCAGACCCGAAATTCCTGTTACGTCTGAAAGTAGAAACTCGTACTATTACAACGGTATGTGTATTTTTTCCCTAGGCCATTCTGGCTAAGCGTTTGGAGCAGCAGAAGTGCGCAAAATTTGTTGTCTTCGTAACCATTTCTTAGCTTCAAACTCCCATATCTCGCGAACGGATTGACCAAACCCAAAAAATTCCTATTGCGTCTGGAAGTAGAAACTCGTACGATTACAACGGTATGTGTGTTTTTTCCCTAGGCCATTCTGGTTAAGCGTTTGGAGCAACAGAATTGCGAAAAATTTGTTCTCTTCTCAACCATTTCTTAGTTTCGAGCTCCCGTATCTCGCGAACGGATTGACCAGACCCGAAATTGCTGTTGCGTCTGAAAGTAGAAACTCGTACTATTACAACGGTATGTGTATTTTTTCCCTAGGCCATTATGGCTGAGCGTTTGGAGCAGCAGAAGTGCGCAAAGTTTGTTGTCTTCGCAACCATTTCTTAGCTTCAAACTCCCATATCTCGCGAACGGATTAACCAAACCCAAAAAATTCTTATTGCGTCTGAAAGTAGAAACCCGTACGATTACAGCGGTATGTGTATTTTTTCCCTAGGCCATTCTGGTCACGCGTTTGGAGCAGCAGAAGTGCGCAAAGTATGTTGTCTTCGCAACCATTTCTTAGCTTCAAACTCCCAAATCTCGCAAACGGATTGACCAGAACCACAAATTCCTGTTGCGTCTGAAAGTAGAAACTCGTACTATTACAACGGTATGTGTATTTTTTCCCTAGGCCATTCTGGCTAAGCATTTGGAGCAGCAGAAGTGCGCAAAATTTGTTGTCTTCTCAACCATTTCTTAGTTTCAAACTCCCATATCTCGCGAACGGATTGACCAGACACAAAAATTCTTATTGCGTCTGAAAGTAGAAACTCGCCCGATTACAGCGGTATGTGTATTTTTTCTCTAGGCCTTTCTGGTTAAGCGTTTGGAGCAGCAGAAGTACGAAAAATTTGTTGTCTTCTCAACCATTTCTTAGTTTCAAACTCCCATATCTCGCGAACGGATTGACAAGACACAAAAATTCTTATTGCGTCTGAAAGTAGAAACTCGCCCGATTACAGAGGTATGTGTATTTTTTCTCTAGGCCTTTCTGGTTAAGCGTTTGGAGCAGCAGAAGTGCGAAAAATTTGTTGTCTTCTCAACCATTTCTTAGTTTCAAACTCCCATATCTCGCGAACGGATTGTCCAGACACAAAAATTCTTATAGCGTTTGAAAGTAGAAACTCGCCCGAATACAGCGGTATGTGTATTTTTTCTCTAGGCCTTTCTGGTTAAGCGTTTGGAGCAGCAGAAGTGCGAAAAATTTGTTGTCTTCTCAACCATTTCTTAGTTTCAAACTCCCATATCTCGCGAACGGATTGACCAGACCAAAAAATTCCTGTCGCGTCTGAAAGTAGAGACTCGTACGATTACAACGTTATGTGTATTTTTTCCCTAGGCCATTCTGGTTAAGCTTTTGGAGCTGCAGAATTGCGCAAAATTTGTTGCCTTCTCAACCATTCCTTAGCTTCAAACTCCCATGTTTCGCGAACGGATTGACCAAACCCAAAAATTTCTATTGCGTCTGAAAGTAGAAACTCGCTCGATTACAAGGGTATGGGTATTTTTTCTCTAGGCCTTTCTGGTTAAGCGTTTTGAGCAGCAGAAGTGCGAAAAATTTGTTGCCTTCTCAACCATTTCTTAGTTTCAAACTCCCATATCTCGCGAACGGATTGACCAGACCAAAAAATTCCTGTCGCGTCTAAAAGTAGAAACTCTCCCGATTACAACGGTATGTGTATTTTTTCCCTAGGCCATTCCGGTCACGCGTTTGGAGCAGCAGAAGTGCGCAAAGTATGTTGTCTTCGCAACCATTTCTTAGCTTCAAACTCCCATATCTCGTGAACGGATTGACCAAACCCAAAAAATTCCTATTCCGTCTGAAAGTAGAAACCCGTACGATTACAGCGGTATGTGTATTTTTTCCCTAGGCCTTTCTGCGTAAGCGTTTGGAGCAGCAGAATTGCGCAAAATTTGTTGTCTTCTCAACCATTTCTTAGTTTCAAACTCCCATATCTCGCGAACGGATTGACCAGACAAAAAAATTCCTTTTGCGTCTGAAAGTAGAAACTCGCCCGATTACAGGTGTATGTGTATTTTTTCCCTAGGCCATTCCGGTCACGCGTTTGGAGCAGCAGAATTGCGCAAAATTTGTTGTCTTCTCAACCATTTCTTAGTTTCAAACTACCAAATCTCGCGAACCGATTGACCAGACCCAAAAATTCCTTTTGCGTCTGAAAGTAGAAACACGTACGATTACAACGGTATGTGTATTTTTTCCCTAGGACACTCTGGTTAAGCGTTTGGAGCAGCAGAAGTATGAAAAATTTGTTGTCTTCTCAACCATTTCTTAGTTTGAAGCTCCCACATTTCGCGAACGGATTGACCAGACCCGAAATTCCCGTTGCGTCTGATAGTAGAAACTCGTACTATTACAACGGTATGTGTATTTTTTCCCTAGGCCATTCTAGCTAAGCGTTTGGAGCAGCAGAAGTGCGCAAAATTTGTTGTCTTCTCAACCATTTCTTAGTTTCAAACTCCCATATCTCGCGAACGGATTGACCAGACAAAAAAATTCCTATTGCGTCTGAAAGTAGAAACTCGCCCGATTACAGGTGTATGTGTATTTTTTCTCTAGGTCTTTCTGGTTAAGCGTTTGGAGCAGCAGAAGTGCGAAAAATTTGTTGTCTTCTCAACCATTTCTTAGTTTCAAACTCCCACATCTCGCGAACGGATTGACCAGACCAAAAAATTCCTATTGCGTCTGAAAGTAGAAACTCGCCCGATTACATGGGTATGTGTATTTTTTCTCTACTCCTTTCTGGTTAAGCGTTTGGAGCAGCAGAAGTGCGAAAAATTTGTTGTCTTCTCAAACATTTCTTAGTTTCAAACTCCCATATCTCGCGAACGGATTGCCCAGACACCAAATTCTTATTGCGTCTGAAAGTAGAAACTCGCCCGATTACAGCGGTATGTGTATTTTTTCTGTAGGCCTTTCTGGTTAAGCGTTTGGAGCAGCAGAAGTGCGAAAAATTTGTTGTCTTCTCAACCATTTCTTAGTTTCAAACTCCCATATCTCGCGAACGGATTGCCCAGACACCAAATTCTTATTGCGTCTGAAAGTAGAAACTCGCCCGATTACAGCGGTATGTGTATTTTTTCTCTAGGCCTTTCTGGTTAAGCGTTTGGAGCAGCAGAGGTGCGAAAAATTTGTTGTCTTCTCAACCATTTCTTAGTTTCAAACTCCCATATCTCGCGAAAGGATTGCCCAGACACCAAATTCTTATTTCGTCTGAAAGTAGAAACTCGCCCGATTACAGCGGTATGTGTATTTTTTCTCTAGGCCTTTCTGGTTAAGCGTTTGGAGCAGCAGAAGTACGAAAAATTTGTTGTCTTCTCAACCATTTCGTAGTTTCAAGCTCCCATATCTCACGAACGGAATGACCAGACCCGAAATTCCTGTTGCGTCTGATAGTAGAAACTCGTACTATTACAACGGTATGTGTATTTTTTCCCTAGGCCTATCTGGGTATGCGTTTGGAGCAGCAGAATTGCGAAAAATTTGTTGTCTTCTCAACCATTTCTTAGCTTCAAACTCCCATATCTCGCGAACGGATTGACCAAACCCAAAAAATTCCTATTCCGTCTGAAAGTAGAAACCCGTACGATTACAGCGGTATGTGTATTTTTTCCCTAGGCCTTTCTGCGTAAGCGTTTGGAGCAGCAGAATTGCGCAAAATTTGTTGTCTTCTCAACCATTTCTTAGTTTCAAACTCCCATATCTCGCGAACGGATTGACCAGACAAAAAAATTCCTTTTGCGTCTGAAAGTAGAAACTCGCCCGATTACAGGTGTATGTGTATTTTTTCCCTAGGCCATTCCGGTCACGCGTTTGGAGCAGCAGAATTGCGCAAAATTTGTTGTCTTCTCAACCATTTCTTAGTTTCAAACTACCAAATCTCGCGAACCGATTGACCAGACCCAAAAATTCCTTTTGCGTCTGAAAGTAGAAACACGTACGATTACAACGGTATGTGTATTTTTTCCCTAGGACACTCTGGTTAAGCGTTTGGAGCAGCAGAAGTACGAAAAATTTGTTGTCTTCTCAACCATTTCTTAGTTTGAAGCTCCCACATCTCGCGAACGGATTGACCAGACCCGAAATTCCCGTTGCGTCTGATAGTAGAAACTCGTACTATTACAACGGTATGTGTATTTTTTCCCTAGGCCATTCTAGCTAAGCGTTTGGAGCAGCAGAAGTGCGCAAAATTTGTTGTCTTCTCAACCATTTCTTAGTTTCAAACTCCCATATCTCGCGAACGGATTGACCAGACAAAAAAATTCCTATTGCGTCTGAAAGTAGAAACTCGCCCGATTACACGTGTATGTGTATTTTTTCTCTAGGTCTTTCTGGTTAAGCGTTTGGAGCAGCAGAAGTGCGAAAAATTTGTTGTCTTCTCAACCATTTCTTAGTTTCAAACTCCCATATCTCGCGAACGGATTGCCCAGACACCAAACTCTTATTGCGTCTGAAAGTAGAAACTCGCCCGATTACAGCGGTATGTGTATTTTTTCTGTAGGCCTTTCTGGTTAAGCGTTTGGAGCAGCAGAAGTGCGAAAAATTTGTTGTCTTCTCAACCATTTCTTAGTTTCAAACTCCCATATCTCGCGAACGGATTGCCCAGACACCAAATTCTTATTGCGTCTGAAAGTAGAAACTCGCCCGATTACAGCGGTATGTGTATTTTTTCTCTAGGCCTTTCTGGTTAAGCGTTTGGAGCAGCAGAGGTGCGAAAAATTTGTTGTCTTCTCAACCATTTCGTAGTTTCAAGCTCCCATATCTCACGAACGGAATGACCAGACCCGAAATTCCTGTTGCGTCTGATAGTAGAAACTCGTACTATTACAACGGTATGTGTATTTTTTCCCTAGGCCTATCTGGGTATGCGTTTGGAGCAGCAGAATTGCGAAAAATTTGTTGTCTTCTCAACCATTTCTTAGTTTCAAACTCCCAAATCTTGCGAACGGATTGACCAGACCCGAAATTCCCGTTGCGTCTGATAGTAGAAACTCGTACTATTACAACGGTATGTGTATTTTTTCCCTAGGCCATTCTGGCTAAGCGTTTGGAGCAGCAGAAGTGCGCAAAATTTGTTGTCTTCTCAACCATTTCTTAGTTTCAAACTCCCATATCTCGCGAACGGATTGACCAGACAAAAAAATTCCTATTGCGTCTGAAAGTAGAAACTCGCCCGATTACAGGTGTATGTGTATTTTTTCTCTAGGTCTTTCTGGTTAAGCGTTTGGAGCAGCAGAAGTGCGAAAAATTTGTTGTCTTCTCAACCATTTCTTAGTTTCAAACTCCCATATCTCGCGAACGGATTGACCAGACCAAAAAATTCCTATTGCGTCTGAAAGTAGAAACTCGCCCGATTACATGGGTATGTGTATTTTTTCTCCACTCCTTTCTGGTTAAGCGTTTGGAGCAGCAGAAGTGCGAAAAATTTGTTGTCTTCTCAAACATTTCTTAGTTTCAAGCTCCCATATCTCACGAACGGATTGACCAGACCCGAAATTCCTGTTGCGGCTGATAGTAGAAACTCGTACTATTACAACGGTATGTGTATTTTTTCCCTAGGCCTATCTGGGTATGCGTTTGGAGCAGCAGAAGTGCGAAAAATTTGTTGTCTTCTCAACCATTTCTTAGTTTCAAACTACCATATCTCGCGAACGGATTGACCAGTCCAAAAAATTCCTGTCGCGTCTGAAAGTAGAAACTCGCCCGATTACAACGGTAGGTGTATTTTTCCCCTAGGCCATTCTGGTCACGCGTTTGGAGCAGCAGAAGTGCGCAAAGTTTGTTGTCTTCGCAACCATTTCTTAGCTTCAAACTCCCATATCTCGCGAACGGATTGACCAAACCCAAAAAATTCCTATTGCTTCTGAAGGTAGAAACCCGTACGATTACAGCGGTATGTGTATTTTTTCCCTAGGCCTTTCTGGGTAAGCGCTTGGAGCAGCAGAATTGCGAAAAATTTGTTGTCTTCTCAACCATTTCTTAGTTTCAAACTCCCATATCTCTCGAACGGATTGACCAGACCCAAAAATTCCTGTTGCGTCTGAAAGTAGAAACTCGTACGATTACAACGGTATGTGTATTTTTTCCCTAGGCCATTCTGGTTAAGCGGCTGGAGCAGCAGCAGTGCGAAAAATTTGTTGTCTTCTCAACCATTTCTTAGCTTCAAACTCCCACATCTCGCAAACAGATTGACACGACCCAAAAATTCCTGTTGCGTCTGAAAGTTGAAACTCGCCCAATTACAACGGTATGTGTATTTTTTCCCTAGGCCATTCTGGTTAAGCGATTGGAGCAGCAGAAGTGCGCAAAATATGTTGTCTTCGTAACCATTTCTTAGCTTCAAACTCCCATATCTCGCGAACTGATTGAACAAACCCAAAAAATTCCTGTTGCGTCTGAAAGTAGAAACCCGTACGATTACAGCGGAATGTGTATTTTTTCCCTAGGCCTTTCTGGTTAAGCGTTTGGAGCAGCAGAAGTGCGCAAAATTTGTTGTCTTCATAACCATTTCTTAGCTTCGAACTCCCATATCTCGCGAACTGATTGAACAAACCCAAAAAATTCCTATTGCGTCTGAAAGTAGAAACCCGTACGATTACAGCGGAATGTGTATTTTTTCCCTAGGCCTTTCTGGTTAAGCGTTTGGAGCAGCAGAAGTGCGAAAAATTTGTTGTCTTCTCAACCAGTTCTTAGTTTCAAACTCCCATATCTCGCGAACGGATTGACCAGACACAAAAATTCCTATTGCGTCTGAAAGTAGAAACTCAGCCGATTACAGGGGTATGTGTATTTTTCCTCTAGGTCTTTCTGGTTAAGCGTTTGGAGCAGCAGAAGTGCGAAAAATTTGTTGTCTTCTCAACCATTTCTTAGTTTCAAACTCCCATATCTCGCGAACGGAATGACCAGACCAAGAAATTCCTGTCGCGTCTGAAAGTAGAAGCTCGCCCGATTACAACGGTATGTGTATTTTTCCTCTAGGCCTTTCTGGTTAAGCGTTTGGAGCAGCAGAAGTGCGAAAAATTTGTTGTCTTCTCAACCATTTCTTAGTTTCAAACTCCCATATTTCGCGAACGGATTGACCAAACCCAAAAATTTCTATTGCGTCTGAAAGTAGAAACTCGCCCGATTACAACGGTATGTGTGTTTTATCCCTAGGCGATTCTGGTTAAGCGTTTGGAGAAGCAGAAGTGCGAAAAATTTGTTGTCTTCTCAACCATTTCTTAGCTTCAAACTCCCTCATCTCGCAAACGGATTGACCAGACCCAAGAATTCCTGTTGCGTCTGAAAGTTGAACCTCGCCCGATTACAACGGTATGTGTATTTTTTCCTTAGGCCATTCTGGTTAAGCGTTTGGAGCTGCAGAATTGCGCAAAATTTGTTGCCTTCTCAACCTTTTCTTAGCTTCCAACTCTCATATTTCGCGAACGGATTGACCAAACCCAAAAATTTCTATTGCGTCTGAAAGTAGAAACTCGCCCGATTACATAGGGTATGTGTATTTTTCCTCTAGGCCATTCTGGTTAAGCGTTTGGAGCAGCAGAAGTGCGAAAAATTTGTTGTCTTCTCAACCACTTCTTAGTTTCAAACTCCCATACCTCGCGAACGGATTGACCAAACCCAAAAATTCCTGTTGCGTCTGAAAGTAGAAACTCGCCCGATTACATGGGTATGTGTATTTTCTCTCTAGGCCTTTCTGGTTACGCGTTTGGAGCAGCAGAAGTGCGAAAAATTTGTTGTCTTCTGAACCATTTCTTAGTTTCGAACTCCCATATCTCGCGAACGGATTGACCAGACACAAAAATTCCTATTGCGTCTGAAAGTAGAAACTCGCCGGATTACAGGGGTATGTGTATTTTTTCTCTAGGCCTCTCTGTTTAAGCGTTTGGAGCAACAGAAGTGCGAAAAATTTGTTGTCTTCTCAACCATTTCTTAGTTTCAAACTCCCATATCTCGCGAACGGATTGTCCAGACCAAAAAATTCCTGTCGCGTCCGAAAGTAGATACCGGCCCGATTACAACGGTATGTGTATTTTTTCCCTAGGCCATTCTTGTCACGCGTTTGGAGCAGCAGAAGTGCGCAAAATTTGTTGCCTTAGCAACCATTTCTTAGCTTCAAACTCCCAAATCTCGCGAACGGATTGACCAGACCCAAAAATTCCTGTTGCGTCTGAAAGTAGAAACTCGCCCGATTACAACGGTAGGTGTATTTTTTCCTAAGGCCATTCTGGTTAAGCGTTTGGAGCTGCAGATGTGCGCAAAATTTGTTGCCTTCTCAACCATTTCTTAGCTTCAAACTCCCATACCTCGCGAACGGATTGACCAAACCCAAAAATTTCTATTGCGTCTGAAAGTAGAAACTCGCCCGATCATAACGGTTTGTGTGTTTTTTCCCTAGGCCATTCTGGTTAAGCGTTTGGAGCAGCAGAAGTGCGCAAAATTTGTTGTCGTCGCAACCATTTCTTAGATTGAAACTCCCATATCTCGCGAACGGAGTGACCAAACCCAAAAATTCCTATTGCGTCTGAAAGTAGAAACTCGCCCGATCATAACGGTGTGTGTATTTTTTCCCTAGGCCATTCTGGTTAAGCGTTTGGAGCAGCAGAAGTGCGAAAAATTTGTTGTCTTCTCAACCATTTCTTAGTTTCAAACTCCCATATCTCGCGAACGGATTGACCAGACCCGAAATTCCTGTTGCGTCTGAAAGTAGAAACGCGCCCGATTACAACGGTGTGTGTATTTTTTCCCTAGACCATTCTGGTCACGCGTTTGGAGCAGCAGAAGTGCGCAAAATTTGTTGTCTTCTCAACCATTTCTTAGCTTCAAACTCACATACCTCGCGAACGGATTGACCAAACCCAAAAATTCCTATTGCGTCTGAAAGTAGAAACTCCCCGATTACAACGGTTTGTGTGTTTTTTCCCTAGGCCATTCTGGTTAAGCGTTTGGAGCAGCAGAAGTGCGCAAAATTTGTTGTCGTCGCAACCATTTCTTAGATTGAAACTCCCATATCTCGCGAACGGAGTGACCAAACCCAAAAATTCCTATTGCGTCTGAAAGTAGAAACTCGCCCGATCATAACGGTGTGTGTATTTTTTCCCTAGGCCATTCTGGTTAAACGTTTGGAGCAACAGAAGTGCGAAAAATTTGTTGTCTTCTCAACCACTTCTTAGTTTCAAACTCCCATATCTCGCGAACGTATTGAACAGACCAAAAAATTCCTGTCGCGTCTGAAAGTTGAAACTCGCCCGATTACAACGGTATGTCTATTTTTTCCCTAGGCCATTCTGGTTAAGCGATTGGAGCAGCAGAAGTGCGTAAAATTTGTTGTCTTCGTAACCATTTCTTAGCTTCAAACTCCCATATCTCGCGAACTGATTGAACAAACCCAAAAAATTCCTATTGCGTCTGAAAGTAGAAACCCGTACGATTACAGCGGAATGTGTATTTTTTCCCTAGGCCTTTCTGGTTAAGCGTTTGGAGAAGCAGAAGTGCGAAAAATTTGTTGTCTTCTCAACCATTTCTTAGCTTCAAACTCCCTCATCTCGCAAACGGACTGACCAGACCCAAAAATTCCTGTCGCGTCTGAAAGTAGAAGCTCGCCCGATTACAACGGTATGTGTATTTTTCCTCTAGGCCTTTCTGGTTAAGCGTTTGGAGCAGCAGAAGTGCGAAAAATTTGTTGTCTTCTCAACCATTTCTTAGTTTCAAACTCCCATATTTCGCGAACGGATTGACCAAACCCAAAAATTTCTATTGCGTCTGAAAGTAGAAACTCGCCCGATTACAACGGTATGTGTGTTTTATCCCTAGGCGATTCTGGTTAAGCGTTTGGAGAAGCAGAAGTGCGAAAAATTTGTTGTCTTCTCAACCATTTCTTAGCTTCAAACTCCCTCATCTCGCAAACGGACTGACCAGACCCAAAAATTCCTGTTGCGTCTGAAAGTTGAACCTCGCCCGATTACAACGGTATGTGTATTTTTTCCTTAGGCCATTCTGGTTAAGCGTTTGGACCTGCAGAATTGCGCAAAATTTGTTGCCTTCTCAACCATTTCTTAGCTTCCAACTCTCATATTTCGCGAACGGATTGACCAAACCCAAAAATTTCTATTGCGTCTGAAAGTAGAAACTCGCCCGATTACATAGGGTATGTGTATTTTTCCTCTAGGCCATTCTGGTTAAGCGTTTGGAGCAGCAGAAGTGCGAAAAATTTGTTGTCTTCTCAACCACTTCTTAGTTTCAAACTCCCATACCTCGCGAACGGATTGACCAAACCCAAAAATTCCTGTTGCGTCTGAAAGTAGAAACTCGCCCGATTACATGGGTATGTGTATTTTTTCTCTAGGCCTTTCTGGTTACGCGTTTGGAGCAGCAGAAGTGCGAAAAATTTGTTGTCTTCTGAACCATTTCTTAGTTTCAAACTCCCATATCTCGCGAACGGATTGACCAGACACAAAAATTCCTATTGCGTCTGAAAGTAGAAACTCGCCGGATTACAGGGGTATGTGTATTTTTTCTCTAGGCCTTTCTGTTTAAGCGTTTGGAGCAGCAGAAGTGCGAAAAATTTGTTGTCTTCTCAACCATTTCTTAGTTTCAAACTCCCATATCTCGCGAACGGATTGACCAGACCAAAAAATTCCTGTCGCGTCCGAAAGTAGAAACCGGCCCGATTACAACGGTATGTGTATTTTTTCCCTAGGCCATTCTGGTCACGCGTTTGGAGCAGCAGAAGTGCGCAAAATTTGTTGCCTTAGCAACCATTTCTTAGCTTCAAACTCCCAAATCTCGCGAACGGATTGACCAGACCCAAAAATTCCTGTTGCGTCTGAAAGTAGAAACTCGCCCGATTACAACGGTAGTTGTATTTTTTCCTTAGGCCATTCTGGTTAAGCGTTTGGAGCTGCAGATGTGCGCAAAATTTGTTGCCTTCTCAACCATTTCTTAGCTTCAAACTCCCATACCTCGCGAACGGATTGACCAAACCCAAAAATTTCTATTGCGTCTGAAAGTAGAAACTCGCCCGATCATAACGGTGTGTGTATTTTTTCCCTAGGCCATTCTGGTTAAACGTTTGGAGCAACAGAAGTGCGAAAAATTTGTTGTTTTCTCAACCACTTCTTAGTTTCAAACTACCAAATCTCGCGAACGGATTGACCAGACCCAAAAATTCCTGTTGCGTCTGAAGGTAGAAACTCGTACGATTACAACGGTATGTGTATTTTTTCCCTAGGCCATTCTGGTTAAGCGGCTGGAGCAGCAGCAGTGCGAAAAATTTGTTGTCTTCTCAACCATTTCTTAGCTTCAAACTCCCACATCTCGCAAACGGATTGACCAGACCCAAAAATTCCTGTTGCGTCTGAAAGTTGAAACTCGCCCAATTACAACGGTATGTGTATTTTTTCCCTAGGCCATTCTGGTTAAGCGATTGGAGCAGCAGAAGTGCGCAAAATTTTTGTCTTCGTAACCATTTCTTAGCTTCAAACTCCCATATCTCGCGAACTGATTGAACAAACCCAAAAAATTCCTATTGCGTCTGAAAGTAGAAACCCGTACGATTACAGCGGAATGTGTATTTTTTCCCTAGGCCTTTCTGGTTAAGCGTTTGGAGCAGCAGAAGTGCGAAAAATTTGTTGTCTTCTCAACCATTTCTTAGTTTCAAACTCCCATATCTCGCGAACGGATTGACCAGACCCGAAATTCCTGTTGCGTCTGAAAGTAGAAACGCACCCGATTACAACGGTGTGTGTATTTTTTCCCTAGACCATTCTGGTCACGCGTTTGGAGCAGCAGAAGTGCGCAAAATTTGTTGTCTTCTAAACCATTTCTTGACTTCAAACTCCCATACCTCGCGAACGGATTGACCAAACAAAAAAATTCCTATTGCGTCTGAAAGTAGAAACTCGCCCGATTACAACGGTATGTGTGTTTTTTCCCTAGGCCATTCTGGTTAAGCGTTTGGAGCAGCAGAAGTGCGCAAAATTTGTTGTCGTCGCAACCATTTCTTAGATTGAAACTCCCATATCTCGCGAACGGAGTGACCAAACCCAAAAATTCCTATTGCGTCTGAAAGTAGAAACTCGCCCGATCATAACGGAGTGTGTATTTTTTCCCTAGGCCATTCTAGTTAAACGTTTGGAGCAACAGAAGTGCGAAAAATTTGTTGTCTTCTCAACCACTTCTTAGTTTCAAACTCCCATATCTCGCGAACGTATTGAACAGACCAAAAAATTCCTGTCGCGTCTGAAAGTTGAAACTCGACCGATTACAAAGGTATGTGTATTTTTTCCCTAGGCCATTCTGGTTAAGCGATTGGAGCAGCAGAAGTGCGCAAAATTTGTTGTCTTCGTAACCATTTCTTAGCTTCAAACTCCCATATCTCGCGAACTGATTGAACAAACCCAAAAAATTCCTATAGCGTCTGAAAGTAGAAACCCGTACGATTACAGCGGAATGTGTATTTTTTCCCTAGGCCTTTCTGGTTAAGCGTTTGGAGCAGCAGAAGTGCGAAAAATTTGTTGTCTTCTCAACCAGTTCTTAGTTTCAAACTCCCATATCTCGCGAACGGATTGACCAGACACAAAAATTCCTATTGCGTCTGAAAGTAGAAGCTCGCCCGATTACAACGGTATGTGTATTTTTCCTCTAGGCCTTTCTGTTTAAGCGTTTGGAGCAGCAGAAGTGCGAAAAATTTGTTGTCTTCTCAACCACTTCTTAGTTTCAAACTCCCATATCTCGCGAACGGCTTGACCAAACCAAAAAATTCCTGTCGCGTCTGAAAGTAGAAACTCGCCCGATTACAACGGTATGTGTGTTTTTTCCCTAGGCCATACTGGTTAAGCGATTGGAGCAGCAGAAGTGCGCAAAATTTGTTGTCTTCGTAACCATTTCTTAGTTTCAAACTCCCATATCTCGCGAACGGCTTGACCAAACCGAAAAATTCCGGTCGCGTCTGAAAGTAGAAACTCGCCCGATTACAACGGTATGTGTATTTTTTCCCTAGGCCATTCTGGTCACGCGTTTGGAGCAGCAGAATTGCGCAAAATTTGTTGCCTTCTCAACCATTTCTTAGCTTCAAACTCCCATATTTCGCGAACGGATTGACCAAAATCAAAAATTTCTATTGCGTCTGAAAGTAGAAACTCGCCCGATTACAACGGTATGTGTGTTTTATCCCTAGGCCATTCTGGTTAAGCGTTTGGAGAAGCAGAAGTGCGAAAAATTTGTTGTCTTCTCAACCATTTCTTAGCTTCAAACTCCCTCATCTCGCAAACAGATTGACCAGACCCAAAAATTCCTGTTGCGTCTGAAAGTTGAACCTCGCCCGATTACAACGGTATGTGTATTTTCTCCCTAGGCCATTCTGCTTATGCGTATGGAACAGCAGAATTGCGCAAAATTTGTTGTCTTCTCAACCATTTCTTAGCTTCAGACTCCCATATCTCGCGAACGGATTGAGCAACCCCAAGAATTCCTGTTGCGTCTGAAAGTAGAAACTCGCCCGATTACAACGGTATGTGTATTTTTTCCCTAGGCTATTCTGGTTAAGCGGTTGGAGCAGCAGAAGTGCGCAAAATTTGTTGTCTTCTCAACCATTTCTTAGCTTCAGACTCCCATATCTCGCGAACGGATTGACCAGAACCAAAATTTCCTGTTGCGACTGAAAGTAGAAACTCGCCCGATTACAACGGTATGTGTATTTTTTCCCTAGGCCATTCTGGTTAAGCGGTTGAAGCAGCAGAAGTGCGCAAAATTTGTTGTCTTCTCAAAAATTTCTTAGCTTCATACTCCCGTATCTCGCGAACGGATTGACAAACCCAAAAATTCCTGTTGCGTCTGGAAGTAGAAACTCGCCCGATTACAACGGTATGTGTGTTTTTTCCCTAGGCCATTCTGTTTAAGCGTTTGGAGCAGCAGAAGTGCCCAAATTTGTTGTCTTCTCAACCATTTCTGAGCTCCAAACTCCCATATCTCGCGAACGGATTGACCAAACCCAAAAATTCCTGCTGCGCCTGAACGTAGAAACTCGTAACGATTACAGCGGTGTGTGTATTTTTTCCCTAGGCCATTCTGCTCATGTGTTTGGAGCAGCAGAAGTGCGCAAAATTTGTTGCCTTGTCATCCATTTCTTAGCTTCAAACTACCATATCTCGCGAACGGATTGACGAAACCCAAAAATTCCTATTGCGTCTGAAAGTAGAAACTCGCCCGATTACAACGGTATGTGTATTTTTTCTCTACGCCATTCTGGTTAAGCGTTTGGAGCAGTAGAAGTGCGAAAAATTTGTCGTCTTCTCAACCATTTCTTAGTTTCAATCTCCCATATCTCGCGAACGGCTTGGCCAGACCCAAAAATTCCTGTTGCGTCTGAAAGTAGTATCTCGCCCGATTACAACGGTATGTGTATTTTTTCCCTAGGCCATTCTGGTTAAGCGGTTGGAGCAGCAGAATTGCGCAAAATTTGTTGTCTTCTCAAAAATTTCTTAGCTTCAAAGTCTCGTATCTCGCGAACGGATTGACCAAACCCAAAAATTCCTGTTGCGTCTGAATGTGGAAACTCGCCCGATTACAACGGTATGTGTGTTTTTTCCCTAGGCCATTCTGGTTAAGCGGTTGGAGCAGCAGAATTGCGCAAAATTTGTTGTCTTCTCAAAAATTTCTTAGCTTCAAAGTCTCGTATCTCGCGAACGGATTGACCAAACCCAAAAATTCCTGTTGCGTCTGAAAGTAGAAACTCGCCCGATTACAACGGTATGTGTATTTTTTCCCTAGGCTATTCTGGTTAAGCGGTTGGAGCAGCAGAAGTGCGCAAAATTTGTTGTCTTCTCAACCATTTCTGTGCTTCAGACTCCCACATCTCGCGAACGGATTGACCAGACCCAAAAATTCCTGTTGCGACTGAAAGTAGAAACTCGCCCGATTAGAACGGTATGTGTATTTTTTCCCTAGGCCATTCTGGTTAAGCGGTTGAAGCAGCAGAAGTGCGCAAAATTAGTTGTCTTCTCAAAAATTTCATAGCTTCATTCTCCCGTATCTCGCGAACGGATTGACCAAATCCAAAAATTCCTGTTGCGTCTGGAAGTAGAAACCCGCCCGATTACAACGGTATGTGTATTTCTTCCCTTGGCCATTCTGGTTAAGCGGTTCGAGCAGCAGAAGTGCGAAAAATTTGTTGTCTTCTCAACCATTTCTTAGCTCCAAACTCCCATATCTCGCGAACGGATTGACCAAACCCAAATATACCTGTCGCGTCTGAAAGTAGAAACTCGCCCGATTACAACTTTATGTGTATTTTTTCCCTAGGCCATTCTGGTTAACCGTTTGGAGCAGCAGAAGTGCGAAAAATTTGTCGTCTTCTCAACCATTTCTTAGCTTCAAACTCCCATATCCCGCGAACGGATTGACCAAATCCAAAAACTCCTGTTGCGTCTGAAAGTAGAAAGTCGCCCGATTACAACGGTATGTGTATTTTTTCCCTAGGCCATTTTGGTTAAGCTGTTGGAGCAGCAGAAGTGCGCAAAATTTGTTGTCTTCTCAACCATTTCTTAGCTCCAAACTCCCATATCTCGCGAACGGATTGACCAACCCCAAAAATTCCTGCTGCGTCTGAAAGTAGAAATTCGCCCGATTGCAACGGTATGTGTACTTTTTCTCTACGCCATTCTGGTTAAGCGTTTGGAGCAACAGAAGTGCGAAAAATTTGTTGTCTTCTCAACCATTTCTTAGTTCGAACTCCCATATCTCGCGAACGGATTGACCAAACCCAAATATACTTGTCGCGCCTGAAAGTAGAAACTCGCCTGATTACAACGTTATGTGTACTTTTTCCCTAGGCCATTCTGGTTAACCGTTTGGAGCAGCAGAAGTGCGAAAAATTTGTCGTCTTCTCAACCATTTCTTAGCTTCAAACTCCCGTATCTCGCGAACGGATTGACCAAACCCAAAAATTCCTGTTGCGTCTGAAAGTAGAAACTCGCTCGATTACAACGGTATGTGTATTTTTTCCTTAGGCTATTCTGGTTAAGCGGTTGGAGCAGCAGAATTGCGCAGAATTTGTTGTCTTCTCAACCATTTCTTAGGTCCAAACTCCCATATCTCGCGAACGGATTGACCAAACCCAAAAATTCCTGCTGCGTCCGAAAGTAGAAACTCGTACGATTACAACGGTATGTGTATTTTCTCCCTAGGCCATTCTGCTTATGCGTATGGAACAGCAGAATTGCGCAAAATTTGTTGTCTTCTCAACCATTTCTTAGCTTCAGACTCCCATATCTCGCAAACGGATAGAGCAACCCCAAGAATTCCTGTTGCGTCTGAAAGTAGAAACTCGCCCGATTACAACGGTATGTGTATTTTTTCCCTAGGCTATTCTGGTTAAGCGGTTGGAGCAGCAGAAGTGCGCAAAATTTGTTGTCTTCTCAAACATTTCTTAGCTTCAGACTCCCATATCTCGCGAACGGATTGACCAGAACCAAAATTTCCTGTTGCGACTGAAAGTAGAAACTCGCCCGATTACAACGGTATGTGTATTTTTTCCCTAGGCCATTCTGGTTAAGCGGTTGAAGCAGCAGAAGTGCGCAAAATTTGTTGTCTTCTCAAAAATTTCTTAGCTTCATACTCCCGTATCTCGCGAACAGATTGACAAACCCAAAAATTCCTGTTGCGTCTGGAAGTAGAAACTCGCCCGATTACAACGGTATGTGTGTTTTTTCCCTAGGCCATTCTGTTTAAGCGTTTGGAGCAGCAGAAGTGCCCAAATTTGTTGTCTTCTCAACCATTTCTGAGCTCCAAACTCCCATATCTCGCGAACGGATTGACCAAACCCAAAAATTCCTGCTGCGCCTGAACGTAGAAACTCGTAACGATTACAACGGTGTGTGTATTTTTTCCCTAGGCCATTCTGCTCATGTGTTTGGAGCAGCAGAAGTGCGCAAAATTTGTTGCCTTGTCATCCATTTCTTAGTTTCAATCTCCCATATCTCGCGAACGGCTTGGCCAGACCCAAAAATTCCTGTTGCGTCTGAAAGTAGTATCTCGCCCGATTACAACGGTATGTGTATTTTTTCCCTAGGCCATTCTGGTTAAGCGGTTGGAGCAGCAGAATTGCGCAAAATTTGTTGTCTTCTCAAAAATTTCTTAGCTTCAAAGTCTCGTATCTCGCGAACGGATTGACCAAACCCAAAAATTCCTGTTGCGTCTGCAAGTAGAAACTCGCCCGATTACAACGGTATGTGTGTTTTTTCCCTAGGCCATTCTGGTTAAGCGGTTGGAGCAGCAGAATTGCGCAAAATTTGTTGTCTTCTCAAAAATTTCTTAGCTTCAAAGTCTCGTATCTCGCGAACGGATTGACCAAACCCAAAAATTCCTGTTGCGTCTGAAAGTAGAAACTCGCCCGATTACAACGGTATGTGTATTTTTTCCCTAGGCTATTCTGGTTAAGCGGTTGGAGCAGCAGAAGTGCGCAAAATTTGTTGTCTTCTCAACCATTTCTGTGCTTCAGACTCCCACATCTCGCGAACGGATTGACCAGACCCAAAAATTCCTGTTGCGACTGAAAGTAGAAACTCGCCCGATTAGAACGGTATGTGTATTTTTTCCCTAGGCCATTCTGGTTAAGCGGTTGAAGCAGCAGAAGTGCGCAAAATTAGATGTCTTCTCAAAAATTTCATAGCTTCATTCTCCCGTATCTCGCGAACGGATTGACCAAATCCAAAAATTCCTGTTGCGTCTGGAAGTAGAAACCCGCCCGACTACAACGGTATGTGTATTTTTTCCCTTGGCCATTCTGGTTAAGCGGTTCGAGCAGCAGAAGTGCGAAAAATTTGTTGTCTTCTCAACCATTTCTTAGCTCCAAACTCCCATATCTCGCGAACGGATTGACCAAACCCAAATATACCTGTCGCGTCTGAAAGTAGAAACTCGCCCGATTACAACTTTATGTGTATTTTTTCCCTAGGCCATTCTGGTTAACCGTTTGGAGCAGCAGAAGTGCAAAAATTTGTCGTCTTCTCAACCATTTCTTAGCTTCAAACTCCCATATCCCGCGAACGGATTGACCAAATCCAAAAACTCCTGTTGCGTCTGAAAGTAGAAAGTCGCCCGATTACAACGGTATGTGTATTTTTTCCCTAGGCCATTTTGGTTAAGCTGTTGGAGCAGCAGAAGTGCGCAAAATTTGTTGTCTTCTCAACCATTTCTTAGTTCAAACTCCCATATCTCGCGAACGGATTGACCAAACCCAAATATACCTGTCGCGCCTGAAAGTAGAAACTCGCCTGATTACAACGGTATGTGTACTTTTTCTCTAGGCCATTCTGGTTAAGCGTTTGGAGCAGCAGAATTGCGAAAAATTTGTTGTCTTCTCAACCATTTCTTAGTTTCAAACTCCCAAATCTCGCGATCGGATTCACCAAACCCAAAAATTCCTGTTGCGTCTGAAAGTAGAAACTCGCTCGATTACAACGGTATGTGTATTTTTTCCTTAGGCTATTCTGGTTAAGCGGTTGGAGCAGCAGAATTGCGAAAAATTTGTTGTCTTCTCAACCATTTCTTAGGTTCAGACTCCCATATCTCGCGAACGGATTGACCAAACCCAAAAATTCCTATTGCGTCTGAAAGTAGAAACTCGCCCGATTACAACGGTATGTGTATTTATTCCCTAGGACATTCTGGTTAAGCGTTTGGAGCAGCGGAATTGCGAAAAATTGGTTGTCTTCTCAACCATTTCTTAGCTCCAAACTCCCATATCTCGCGAACGGATTGACCAACCCCAAAAATTCCTGCTGCGTCTGAAAGTAGAAATTCGCCCGATTGCAACGGTATGTGTACTTTTTCTCTACGCCATTCTGGTTAAGCGTTTGGAGCAACAGAAGTGCGAAAAATTTGTTGTCTTCTCAACCATTTCTTAGTTCGAACTCCCATATCTCGCGAACGGATTGACCAAACCCAAATATACTTGTCGCGCCTGAAAGTAGAAACTCGCCTGATTACAACGTTATGTGTACTTTTTCCCTAGGCCATTCTGGTTAACCGTTTGGAGCAGCAGAAGTGCGAAAAATTTGTCGTCTTCTCAACCATTTCTTAGCTTCAAACTCCCGTATCTCGCGAACGGATTGACCAAACCCAAAAATTCCTGTTGCGTCTGAAAGTAGAAACTCGCTCGATTACAACGGTATGTGTATTTTTTCCTTAGGCTATTCTGGTTAAGCGGTTGGAGCAGCAGAATTGCGCAGAATTTGTTGTCTTCTCAACCATTTCTTAGCTCCAAACTCCCATATCTCGCGAACGGATTGACCAAACCCAAAAATTCCTGCTGCGTCCGAAAGTAGAAACTCGTACGATTACAACGGTATGTGTATTTTCTCCCTAGGCCATTCTGCTTATGCGTATGGAACAGCAGAATTGCGCAAAATTTGTTGTCTTCTCAACCATTTCTTAGCTTCAGACTCCCATATCTCGCAAACGGATAGAGCAACCCCAAGAATTCCTGTTGCGTCTGAAAGTAGAAACTCGCCCGATTACAACGGTATGTGTATTTTTTCCCTAGGCTATTCTGGTTAAGCGGTTGGAGCAGCAGAAGTGCGCAAAATTTGTTGTCTTCTCAAACATTTCTTAGCTTCAGACTCCCATATCTCGCGAACGGATTGACCAGAACCAAAATTTCCTGTTGCGACTGAAAGTAGAAACTCGCCCGATTACAACGGTATGTGTATTTTTTCCCTAGGCCATTCTGGTTAAGCGGTTGAAGCAGCAGAAGTGCGCAAAATTTGTTGTCTTCTCAAAAATTTCTTAGCTTCATACTCCCGTATCTCGCGAACAGATTGACAAACCCAAAAATTCCTGTTGCGTCTGGAAGTAGAAACTCGCCCGATTACAACGGTATGTGTGTTTTTTCCCTAGGCCATTCTGTTTAAGCGTTTGGAGCAGCAGAAGTGCCCAAATTTGTTGTCTTCTCAACCATTTCTGAGCTCCAAACTCCCATATCTCGCGAACGGATTGACCAAACCCAAAAATTCCTGCTGCGCCTGAACGTAGAAACTCGTAACGATTACAACGGTGTGTGTATTTTTTCCCTAGGCCATTCTGCTCATGTGTTTGGAGCAGCAGAAGTGCGCAAAATTTGTTGCCTTGTCATCCATTTCTTAGTTTCAATCTCCCATATCTCGCGAACGGCTTGGCCAGACCCAAAAATTCCTGTTGCGTCTGAAAGTAGTATCTCGCCCGATTACAACGGTATGTGTATTTTTTCCCTAGGCCATTCTGGTTAAGCGGTTGGAGCAGCAGAATTGCGCAAAATTTGTTGTCTTCTCAAAAATTTCTTAGCTTCAAAGTCTCGTATCTCGCGAACGGATTGACCAAACCCAAAAATTCCTGTTGCGTCTGCAAGTAGAAACTCGCCCGATTACAACGGTATGTGTGTTTTTTCCCTAGGCCATTCTGGTTAAGCGGTTGGAGCAGCAGAATTGCGCAAAATTTGTTGTCTTCTCAAAAATTTCTTAGCTTCAAAGTCTCGTATCTCGCGAACGGATTGACCAAACCCAAAAATTCCTGTTGCGTCTGAAAGTAGAAACTCGCCCGATTACAACGGTATGTGTATTTTTTCCCTAGGCTATTCTGGTTAAGCGGTTGGAGCAGCAGAAGTGCGCAAAATTTGTTGTCTTCTCAACCATTTCTGTGCTTCAGACTCCCACATCTCGCGAACGGATTGACCAGACCCAAAAATTCCTGTTGCGACTGAAAGTAGAAACTCGCCCGATTAGAACGGTATGTGTATTTTTTCCCTAGGCCATTCTGGTTAAGCGGTTGAAGCAGCAGAAGTGCGCAAAATTAGATGACTTCTCAAAAATTTCATAGCTTCATTCTCCCGTATCTCGCGAACGGATTGACCAAATCCAAAAATTCCTGTTGCGTCTGGAAGTAGAAACCCGCCCGACTACAACGGTATGTGTATTTTTTCCCTTGGCCATTCTGGTTAAGCGGTTCGAGCAGCAGAAGTGCGAAAAATTTGTTGTCTTCTCAACCATTTCTTAGCTCCAAACTCCCATATCTCGCGAACGGATTGACCAAACCCAAATATACCTGTCGCGTCTGAAAGTAGAAACTCGCCCGATTACAACTTTATGTGTATTTTTTCCCTAGGCCATTCTGGTTAACCGTTTGGAGCAGCAGAAGTGCAAAAATTTGTCGTCTTCTCAACCATTTCTTAGCTTCAAACTCCCATATCCCGCGAACGGATTGACCAAATCCAAAAACTCCTGTTGCGTCTGAAAGTAGAAAGTCGCCCGATTACAACGGTATGTGTATTTTTTCCCTAGGCCATTTTGGTTAAGCTGTTGGAGCAGCAGAAGTGCGCAAAATTTGTTGTCTTCTCAACCATTTCTTAGTTCAAACTCCCATATCTCGCGAACGGATTGACCAAACCCAAATATACCTGTCGCGCCTGAAAGTAGAAACTCGCCTGATTACAACGGTATGTGTACTTTTTCTCTAGGCCATTCTGGTTAAGCGTTTGGAGCAGCAGAATTGCGAAAAATTTGTTGTCTTCTCAACCATTTCTTAGTTTCAAACTCCCAAATCTCGCGATCGGATTCACCAAACCCAAAAATTCCTGTTGCGTCTGAAAGTAGAAACTCGCTCGATTACAACGGTATGTGTATTTTTTCCTTAGGCTATTCTGGTTAAGCGGTTGGAGCAGCAGAATTGCGAAAAATTTGTTGTCTTCTCAACCATTTCTTAGGTTCAGACTCCCATATCTCGCGAACGGATTGACCAAACCCAAAAATTCCTATTGCGTCTGAAAGTAGAAACTCGCCCGATTACAACGGTATGTGTATTTTTTCTCTACGCCATTCTGGTTAAGCGTTTGGAGCAGCAGAAGTGCGAAAAATTTGTTGTCTTCTCAACCATTTCTTAGTTCAAACTCCCATATCTCGCGAACGGATTGGCCAAACCCAAATATACCTGTCGCGTCTGAAAGTAGAAACTCGCCTGATTTCAACGGTATGTGTACTTTTTCTCTAGGCCATTCTGGTTAAGCGTTTGGAGCAGCAGAAGTGCGAAAAATTTGTCGTCTTCTCAACCATTTCTTAGTTCAAACTCCCATATCTCGCGAACGGCTTGACCAGGCCCAAAAATTCCTGTAGCGTCTGAAAGTAGTATCTCGCCCGATTACAACGGTATGTGTATTTTTTCCCTAGGTCATTCTGGTTAAGCGGTTGGAGCAGCAGAATTGCGCAAAATTTGTTGTCTTCCCAAAAATTTCTTAGGTTCAAAGTCTCGTATCTCGCGAACGGATTGACCAAACCCAAAAATTCCTGTTGCGTCTGAAAGTAGAAACTCGCCCGATTACAACGGTATGTGTGTTTTTTCCCTAGGCCATTCTGGTTAAGCGGTCGGAGCAGCAGAATTGCGCAAAATTTGTTGTCTTCTCAACCATTTCGTAGCTCCAAACTCCCATATCTCGCGAACGGATTGACCAAACCTAAAAATTCCTGCTGGGTCCGAAAGTAGAAATTCGTACGATTACAACGGTATGTGTATTTTCTCCCTAGGCCATTCTGCTTATGCGTTTGGAACAGCAGAAGTGCGAAAAATTTGTTGTCTTCTCAACCACTTCTTAGCTTCAGACTCCCATAACTCGCGAACGGATTGACCAAACCCAAGAATTCCTGTTGCGTCTGAAAGTAGAAACTCGCCCGATTACAATGGTATGTGTATTTTTTCCCTAGGCTATTCTGGTTAAGCGGTTGGAGCAGCAGAAGTGCGCAAAATTTGTTGTCTTCTCAACCATTTCTTAGTTTCAGACTCCCATATCTCGCGAACGGATTGACCAGACCCAAAAATTCCTGTTGCGTCTGGAAGTAGAAACCCGCCCGATTACAACGGTATGTGTATTTTTCCCGAGGCCATTCTGGTTAATCGGTTGGAGCAGCAGAAGTGCCCAAAATTTGTTGTCTTCTCAAAAATTTCTTAGCTTCAAATTCCCGTGTCTCGCGAACGGATTGACCAAACCCAAAAATTCCTGTTGCGTCTGAAATTTGAAACTCGCCCGATTACAACGGTATGTGTATTTTTTCCCTAGGCCATTCTGGTTAAGCGGTTCGAGCAGCGGAAGTGCGAAAAATTTGTTGTCTTCTCAACCATTTCTTAGTTCAAACTCCCATATCTCGCGAACGGATTGACCAAACCCAAATATACCTGTCGCGTCTGAAAGTAGAATCTCGCCCGATTACAACTTTATGTGTATTTTTTCCCTAGGCCATTCTGGTTAACCGTTTGGAGCAGCAGAAGTGCGAAAAATTTGTCGTCTTCTCAACCATTTCTTAGATTCAAACTCCCATATCTCGCGAACGGATTGACCAAATCCAAAAACTCCTGTTGCGTCTGAAAGTAGAAAGTCGCCCGATTACAACGGTATGTGTATATTTTCCCTAGGCCATTCTGGTTAAGCGTTTGGAGCAGCAGAAGGGCGCAAAATTTGTTGTCTTCTCAACAGTTTCTTATATTCAAACTCCCATATCTCGCGAACGGATTAACCAAAACCAAAAGGCCCGTTGCGTCTGAAAGTAGAAACTCGCCCGATTACAACGGTATGTGTATTTTTTCCCTAGGCCATTCTGGTTAACCGTTTGGAGCAGCAGAAGTGCGAAAAATTTGTCGTCTTCTCAACCATTTCTTAGCTCCAAACACCCATATCTCGCGAACGGATTGACCAAACCCAAAAATTCTTGCTGCGTCTGAAAGTAGAAACTCGCCCGATGGCAACGGTATGTGTACTTTTTCTCTACGCCTTTCTGGTTAAGCGTTTGGAGCAGCAGAAGTGCGAAAAATTTGTTGTCTTCTCAACCATTTCTTAGTTCAAACTCCCATATCTCGCGAACGGATTGACCAAACCCAAATATACCTGTCGCGTCTGAAAGTAGAAACTCGCCTGATTACAACGGTATGTGTACTTTTTCTCTAGGCCATTCTGGTTAAGCGTTTGGAGCAGCAGAAGTGCGAAAAATTTGTCGTCTTCTCAACCATTTCTTAGTTTCAAACTGCCATATCTCGCGAACGGCTTGACCAGACACAAAAATTCCTGTTGCGTCTGAAAGTAGTATCTCGCCCGATTACAACGGTATGTGTATTTTTTCCCTAGGCCATTCTGGTTAAGCGGTTGGAGCAGCAGAATTGCGAAAAATTTGTTGTCTTCTCAACCATTTCTTAGTTCAAACTCCCATATCTCGCGAACGGATTGACCAAACCCAAATATACCTGTCGCGACTGAAAGTAGAAACTCGCCCGATTACAACGGTATGTGTATTTTATCCCTAGGCCATTCTGGTTAACCGTTTGGAGCAGCAGAAGTGCGAAAAATTTGTCGTCTTCTCATCCATTTCTTAGCTTCAAACTCCCATATCTCGCGAACGGATTGACCAAACCCAAAAATTCCAGCTGCGTCTGAAAGTAGAAACTCGCCCGATGGCAACGGTATGTGTACTTTTTCTCTACGCCATTCTGGTTAAGCGTTTGGAGCAGCAGAAGTGCGAAAAATTTGTTGTCTTCTCAACCAATTCTTAGTTCAAACTCCCATATCTCGCGAACGGATTGACCAAACCCAAATATACCTGTCGCGTCTGAAAGTAGAAACTCGCCTGATTACAACGGTATGTGTACTTTTTCTCTAGGCCATTCTGGTTAAGCGTTTGGAGCAGCAGAAGTGCGAAAAATTTGTCGTCTTCTCAACCATTTCTTAGTTTCAAACTCCCATATCTCGCGAACGGCTTGACCAGACACAAAAATTCCTGTTGCGTCTGAAAGTAGTATCTCGCCCGATTACAACGGTATGTGTATTTTTTCCCTAGGCCATTCTGGTTAAGCGGTTGGAGCAGCAGAATTGCGAAAAATTTGTTGTCTTCTCAACCATTTCTTAGTTCAAACTCCCATATCTCGCGAACGGATTGACCAAACCCAAATATACCTGTCGCGACTGAAAGTAGAAACTCGCCCGATTACAACTTTATGTGTATTTTTTCCCTAGGCCATTCTGGTTAACCGTTTGGAGCAGCAGAAGTGCGAAAAATTTGTCGTCTTCTCAACCATTTCTTAGCTTCAAACTCCCATATCTCGCGAACGGATTGACCAAATCCAAAAACTCCTGTTGCGTCTGAAAGTAGAAAGTCGCCCGATTACAACGGTATGTGTATTTTTTCCCTAGGCCATTTTGGTTAAGGTGTTGGAGCAGCAGAAGTGCGCAAAATTTGTTGTCTTCTCAACCATTTCTTAGCTCCAAACTCCCATATCTCACGAACGGATTGACCAAACCCAAAAATTCCTGCTGCGTCTGAAAGTAGAAATTCGCCCGATTGCAACGGTATGTGTACTTTTTCTCTACGCCATTCTGGTTAAGCGTTTGGAGCAGCAGAAGTGCGAAAAATTTGTTGTCTCCTCAACCATTTCTTAGTTCAAACTCCCATATCTCGCGAACGGATTGACCAAACCCAAATATACCTGTCGCGTCTGAAAGTAGAAACTCGCCTGATTACAACGGTATGTGTACTTTTTCTCTAGGCCATTCTGGTTAAGCGTTTGGAGCAGCAGAAGTGCGAAAAATTTGTCGTCTTCTCAACCATTTCTTAGCTTCAAACTCCCACATCTCGCAAACGGATTGACCAGACCCAAAAATTCCTGTTGCGACTGAAAGTAGAAACTCGCCCGATTACAACGGTGTGTGTATTTTTTCCCTAGGCCACTCTGGTTAAGCGGTTGGAGCAGCAGAAGTGCGTAAAATTTGTTGTCTTCTCAACCATTTCTTAGCTCCAAACTCCCATATCTCACGAACGGATTGACCAAACCCAAAAATTCCTGCTGCGTCTGAAAGTAGAAATTCGCCCGATTGCAACGGTATGTGTACTTTTTCTCTACGCCATTCTGGTTAAGCGTTTGGAGCAGCAGAAGTGGAAAAATTTGTGGCCTTCTCAACCATTTCTTAGCTTCAAACTCCCATATCTCGCGAACGGATTGACCAAACCCAAATATACCTGTCGCGGCTGAAAGTAGAAACTCGCCCGATTACAACGGTATGTGTATTTTTTCCCTAGGCCATTCTGATTAAGCGGTTGAAGCAGCAGAAGTGCGCAAAATTTGTTGTCTTCTCAAAAATTTCTTAGCTTCAAACTCCCGTATCTCGCGAACGGATTGACCAAACCCAAAAATTCCTGTTGCGTCTGAAAGTAGAAACTCGCCCGATTACAGTGGTATGTGTATATTTTCCCTAGGCCATTCTGGTTAAGCGTTTGGAGCAGCAGAATGGCGCAAAATTTGTTGTCTTCTCAAGAGTTTCTTATATTCAAACTCCCATACCTCGCGGACGGATTGACCAAACCCAAAAACTCCTGGTGCGTCTGAAAGTAGAAACTCGTACGATTCCAACGGTATATGTATTTTTCCCTAGGCCATTCTGGTTAAGCGTTTGGAGAAGCGGAAGTGCGCAAAATTTGTTGCCGTCTCAACAATTTCTTAGCTTCAAACTCCCATATCTCGCGAACGGATTGACCAAGCCCAGAAATTCCTGCTGCGTCTGAAAGTAGAAACTAACCCGATTACAGCGGTATGTGTATTTTTCCCAACGCCATTCTGGTTAAGCGTTTGGAGCAGCAGAAGTGCGAAAAATTTGTTGCCTTCTCAACCATATCTTAGATTCAAACTCCCATATCTCGCGAACGGATTGACCAAACCCAAAAATTCCTGTTGCGTCTGAAAGTAGAAACTCGCCCGATTACAATGGTATGTGTATTTTTTCCCTAGGCTATTCTGGTTAAGCGGTTGGAGCAGCAGAAGTGCGCAAAATTTGTTGTCTTCTCAACCATTTCTTAGTTTCAGACTCCCATATCTCGCGAACGGATTGACCAGACCCAAAAATTCCTGTTGCGTCTGGAAGTAGAAACCCGCCCGATTACAACGGTATGTGTATTTTTCCCGAGGCCATTCTGGTTAATCGGTTGGAGCAGCTGAAGTGCCCAAAATTTGTTGTCTTCTCAAAAATTTCTTAGCTTCAAATTCCCGTGTCTCGCGAACGGATTGACCAAACCCAAAAATTCCTGTTGCGTCTGAAATTTGAAACTCGCCCGATTACAACGGTATGTGTATTTTTTCCCTAGGCCATTCTGGTTAAGCGGTTCGAGCAGCGGAAGTGCGAAAAATTTGTTGTCTTCTCAACCATTTCTTAGTTCAAACTCCCATATCTCGCGAACGGATTGACCAAACCCAAATATACCTGTCGCGTCTGAAAGTAGAATCTCGCCCGATTACAACTTTATGTGTATTTTTTCCCTAGGCCATTCTGGTTAACCGTTTGGAGCAGCAGAAGTGCGAAAAATTTGTCGTCTTCTCAACCATTTCTTAGATTCAAACTCCCATATCTCGCGAACGGATTGACCAAATCCAAAAACTCCTGTTGCGTCTGAAAGTAGAAAGTCGCCCGATTACAACGGTATGTGTATATTTTCCCTAGGCCATTCTGGTTAAGCGTTTGGAGCAGCAGAAGGGCGCAAAATTTGTTGTCTTCTCAACAGTTTCTTATATTCAAACTCCCATATCTCGCGAACGGATTAACCAAAACCAAAAGGCCCGTTGCGTCTGAAAGTAGAAACTCGCCCGATTACAACGGTATGTGTATTTTTTCCCTAGGCCATTCTGGTTAACCGTTTGGAGCAGCAGAAGTGCGAAAAATTTGTCGTCTTCTCAACCATTTCTTAGCTCCAAACACCCATATCTCGCGAACGGATTGACCAAACCCAAAAATTCCTGCTGCGTCTGAAAGTAGAAACTCGCCCGATGGCAACGGTATGTGTACTTTTTCTCTACGCCTTTCTGGTTAAGCGTTTGGAGCAGCAGAAGTGCGAAAAATTTGTTGTCTTCTCAACCATTTCTTAGTTCAAACTCCCATATCTCGCGAACGGATTGACCAAACTCAAATATACCTGTCGCGTCTGAAAGTAGAAACTCGCCTGATTACAACGGTATGTGTACTTTTTCCCTAGGCCATTCTGGTTAAGCGTTTGGAGCAGCAGAAGTGCGAAAAATTTGTTGCCTTCTCAACCATTTCTTAGCTTCAAACTCCCATTTCTCGCGAACGGATTGACCAAACCCAAAAATTCCTTCTGCGTCTGAAAGTAGAAACTCGCCCGATTACAACGGTATATGTATTTTTTCCCTAGGCCTTTCTGGTTAAGCGTTTGGAGCAGCAGAATTGCGAAAAATTTGTCGTCTTCTCAACCATTTCTTAGTTTCAAACTCCCATATCTCGCGAACGGCTTGACCAGACGCAAAAATTCCTGTTGCGTCTGAAAGTAGTATCTCGCCCGATTACAACGGTATGTGTATTTTTTCCCTAGGCCATTCTGGTTAAGCGGTTAGAGCAGCAGAAGTGCGAAATATTTGTTGTCTTCTCAACCATTTCTTAGTTCAAACTCTCATATCTCGCGAACGGACTGACCAAACCCAAATATACCTGTCGCGTCTGAAATTAGAAACTCGCCCGATTACAACTTTATGTGTATTTTTTCCCTAGGCCATTCTGGTTAACCGTTTGGAGCAGCAGAAGTGCGAAAAATTTTTCGTCTTCTCAACCACTTCTTAGTTACAAACTCCCATATCTCGCGAACGTTTTGACCAAACCCAAAAATTCCTGTTGCGTCTGAAAGTAGAAACTCGCTCGATTACAACGGTATGTGTATTTTTTCCCTAGGCTATTCTGGTTAAGCGGTTGGAGCAGCAGAAGTGCGAAAAATTTGTTGTCTTCTCAACCATTTCTTAGCTTCAAACTCCCACATCTCGCAAACGGATTGACCAGACCCAAAAATTCCTGTTGCGACTGAAAGTAGAAACTCGCCCGATTACAACGGTATGTGTGTTTTTTCCCTAGGCCATTCTGGTTAAGCGGTTGGAGCAGCAGAATTGCGCAAAATTTGTTGCCTTCTCAACCATTTCTTAGCTCCAAACTCCCATATCTCGCGAACGGATTGACCAAACCCAAAAATTCCTGCTGCGTCCGAAAGTAGAAACTCGTACGATTACAACGGTATGTGTATTTTCTCCCTAGGCCATTCTGCTTATGCGTATGGAACAGCAGAAGTGCGGAAAATTTGTTGTCTTCTCAACCATTTCTTAGCTTCAGACTCCCATATCTCGCGAACGGATTGAGCAACCCCAAGAATTCCTGTTGCGTCTGAAAGTAGAAACTCGCCCGATTACAACGGTATGTGTATTTTTTCCCTAGGCTATTCTGGTTAAGCTGTTGGAGCAGCAGAAGTACGCAAAATTTGTTGTCTTCTCAACCATTTCTTAGCTTCAGACTCCCATATCTCGCGAAAGGATTGACCAGATCCAAAAATTCCTGTTGCGACTGAAAGTAGAAACTCGCCCGATTACAACGGTATGTGTCTTTTTTCCCTAGGCCATTCTGGTTAAGCGGTTGAAGCAGCAGAAGTGCGCAAAATTTGTTGTCTTCTCAAAAATTTCTTAGCTTCATACTCCCGTATCTCGCGAACGGATTGACAAGCCCAAAAATTCCTGTTGCGTCTGGAAGTAGAAACTCGCCCGATTACAACGGTATGTGTGTTTTTTCCCTAGGCCATTCTGTTTAAGCGTTTGGAGTAGCAGAAGTGCCCAAATTTGTTGTCTTCTCAACCATTTCTGAGCTCCAAACTCCCATATCTCGCGAACGGTTTGACCAAACCCAAAAATTCCTGCTGTGCCTGAACGTAGAAACTCGTACGATTACAACGGTGTGTGTATTTATTCCCTAGGACATTCTGGTTAAGCGTTTGGAGTAGCGGAAGTGCGAAAAATTGGTTGACTTCTCAACCATTTCTTAGCTTCAGACTCCCATATCTCGCGAACGGATTGACCAGACCCAAAAATTCCTGTTGCGACTGAAAGTAGAAACTCGCCCGATTACAACGGTATGTGTATTTTTTCTCTACGCCATTCTGGTTAAGCGTTTGGAGCAGCAGAAGTGCGAAAAATTTGTCGTCTTCTCAACCATTTCTTAGTTTCAATCTCCGATATCTCGCGAACGGCTTGACCAGACCCAAAAATACCTGTTGCGTCTGAAAGTAGTATCTCGCCCGTTTACAACGGTATGTGTATTTTTTCCCTAGGCCATTCTGGTTAAGCGGTTGGAGCAGCAGAAGTGCGCAAAATTTGTTGTCTTCTCAAAAATTTCTTAGCTTCAAACTCCCGTATCTCGCGAACGGATTGACCAAACCCAAAAATTCCTGTTGCGTCTGAAAGTAGAAACTCGCCCGATTACAGTGGTATGTGTATATTTTCCCTAGGCCATTCTGGTTAAGCGTTTGGAGCAGCAGAATGGCGCAAAATTTGTTGTCTTCTCAAGAGTTTCTTATATTCAAACTCCCATACCTCGCGGACGGATTGACCAAACCCAAAAACTCCTGGTGCGTCTGAAAGTAGAAACTCGTACGATTCCAACGGTATATGTATTTTTCCCTAGGCCATTCTGGTTAAGCGTTTGGAGCAGCAGAAGTGCGAACAATTTGTTGCCTTCTCAACCATTTCTTAGATTCAAACTCCCATATCTCGCGAACGGTTTGACCAAGCCCAAAAATTCCTGCTGCGTCTGAAAGTAGAAACTAGCCCCATTACAACGGTATGTGTATTTTTTCCCTAGGCCATTCTGGTTAAGCGTTTGGAGCAGCAGAAGTGCGAAAAATTTGTTGCCTTCTCAACCATTTCTTAGCTTCAAACTCCCATTTCTCGCGAACGGATTGACCAAACCCAAAAATTCCTTCTGCGTCTGAAAGTAGAAACTCGCCCGATTACAACGGTATATGTATTTTTTCCCTAGGCCTTTCCGGTTAAGCGTTTGGAGCAGCAGAATTGCGAAAAATTTGTCGTCTTCTCAACCATTTCTTAGTTTCAAACTCCCATATCTCGCGAACGGCTTGACCAGACGCAAAAATTCCTGTTGCGTCTGAAAGTAGTATCTCGCCCGATTACAACGGTATGTGTATTTTTTCCCTAGGCCATTCTGGTTAAGCGGTTAGAGCAGCAGAAGTGCGAAATATTTGTTGTCTTCTCAACCATTTCTTAGTTCAAACTCTCATATCTCGCGAACGGACTGACCAAACCCAAATATACCTGTCGCGTCGGAAATTAGAAACTCGCCCGATTACAACTTTATGTGTATTTTTTCCCTAGGCCATTCTGGTTAACCGTTTGGAGCAGCAGAGGTGCGAAAAATTTGTCGTCTTCTCAACCACTTCTTAGTTACAAACTCCCATATCTCGCGAACGTTTTGACCAAACCCAAAAATTCCTGTTGCGTCTGAAAGTAGAAACTCGCTCGATTACAACGGTATGTGTATTTTTTCCCTAGGCTATTCTGGTTAAGCGGTTGGAGCAGCAGAAGTGCGAAAAATTTGTTGCCTTCTCAACCATTTCTTAGCTTCAGACTCCCATATCTCGCGAACGGATTGACCAGACCCAAAAATTCCTGTTGCGACTGAAAGTAGAAACTCGCCCGATTACGACGGTATGTGTATTTTTTCTCTACGCCATTCTGGTTAAGCGTTTGGAGCAGCAGAAGTGCGAAAAATTTGTCGTCTTCTCAACCATTTCTTAGTTTCAATCTCCGATATCTCGCGAACGGCTTGACCAGACCCAAAAATACCTGTTGCGTCTGAAAGTAGTATCTCGCCCGTTTACAACGGTATGTGTATTTTTTCCCTAGGCCATTCTGGTTAAGCGGTTGGAGCAGCAGAAGTGCGCAAAATTTGTTGTCTTCTCAAAAATTTCTTAGCTTCAAACTCCCGTATCTCGCGAACGGATTGACCAAACCCAAAAATTCCTGTTGCGTCTGAAAGTAGAAACTCGCCCGATTACAGTGGTATGTGTATATTTTCCCTAGGCCATTCTGGTTAAGCGTTTGGAGCAGCAGAATGGCGCAAAATTTGTTGTCTTCTCAAGAGTTTCTTATATTCAAACTCCCATACCTCGCGGACGGATTGACCAAACCCAAAAACTCCTGGTGCGTCTGAAAGTAGAAACTCGTACGATTCCAACGGTATATGTATTTTTCCCTAGGCCATTCTGGTTAAGCGTTTGGAGCAGCAGAAGTGCGAAAAATTTGTTGCCTTCTCAACCATATCTTAGATTCAAACTCCCATATCTAGCGAACGGACTGACCAGACCCAAAAATTCCTGTTGCGTCTGAAAGTAGAAGCTCGCCCGATTACAACGGTATGTGTATTTTTTCCCTAGGCCAATCTTGTTAAGCGTTTGGAGCAGCAGAAGTGCGCAAAATTTGTTGCCTTCTCAACCATTTCTTAGCTTCAAACTCCCATATCTCGCGAACAGATAAACCGAGCCCAAAAATTCCTCTTGCATCTGAAAGTAGATACTCGCCCGATTACAACGGTATGTGTATTTTTTCCCTAGGCCATTCTGGTTAAGCGTTTGGAGCAGCAGAAGTGCGAAAAATTTGTTGCCTTCTCAACCATTTCTTAGATTCAAACTCCCATATCTCGCGAACGGTTTGACCAAGCCCAAAAATTCCTGCTGCGTCTGAAAGTAGAAACTAGCCCCATTACAACGGTATGTGTATTTTACCCCTAGGCCATTCTGGTTAAGCGTTTGGAGCAGCAGAATTGCGCAAAATTTGTTGTCTTCTCAACCATTTCTTAGCTTCAAAGTCCCATTTCTCGCGAACGGATTGACCAAACCCAAAAATTCCTTCTGCGTCTGAAAGTAGAAACTCGCCCGATTACAACGGTATATGTATTTTTTCCCTAGGCCATTCTGGTTAAGCGTTTGGAGCAGCAGAATTGCGAAAAATTTGTTGCCTTCTCAAGCATTTCTTAGCTTCAAACTCCCATATCTCTCGAACGGTTTGACCAAGCCCAAAAATTCCTGCTGCGTCTGAAAGTAGAAACTAGCCCGATTACAACGGTATGTGAATTTTTTCTCTAGGCCATTCTGGTTAAGCGTTTGGAGCAGCAGAATTGCGCAAAATTTGTTGCCTTCTCAACCATTTCTTAGCTTCAAACTCCCATATCTCGCGAACGGATTGACAAAATCCAAAAATTCCTGTTGCGTCTGAAAGTAGAAACTCGCCCAATTACAGCGGTATATGTATTCTTCCCTAGGCCAATCTAGTTAAGCGTTTGGAGCAGCAGAAGTGCGCAAAATTTGTTGTCTTCTCAACCATATCTTAGCTTGAAACTCCCATATCTCGCGAACTGATTGACCAAACTCAAAAATTCCTGTTGCGTCTGAAAGTAGAAACTTGCCCGATTACAACGGTATGTGAATTTTTTCTCTAGGCCATTCTGGTTAAGCGTTTGGAGCAGCAGAATTGCGCAAAATTTGTTGCCTTCTCAACCATATCTTAGATTCAAACTCCCATATCTGGCGAACGGTCTGACCAGACCCAAAAATTCCTGTTGCGTCTGAAAGTAGAAGCTCGCCCGATTACAACGGTATGTGTATTTTTTCCCTAGGCCAATCTTGTTAAGCGTTTGGAGCAGCAGAAGTGCGCAAAATTTGTTGCCTTCTCAACCATTTCTTAGCTTCAAACTCCCATATCTCGCGAACAGATAAACCGAGCCCAAAAATTCCTCTTGCATCTGAAAGTAGATACTCGCCCGATTACAACGGTATGTGTATTTTTTCCCTAGGCCATTCTGGTTAAGCGTTTGGAGCAGCAGAAGTGCGAAAAATTTGTTGCCTTCTCAACCATTTCTTAGATTCAAACTCCCATATCTCGCGAACGGTTTGACCAAGCCCAAAAATTCCTGCTGCGTTTGAAAGTAGAAACTAGCCCCATTACAACGGTATGTGTATTTTACCCCTAGGCCATTCTGGTTAAGCGTTTGGAGCAGCAGAATTGCGCAAAATTTGTTGTCTTCTCAACCATTTCTTAGCTTCAAAGTCCCATATCTCGCGAACGGTTTGACCAAGCCCAAAAATTCCTGCTGCGTCTGAAAGTAGAAACTGGCCCGATTACAACGGTATGTGTATTTTTTCTCTGGGCCATTCTGGTTAAGCGTTTGGAGCAGCAGAATTGCGCAAAATTTGTTGCCTTCTCAACCATTTCTTAGCTTCAAACTCCCATATCTCGCGAACGGATTGACCAAATCCAAAAATTCCTGTTGCGTCTGAAAGTAGAAACTCGCCCGATTACAACGGTATATGTATTTTTCCCTAGGCCAATCTTGTTAAGCGTTTGGAGCAGCAGAAGTGCGCAAAATTTGTTGTCTTCTCAACCATATCTTAGCTTCAAACTCCCATTTCTCGCGAACGGTTTGACCAAGCCCAAAAATTCCTGCTGCGTCTGAAAGTAGAAACTAGCCCGATAACAACGGTATGTGTATTTTTTCCCTAGGCCATTCTGGTTAAGCGTTTGGAGCAGCAGAAGTGCGAAAAATTTGTTGCCTTCTCAACCATATCTTAGATTCAAACTCCCACATCTAGCGAACGGATTGACCAGACACAAAAATTCCTGTTGCGTCTGAAAGTAGAAGCTCGCCCGATTACAACGGTATGTGTATTTTTTCCTAGGCCATTCTGGTTAAGCGTTTGGAGCAGCAGAATTGCGCAAAATTTGTTGTCTTCTCAACCATTTCTTAGCTTCAAAGTCCCATATCTCGCGAACGGTTTGACCAAGCCCAAAAATTCCTGCTGCGTCTGAAAGTAGAAACTGGCCCGATTACAACGGTATGTGTATTTTTTCTCTGGGCCATTCTGGTTAAGCGTTTGGAGCAGCAGAATTGCGCAAAATTTGTTGCCTTCTCAACCATTTCTTAGCTTCAAACTCCCATATCTCGCGAACAGATAAACCGAGCCCAAAAATTCCTCTTGCATCTGAAAGTAGATACTCGCCCGATTACAACGGTATGTGTATTTTTTCCCTAGGCCATTCTGGTTAAGCGTTTGGAGCAGCAGAAGTGCGAAAAATTTGTTGCCTTCTCAACCATTTCTTAGATTCAAACTCCCATATCTCGCGAACGGTTTGACCAAGCCCAAAAATTCCTGCTGCGTTTGAAAGTAGAAACTAGCCCCATTACAACGGTATGTGTATTTTACCCCTAGGCCATTCTGGTTAAGCGTTTGGAGCAGCAGAATTGCGCAAAATTTGTTGTCTTCTCAACCATTTCTTAGCTTCAAAGTCCCATATCTCGCGAACGGTTTGACCAAGCCCAAAAATTCCTGCTGCGTCTGAAAGTAGAAACTGGCCCGATTACAACGGTATGTGTATTTTTTCTCTGGGCCATTCTGGTTAAGCGTTTGGAGCAGCAGAATTGCGCAAAATTTGTTGCCTTCTCAACCATTTCTTAGCTTCAAACTCCCATATCTCGCGAACGGATTGACCAAATCCAAAAATTCCTGTTGCGTCTGAAAGTAGAAACTCGCCCGATTACAACGGTATATGTATTTTTCCCTAGGCCAATCTTGTTAAGCGTTTGGAGCAGCAGAAGTGCGCAAAATTTGTTGTCTTCTCAACCATATCTTAGCTTCAAACTCCCATTTCTCGCGAACGGTTTGACCAAGCCCAAAAATTCCTGCTGCGTCTGAAAGTAGAAACTAGCCCGATAACAACGGTATGTGTATTTTTTCCCTAGGCCATTCTGGTTAAGCGTTTGGAGCAGCAGAAGTGCGAAAAATTTGTTGCCTTCTCAACCATATCTTAGATTCAAACTCCCACATCTAGCGAACGGATTGACCAGACACAAAAATTCCTGTTGCGTCTGAAAGTAGAAGCTCGCCCGATTACAACGGTATGTGTATTTTTTCCTAGGCCATTCTGGTTAAACGTTTGGAGCAGCAGAAGTGCGAAAAATTTGTTGTCTCCGCAATCGTTTCTTAGCTTCAAACTCCCATATCTCGCGAACAGATAGACCGAGCCCAAAAATTCCTCTTGCATCTGAAAGTAGATACTCGCCCGATTACAACGGTATATGTATTTTTTCCCTAGGCCATTCTGGTTAAGCGTTTGGAGCAGCAGAATTGCGAAAAATTTGTTGCCTTCTCAACCATTTCTTAGCTTCAAACTCCCATATCTCTCGAACGGTTTGACCAAGCCAAAAATTCCTGCTGCGTCTGAAAGTAGAAACTAGCCCGATTACAACGGTATGTGTATTTTTTCTCTAGGCCATTCTGGTTAAGCGTTTGGAGCAGCAGAATTGCGCAAAATTTGTTGCCTTCTCAACCATTTCTTAGCTTCAAACTCCCATATCTCGCGAACGGATTGACCAAACCCAAAAATTCGTGTTGCGTCTGAAAGTAGAAACTCGCCCGATTACAACGGTATATGTATTTTTCCCTAGGCCAATTTTGTTAAGCGTTTGGAGCAGCAGAAGTGCGCAAAATTTGTTGTATTCTCAACCATTTCTTAGCTTCAAACTCCCATATCTCGCGAACGGTTTGACCAAGCCCAAACATTCCTACTGCGTCTGAAAGTAGAAACTAGCCCGATTACAACGGTATGTGTATTTTTTCTCTAGGCCATTCTGGTTAAGCGTTTGGAGTAGCAGAAGTGCGCAAAATTTGTTGTCTGCTGAACCATTTCTTAGCTTCAAACTCCCATATCTCGCGAACGGATTGACCAAACCCAAAAATTCGTGTTGCGTCTGAAAGTAGAAACTCGCCCGATTACAACGGTATATGTATTTTTCCCTAGGCCATTCTGGTTAAGCGTTTGGAGCAGCAGAATTGCGAAAAATTTGTTGCCTTCTCAAACATTTCTTAGCTTCAAACCCCATATCTCGCGAACGGATTGACCGAGCCCAAAAATTCCTCTTGCATCTGAAAGTAGATACTCGCCCGATTACAACGGTATGTGTATTTTTTCCCTAGGCCATTCAGGTTAAGCGTTTGGAGCAGCAGAAGTGGGAAAAATTTGTTGTCTGCTGAACCATTTCTTAGCTTCAAACTCCCATATCTCGCGAACGGATTAACCAAACCAAAAAATTACTCCTGCATCTGAAAGTAGATACTCGCCCGATTACAACGGTATGTGTATTTTTTCCCTAGGCCATTCTGGTTAAGCGTTTGGAACAGCAGAATTGCGAAAAATTTGTTGCCTTCTCAACCATTTCTTAGATTCAAACTCCCATATCTCGCGAACGGTTTGACCAAGACCAAAAATTCCTGCTGCGTCTGAAAGTAGAAACTAGCCCCATTACAACGGTGTGTGTATTTTACCCCTAGGCCATTCTGGTTAAGCGTTTGGAGCAGCAGAATTGCGCAAAATTTGTTGTCTTCTCAACCATTTCTTAGCTTCAAAGTCCCATATTTCGCGAACGGTTTGACCAAGCCCAAAAATTCCTGCTGCGTCTGAAAGTAGAAACTAGCCCCATTACAACGGTATGTGTATTTTTCCCCTAGGCCATTCTGGTTAAGCGTTTGGAGCAGCAGAATTGCGCAAAATTTGTTGTCTTCTTAACCATTTCTTAGCTTCAAAGTCCCATATCTCGCGAACGGTTTGACCAAGCCCAAAAATTCCTGCTGCGTCTGAAAGTAGAAACTAGCCCGATTACAACGGTATGTGTATTTTTTCCCTAGGCCATTCTGGTTAAGCGTTTGGAGCAGCAGAAGTGCGAAAAATTTGTTGCCTTCTCAACCATTTCTTAGCTTCAAACTCCCATTTCTCGCGAACGGATTGACCAAACCCAAAAATTCCTTCTGCGTCTGAAAGTAGAAACTCGCCCGATTACAACGGTATATGTATTTTTTCCCTAGGCCATTCTGGTTAAGCGTTTGGAGCAGCAGAATTGCGCAAAATTTGTTGCCTTCTCAACCATTTCTTAGTTTCAAACTCCCATATCTCGCGAACGGTTTGACCAAGCCCACACATTCCTACTGCGTCTGAAAGTAGAAACTAGCCCGATCACAACGGTATGTGTATTTTTTCTCTAGGCCATTCTGGTTAAGCGTTTGGACCAGCAGAAGTGCGAAAAATTTGTTGCCTTCTCAACCATTTCTTAGCTTCAAACTCCCATTTCTCGCGAACGGATTGACCAAACCCAAAAATTACTCCTGCATCTGAAAGTAGATACTCGCCCGATTACAACGGTATGTGTATTTTTTCCCTAGGCCATTCTGGTTAAGCGTTTGGAGCAGCAGAATTGCGAAAAATTTGTTGCCTTCTCAAACATTTCTTAGCTTCAAACCCCATATCTCGCGAACGGATTGACCGAGCCCAAAAATTCCTCTTGCATCTGAAAGTCGATACTCGCCCGATTACAACGGTATGTGTATTTTTTCCCTAGGCCATTCAGGTTAAGCGTTTGGAGCAGCAGAAGTGGGAAAAATTTGTTGTCTGCTGAACCATTTCTTAGCTTCAAACTCCCATATCTCGCGAACGGATTGACCGAGCCCAAAAATTCCTCTTGCATCTGAAAGTCGATACTCGCCCGATTACAACGGTATGTGTATTTTTTCCCTAGGCCATTCAGGTTAAGCGTTTGGAGCAGCAGAAGTGGGAAAAATTTGTTGTCTGCTGAACCATTTCTTAGCTTCAAACTCCCATATCTCGCGAACGGATTAACCAAACCCAAAAATTACTCCTGCATCTGAAAGTAGATACTCGCCCGATTACAACGGTATGTGTATTTTTTCCGTAGGCCATTCTTGTTAAGCGTTTGGAGCAGCAGAATTGCGCAAAATTTGTTGTCTTCTCAACCATTTCTTAGCTTCAAAGCCCCATATCTCACGAACGGTTTGACCAAGCCCAAAAATACCTGCTGCGTCTGAAAGTAGAAACTAGCCCGATTACAACGGTATGTGTATTTTTTCCCTAGGCCATTCTGGTTAAGCGTTTGGAGCAGCAGAATTGCGAAAAATTTGTTGCCTTCTCAACCATTTCTTAGTTTCAAACTCCCATATCTCTCGAACGGTTTGACCAAGCCCAAAAATTCCTGCTGCGTCTGAAAGTAGAAACTAGCCCGATTACAACGGTATGTGTATTTTTTCTCTAGGCCATTCTGGTTAAGCGTTTGGAGCAGCAGAATTGCGCAAAATTTGTTGCCTTCTCAACCATTTCTTAGCTTCAAACTCCCATATCTCGCGAACGGATTGAACAAATCCAAAAATTCCTGTTGCGTCTGAAAGTAGAAACTCGCCCGATTACAACGGTATATGTATTTTTCCCTAGGCCAATCTTGTTAAGCGTTTGGAGCAGCAGAAGTGCGCAAAATTTGTTGTCTTCTCAACCATATCTTAGCTTGAAACTCCCATATCTCGCGAACTGATTGACCAAACTCAAAAATTCCTGTTGCGTCTGAAAGTAGAAACTTGCCCGATTACAACGGTATGTGTATCTTTCCCAACGCCATTCTGGTTAAGCGTTTGGAGCAGCAGAAATGCGAAACATTTGTTGCCTTCTCAACCATATCTTAGATTCAAACACCCACATCTAGCGAACGGATTGACCAGACACAAAAATTCCTGTTGCGTCTGAAAGTAGAAGCTCGCCCGATTACAACGGTGAGTGTATTTTTTCCCTAGGCCATTCTGGTTAAACGTTTGGAGCAGCAGAAGTGCGAAAAATTTGTTGTCTCCGCAATCGTTTCTTAGCTTCAAACTCCCATATCTCGCGAACAGATAGACCGAGCCCAAAAATTCCTCTTGCATCTGAAAGTAGATACTCGCCCGATTACAGCGGTATATGTATTTTTTCCCTAGGCCATTCTGGTTAAGCGTTTGGAGCAGCAGAATTGCGAAAAATTTGTTGCCTTCTCAACCATTTCTTAGCTTCAAACTCCCATATCTCTCGAACGGTTTGACCAAGCCCAAAAATTCCTGCTGCGTCTGAAAGTAGAAACTAGCCCGATTACAACGGTATGTGTATTTTTTCTCTAGGCCATTCTGGTTAAGCGTTTGGAGCAGCAGAATTGCGCAAAATTTGTTGCCTTCTCAACCATTTCTTAGCTTCAAACTCCCATATCTCGCGAACGGATTGACCAAACCCAAAAATTCGTGTTGCGTCTGAAAGTAGAAATTCGCCCGATTACAACGGTATATGTATTTTTCCCTAGGCCAATTTTGTTAAGCGTTTGGAGCAGCAGAAGTGCGCAAAATTTGTTGTATTCTCAACCATTTCTTAGCTTCAAACTCCCATATCTCGCGAACGGTTTGACCAAGCCCAAACATTCCTACTGCGTCTGAAAGTAGAAACTAGCCCGATTACAACGGTATGTGTATTTTTTCTCTAGGCCATTCTGGTTAAGCGTTTGGAGCAGCAGAAGTGCGCAAAATTTGTTGTCTGCTGAACCATTTCTTAGCTTCAAACTCCCATATCTCGCGAACGGATTGACCGAACCCAAAAATTCGTGTTGCGTCTGAAAGTAGAAACTCGCCCGATTACAACGGTATATGTATTTTTCCCTAGGCCATTCTGGTTAAGCGTTTGGAGCAGCAGAATTGCGAAAAATTTGTTGCCTTCTCAAACATTTCTTAGCTTCAAACCCCATATCTCGCGAACGGATTGACCGAGCCCAAAAATTCCTCTTGCATCTGAAAGTAGATACTCGCCCGATTACAACGGTATGTGTATTTTTTCCCTAGGCCATTCTGGTTAAGCGTTTGGAGCAGCAGAAGTGCGAAAAATTTGTTGCCTTCTCAACCATTTCTTAGCTTCAAACTCCCATTTCTCGCGAACGGATTGACCAAACCCAAAAATTCCTTCTGCGTCTGAAAGTAGAAACTCGCCCGATTACAACGGTATATGTATTTTTTCCCTAGGCCATTCTGGTTAAGCGTTTGGAGCAGCAGAATTGCGCAAAATTTGTTGCCTTCTCAACCATTTCTTAGTTTCAAACTCCCATATCTCGCGAACGGTTTGACCAAGCCCACACATTCCTACTGCGTCTGAAAGTAGAAACTAGCCCGATCACAACGGTATGTGTATTTTTTCTCTAGGCCATTCTGGTTAAGCGTTTGGACCAGCAGAAGTGCGAAAAATTTGTTGCCTTCTCAACCATTTCTTAGCTTCAAACTCCCATTTCTCGCGAACGGATTGACCAAACCCAAAAATTACTCCTGCATCTGAAAGTAGATACTCGCCCGATTACAACGGTATGTGTATTTTTTCCCTAGGCCATTCTGGTTAAGCGTTTGGAGCAGCAGAATTGCGAAAAATTTGTTGCCTTCTCAAACATTTCTTAGCTTCAAACCCCATATCTCGCGAACGGATTGACCGAGCCCAAAAATTCCTCTTGCATCTGAAAGTCGATACTCGCCCGATTACAACGGTATGTGTATTTTTTCCCTAGGCCATTCAGGTTAAGCGTTTGGAGCAGCAGAAGTGGGAAAAATTTGTTGTCTGCTGAACCATTTCTTAGCTTCAAACTCCCATATCTCGCGAACGGATTGACCGAGCCCAAAAATTCCTCTTGCATCTGAAAGTCGATACTCGCCCGATTACAACGGTATGTGTATTTTTTCCCTAGGCCATTCAGGTTAAGCGTTTGGAGCAGCAGAAGTGGGAAAAATTTGTTGTCTGCTGAACCATTTCTTAGCTTCAAACTCCCATATCTCGCGAACGGATTAACCAAACCCAAAAATTACTCCTGCATCTGAAAGTAGATACTCGCCCGATTACAACGGTATGTGTATTTTTTCCGTAGGCCATTCTTGTTAAGCGTTTGGAGCAGCAGAATTGCGCAAAATTTGTTGTCTTCTCAACCATTTCTTAGCTTCAAAGCCCCATATCTCACGAACGGTTTGACCAAGCCCAAAAATACCTGCTGCGTCTGAAAGTAGAAACTAGCCCGATTACAACGGTATGTGTATTTTTTCCCTAGGCCATTCTGGTTAAGCGTTTGGAGCAGCAGAATTGCGAAAAATTTGTTGCCTTCTCAACCATTTCTTAGTTTCAAACTCCCATATCTCTCGAACGGTTTGACCAAGCCCAAAAATTCCTGCTGCGTCTGAAAGTAGAAACTAGCCCGATTACAACGGTATGTGTATTTTTTCTCTAGGCCATTCTGGTTAAGCGTTTGGAGCAGCAGAATTGCGCAAAATTTGTTGCCTTCTCAACCATTTCTTAGCTTCAAACTCCCATATCTCGCGAACGGATTGAACAAATCCAAAAATTCCTGTTGCGTCTGAAAGTAGAAACTCGCCCGATTACAACGGTATATGTATTTTTCCCTAGGCCAATCTTGTTAAGCGTTTGGAGCAGCAGAAGTGCGCAAAATTTGTTGTCTTCTCAACCATATCTTAGCTTGAAACTCCCATATCTCGCGAACTGATTGACCAAACTCAAAAATTCCTGTTGCGTCTGAAAGTAGAAACTTGCCCGATTACAACGGTATGTGTATCTTTCCCAACGCCATTCTGGTTAAGCGTTTGGAGCAGCAGAAATGCGAAACATTTGTTGCCTTCTCAACCATATCTTAGATTCAAACACCCACATCTAGCGAACGGATTGACCAGACACAAAAATTCCTGTTGCGTCTGAAAGTAGAAGCTCGCCCGATTACAACGGTGAGTGTATTTTTTCCCTAGGCCATTCTGGTTAAACGTTTGGAGCAGCAGAAGTGCGAAAAATTTGTTGTCTCCGCAATCGTTTCTTAGCTTCAAACTCCCATATCTCGCGAACAGATAGACCGAGCCCAAAAATTCCTCTTGCATCTGAAAGTAGATACTCGCCCGATTACAGCGGTATATGTATTTTTTCCCTAGGCCATTCTGGTTAAGCGTTTGGAGCAGCAGAATTGCGAAAAATTTGTTGCCTTCTCAACCATTTCTTAGCTTCAAACTCCCATATCTCTCGAACGGTTTGACCAAGCCCAAAAATTCCTGCTGCGTCTGAAAGTAGAAACTAGCCCGATTACAACGGTATGTGTATTTTTTCTCTAGGCCATTCTGGTTAAGCGTTTGGAGCAGCAGAATTGCGCAAAATTTGTTGCCTTCTCAACCATTTCTTAGCTTCAAACTCCCATATCTCGCGAACGGATTGACCAAACCCAAAAATTCGTGTTGCGTCTGAAAGTAGAAATTCGCCCGATTACAACGGTATATGTATTTTTCCCTAGGCCAATTTTGTTAAGCGTTTGGAGCAGCAGAAGTGCGCAAAATTTGTTGTATTCTCAACCATTTCTTAGCTTCAAACTCCCATATCTCGCGAACGGTTTGACCAAGCCCAAACATTCCTACTGCGTCTGAAAGTAGAAACTAGCCCGATTACAACGGTATGTGTATTTTTTCTCTAGGCCATTCTGGTTAAGCGTTTGGAGCAGCAGAAGTGCGCAAAATTTGTTGTCTGCTGAACCATTTCTTAGCTTCAAACTCCCATATCTCGCGAACGGATTGACCGAACCCAAAAATTCGTGTTGCGTCTGAAAGTAGAAACTCGCCCGATTACAACGGTATATGTATTTTTCCCTAGGCCATTCTGGTTAAGCGTTTGGAGCAGCAGAATTGCGAAAAATTTGTTGCCTTCTCAAACATTTCTTAGCTTCAAACCCCATATCTCGCGAACGGATTGACCGAGCCCAAAAATTCCTCTTGCATCTGAAAGTAGATACTCGCCCGATTACAACGGTATGTGTATTTTTTCCCTAGGCCATTCAGGCTAAGCGTTTGGAGCAGCAGAAGTGGGAAAAATTTGTTGTCTGCTGAACCATTTCTTAGCTTCAAACTCCCATATCTCACGAACGGTTTGACCAAGCCCAAAAATTCCTGCTGCGTCTGAAAGTAGAAACTAGCCCGATTACAACGGTATGTGTATTTTTTCCCTAGGCCATTCTGGTTAAGCGTTTGGAACAGCAGAATTGCGAAAAATTTGTTGCCTTCTCAACCATTTCTTAGATTCAAACTCCCATATCTCGCGAACGGTTTGACCAAGCCCAAAAATTCCTGCTGCGTCTGAAAGTAGAAACTAGCCCCATTACAACGGTATGTGTATTTTACCCCTAGGCCATTCTGGTTAAGCGTTTGGAGCAGCAGAATTGCGCAAAATTTGTTGCCTTCTCAACCATTTCTTAGCTTCAAACTCCCATATCTCGCGAACGGATTGACCAAATCCAAAAATTCCTGTTGCGACTGAAAGTAGAAACTCGCCCGATTACAACGTTATAGTATTTTTCCCTAGGCCAATCTTGTTAAGCGTTTGGAGCAGCAGAAGTGCGCAAAATTTGTTGTATTCTCAACCATTTCTTAGCTTCAAACTCCCATATCTCGCGAACGGTTTGACCAGGCCCACACATTCCTACTGCGTCTGAAAGTAGAAACTAGCCCGATCACAACGGTATGTGTATTTTTTCTCTAGGCCATTCTGGTTAAGCGTTTGGACCAGCAGAAGTGCGAAAAATTTGTTGCCTTCTCAACCATTTCTTAGCTTCAAACTCCCATTTCTCGCGAACGGATTGACCAAACCCAAAAATTACTCCTGCATCTGAAAGTAGATACTCGCCCGATTACAACGGTATGTGTATTTTTTCCCTAGGCCATTCTGGTTAAGCGTTTGGAGCAGCAGAATTGCGCAAAATATGTTGCCTTCTCAACCATTTCTTAACTTCAAACTCCCATATCTCGCGAACGGATTGACCAAATCCAAAAATTCCTGTTGCGTCTGAAAGTAGAAACTCGCCCGATTACAACGGTATATGTATTTTTCCCTAGGCCAATCTTGTTAAGCGTTTGGAGCAGCAGAAGTGCGCAAAATTTGTTGTCTTCTCAACCATATCTTAGCTTCAAAGTCCCATATCTCACGAACGGTTTGACCAAGCCCAAAAATTCCTGCTGCGTCTGAAAGTAGAAGCTAGCCCGATTACAACGGTATGTGTATTTTTTCTCTAGGCCATTCTGGTTAAGCGTTTGGAGCAGCAGAATTGCGCAAAATTTGTTGCCTTCTCAACCATTCCTTAACTTCAAACTCCCATATCTCGCGAACGGATTGACCAAATCCAAAAATTCCTGTTGCGTCTGAAAGTAGAAACTCGCCCGATTACAACGGTATATGTATTTTTCCCTAGGCCAATCTTGTTAAGTGTTTGGAGCAGCAGAAGTGCGCAAAATTTGTTGTATTCTCAACCATTTCTTAGCTTCAAACTCCCATATCTCGCGAACGGTTTGACCAAGCCCAAACATTCCTACTGCGTCTGAAAGTAGAAACTAGCCCAATTACAAGGGTATGTGTATTTTTTCTCTAGGCCATTCTGGTTAAGCGTTTGGAGCAGCAGAAGTGCGAAAAATTTGTTGCCTTCTCAACCATTTCTTAGCTTCAAACTCCCATTTCTCGCGAACGGATTGACCAAACCCAAAAATTACTCCTGCATCTGAAAGTAGATACTCGCCCGATTACAACGGTATATGTATTTTTTCCCTAGGCCATTCTGGTTAAGCGTTTGGAGCAGCAGAATTGCGAAAAATTTGTTGCCTTCTCAACCATTTCTTAGCTTCAAACTCCCATATCTCTCGAACGGTTTGACCAAGCCCAAAAATTCCTGCTGCGTCTGAAAGTAGAAACTAGCCCGATTACAACGGTATGTGTATTTTTTCTCTAGGCCATTCTGGTTAAGCGTTTGGAGCAGCAGAATTGCGCAAAATTTGTTGCCTTCTCAACCATTTCTTAGCTTCAAACTTCCATATCTCGCGAACGGATTGACCAAACCCAAAAATTCGTGTTGCGTCTGAAAGTAGAAACTCGCCCGATTACAACGGTATATGTATTTTTCCCTAGGCCAATTTTGTTAAGCGTTTGGAGCAGCAGAAGTGCGCAAAATTTGTTGTATTCTCAACCATTTCTTAGCTTCAAACTCCCATATCTCGCGAACGGTTTGACCAAGCCCAAACATTCCTACTGCGTCTGAAAGTAGAAACTAGCCCGATTACAACGGTATGTGTATTTTTTCTCTAGGCCATTCTGGTTAAGCGTTTGGAGCAGCAGAAGTGCGCAAAATTTGTTGTCTGCTGAACCATTTCTTAGCTTCAAACTCCCATATCTCGCGAACGGATTGACCAAACCCAAAAATTCGTGTTGCGCCTGAAAGTAGAAACTCGCCCGATTACAACGGTATATGTATTTTTCCCTAGGCCATTCTGGTTAAGCGTTTGGAGCAGCAGAATTGCGAAAAATTTGTTGCCTTCTCAAACATTTCTTAGCTTCAAACCCCATATCTCGCGAACGGATTGACCGAGCCCAAAAATTCCTCTTGCATCTGAAAGTAGATACTCGCCCGATTACAACGGTATGTGTATTTTTTCCCTAGGCCATTCAGGTTAAGCGTTTGGAGCAGCAGAAGTGGGAAAAATTTGTTGTCTGCTGAACCATTTCTTAGCTTCAAACTCCCATATCTCGCGAACGGATTAACCAAACCCAAAAATTACTCCTGCATCTGAAAGTAGATACTCGCCCGATTGCAACGGTATGTGTATTTTTTCCCTAGGCCATTCTGGTTAAGCGTTTGGAGCAGCAGAATTGCGAAAAATTTGTTGCCTTCTCAACCATTTCTTAGCTTCAAACTCCCATATCTCTCGAACGGTTTGACCAAGCCCAAAAATTCCTGCTCCGTCTGAAAGTAGAAACTAGCCCGATTACAACGGTATGTGTATTTTTTCTCTAGGCCATTCTGGTTAAGCGTTTGGAGCAGCAGAATTGCGCAAAATTTGTTGCCTTCTCAACCATTTCTTAGCTTCAAACTCCCATATCTCGCGAACGGATTGACCAAATCCAAAAATTCCTGTTGCGTCTGAAAGTAGAAACTCGCCCGATTACAACGGTATATGTATTTTTCCCTAGGCCAATCTTGTTAAGCGTTTGGAGCAGCAGAAGTGCGCAAAATTTTTTGTATTCTCAACCATTTCTTAGCTTCAAACTCCCATATCTCGCGAACGGTTTGACCAAGCCCAAACATTCCTACTGCGTCTGAAAGTAGAAACTAGCCCAATTACAACGGTATGTGTATTTTTTCTCTAGGCCATTCTGGTTAAGCGTTTGGAGCAGCAGAAGTGCGAAAAATTTGTTGCCTTCTCAACCATTTCTTAGCTTCAAACTCCCATTTCTCGCGAACGGATTGACCAAACCCAAAAATTACTCCTGCATCTGAAAGTAGATACTCGCCCGATTACAACGGTATGTGTATTTTTTCCCTAGGCCATTCTGGTTAAGCGTTTGGAGCAGCAGAATTGCGAAAAATTTGTTGCCTTCTCAAACATTTCTTAGCTTCAAACCCCATATCTCGCGAACGGATTGACCAAGCCCAAAAATTCCTGCTGCGTCTGAAAGTAGAAACTAGCCCGATTACAACGGTATGTGTATTTTTTCTCTAGGCCATTCTGGTTAAGCGTTTGGAGCAGCAGAATTGCGCAAAATTTGTTGCCTTCTCAACCATTTCTTAACTTCAAACTCCCATATCTCGCGAACGGATTGACCAAATCCAAAAATTCCTGTTGCGTCTGAAAGTAGAAACTCGCCCGATTACAACGGTATATGTATTTTTCCCTAGGCCAATCTTGTTAAGTGTTTGGAGCAGCAGAAGTGCGCAAAATTTGTTGTATTCTCAACCATTTCTTAGCTTCAAACTCCCATATCTCGCGAACGGTTTGACCAAGCCCAAACATTCCTACTGCGTCTGAAAGTAGAAACTAGCCCAATTACAACGGTATGTGTATTTTTTCTCTAGGCCATTCTGGTTAAGCGTTTGGAGCAGCAGAAGTGCGAAAAATTTGTTGCCTTCTCAACCATTTCTTAGCTTCAAACTCCCATTTCTCGCGAACGGATTGACCAAACCCAAAAATTACTCCTGCATCTGAAAGTAGATACTCGCCCGATTACAACGGTATATGTATTTTTTCCCTAGGCCATTCTGGTTAAGCGTTTGGAGCAGCAGAATTGCGAAAAATTTGTTGCCTTCTCAACCATTTCTTAGCTTCAAACTCCCATATCTCTCGAACGGTTTGACCGAGCCCAAAAATTCCTGCTGCGTCTGAAAGTAGAAACTAGCCCGATTACAACGGTATGTGTATTTTTTCTCTAGGCCATTCTGGTTAAGCGTTTGGAGCAGCAGAATTGCGCAAAATTTGTTGCCTTCTCAACCATTTCTTAGCTTCAAACTTCCATATCTCGCGAACGGATTGACCAAACCCAAAAATTCGTGTTGCGTCTGAAAGTAGAAACTCGCCCGATTACAATGGTATATGTATTTTTCCCTAGGCCAATTTTGTTAAGCGTTTGGAGCAGCAGAAGTGCGCAAAATTTGTTGTATTCTCAACCATTTCTTAGCTTCAAACTCCCATATCTCGCGAACGGTTTGACCAAGCCCAAACATTCCTACTGCGTCTGAAAGTAGAAACTAGCCCGATTACAACGGTATGTGTATTTTTTCTCTAGGCCATTCTGGTTAAGCGTTTGGAGCAGCAGAAGTGCGCAAAATTTGTTGTCTGCTGAACCATTTCTTAGCTTCAAACTCCCATATCTCGCGAACGGATTGACCAAACCCAAAAATTCGTGTTGCGCCTGAAAGTAGAAACTCGCCCGATTACAACGGTATATGTATTTTTCCCTAGGCCATTCTGGTTAAGCGTTTGGAGCAGCAGAATTGCGAAAAATTTGTTGCCTTCTCAAACATTTCTTAGCTTCAAACCCCATATCTCGCGAACGGATTGACCGAGCTCAAAAATTCCTCTTGCATCTGAAAGTAGATACTCGCCCGATTACAACGGTATGTGTATTTTTTCCCTAGGCCATTCAGGTTAAGCGTTTGGAGCAGCAGAAGTGGGAAAAATTTGTTGTCTGCTGAACCATTTCTTAGCTTCAAACTCCCATATCTCGCGAACGGATTAACCAAACCCAAAAAATACTCCTGCATCTGAAAGTAGATACTAGCCCGATTACAACGGTATGTGTATTTTTTCCCTAGGCCATTCTGGTTAAGCGTTTGGAGCAGCAGAATTGCGAAAAATTTGTTGCCTTCTCAACCATTTCTTAGCTTCAAACTCCCATATCTCTCGAACGGTTTGACCAAGCCCAAAAATTCCTGCTGCGTCTGAAAGTAGAAACTAGCCCGATTACAACGGTATGTGTATTTTTTCTCTAGGCCATTCTGGTTAAGCGTTTGGAGCAGCAGAATTGCGCAAAATTTGTTGCCTTCTCAACCATTTCTTAGCTTCAAACTCCCATATCTCGCGAACGGATTGACCAAATCCAAAAATTCCTGTTGCGTCTGAAAGTAGAAACTCGCCCGATTACAACGGTATATGTATTTTTCCCTAGGCCAATCTTGTTAAGCGTTTGGAGCAGCAGAAGTGCGCAAAATTTTTTGTATTCTCAACCATTTCTTAGCTTCAAACTCCCATATCTCGCGAACGGTTTGACCAAGCCCAAACATTCCTACTGCGTCTGAAAGTAGAAACTAGCCCAATTACAACGGTATGTGTATTTTTCCCCTAGGCCATTCTGGTTAAGCGTTTGGAGCAGCAGAATTGCGCAAAATTTGTTGCCTTCTCAACCATTTCTTAGCTTCAAACTCCCATATCTCGCGAACGGATTGACCAAATCCAAAAATTCCTGTTGCGTCTGAAAGTAGAAACTAGCCCGATAACAACGGTATGTGTATTTTTTCCCTAGGCCATTCTGGTTAAGCGTTTGGAGCAGCAGAAGTGCGAAAAATTTGTTGCCTTCTCAACCATTTCTTAGCTTCAAACTCCCATTTCTCGCGAACGGATTGACCAAACCCAAAAATTACTCCTGCATCTGAAAGTAGATACTCGCCCGATTACAACGGTATATGTATTTTTTCCCTAGGCCATTCTGGTTAAGCGTTTGGAGCAGCAGAATTGCGAAAAATTTGTTGCCTTCTCAACCATTTCTTAGCTTCAAACTCCCATATCTCTCGAACGGTTTGACCGAGCCCAAAAATTCCTGCTGCGTCTGAAAGTAGAAACTAGCCCGATTACAACGGTATGTGTATTTTTTCTCTAGGCCATTCTGGTTAAGCGTTTGGAGCAGCAGAATTGCGCAAAATTTGTTGCCTTCTCAACCATTTCTTAGCTTCAAACTTCCATATCTCGCGAACGGATTGACCAAACCCAAAAATTCGTGTTGCGTCTGAAAGTAGAAACTCGCCCGATTACAACGGTATATGTATTTTTCCCTAGGCCAATTTTGTTAAGCGTTTGGAGCAGCAGAAGTGCGCAAAATTTGTTGTATTCTCAACCATTTCTTAGCTTCAAACTCCCATATCTCGCGAACGGTTTGACCAAGCCCAAACATTCCTACTGCGTCTGAAAGTAGAAACTAGCCCGATTACAACGGTATGTGTATTTTTTCTCTAGGCCATTCTGGTTAAGCGTTTGGAGCAGCAGAAGTGCGCAAAATTTGTTGTCTGCTGAACCATTTCTTAGCTTCAAACTCCCATATCTCGCGAACGGATTGACCAAACCCAAAAATTCGTGTTGCGCCTGAAAGTAGAAACTCGCCCGATTACAACGGTATATGTATTTTTCCCTAGGCCATTCTGGTTAAGCGTTTGGAGCAGCAGAATTGCGAAAAATTTGTTGCCTTCTCAAACATTTCTTAGCTTCAAACCCCATATCTCGCGAACGGATTGACCGAGCTCAAAAATTCCTCTTGCATCTGAAAGTAGATACTCGCCCGATTACAACGGTATGTGTATTTTTTCCCTAGGCCATTCAGGTTAAGCGTTTGGAGCAGCAGAATTGGGAAAAATTTGTTGTCTGCTGAACCATTTCTTAGCTTCAAACTCCCATATCTCGCGAACGGATTAACCAAACCCAAAAATTACTCCTGCATCTGAAAGTAGATACTCGCCCGATTACAACGGTATGTGTATTTTTTCCCTAGGCCATTCTGGTTAAGCGTTTGGAGCAGCAGAATTGCGAAAAATTTGTTGCCTTCTCAACCATTTCTTAGCTTCAAACTCCCATATCTCTCGAACGGTTTGACCAAGCCCAAAAATTCCTGCTGCGTCTGAAAGTAGAAACTAGCCCGATTACAACGGTATGTGTATTTTTTCTCTAGGCCATTCTGGTTAAGAGTTTGGAGCAGCAGAATTGCGCAAAATTTGTTGCCTTCTCAACCATTTCTTAGCTTCAAACTCCCATATCTCGCGAACGGATT